>NW_011889259.1:103297-104296 GCF_000151845.1 Pteropus vampyrus
CCCAAGTCCCCTGCTCCCCGGCCAGGGCAGGGGGCCAGAGCACTGGCCCAGCCAGTGTGATGAGAGAGTGTAGGGGCTGTACAGTTTACCCCAGGGAGGGAGGGTGCAGCCCTGGCTCCGAGCGTGTCCCAGTCAGACACGGGCAGGATGCGAGACGCCCAGGGCGCCGCAAGCTTCAGCTGCCAAACGTCTTATGCCCTCGTCCCTCCCAGCCCTCGGTGACCTCTGGTCTACCTTCTGTCTACAGATTTGCCCGCTCTGGACACGTCGTATGAATAGAATCACGTGATGTGAGGTCGTTCGTGCCCGGCCCCTTTCATTTAGCAGGACGCCGTGGCACGTGTCAGCGCTTCCTCCCTTGTTCATGGCCGAGTAATATTCCATCGCATGGAAGGAGCGCACTGTGCTGTCTTTTGTTGGTTGCTGGACATCTGGGTCGTGCCTACTTTGCGGCCGTGCCGAATAACGCTGCTTTGAGCATTCGTGCGGACACATTTTTGTGAGGACCTACGTTTTCATTTCTAGGAACGGAACTGCTGGGCCGGAGTCGCTCTAGATGTAATTATTTGGGGAGCTTTTCAGGCCGCTTTCCAAAGAAGCTGCACTATTTCCATCGCCTCCGGGGTGGGGGTGTGAGGCTCCCAGCTCCCCACGCCCTCACCCTGCTATTATCTGGCTTCCTGATTCCGGTCTTCGGTGGGGCGGGTGGGGGACGAGGTGGCGAGACCACCGCCCTCGCCTGGATGTTTAGGTCACAGCGTCGTTGGACCGCGTCCCCTGGGGGTGGGGTGTTCCTCTCCAGTGTGAGACACGACCGGGGTCGCCCCCGACCCCAAGCCCTCGGCCGGGTCTGGGACCACGTGGCCGCCTGGCCGTGGCTTCCAGCAGCATCTCCTTCATGTTCATCGCGAGCTGCTCGTCTCAGAAACCTTCGGTTTCCAAACAGAAGGGAGACACTCAGCGCCTATTGACTGAGCGCCAGCTGTATACCAGCAACGT
>NW_011889259.1:105816-107340 GCF_000151845.1 Pteropus vampyrus
CTGCCGTCTGCCTTACGGCGTCAGGTCCGTGGGCATATTTCAGGAATTTGCTAGTGCTACGGGCTGAACTGTGTCCCCCAAGATTCCCGCATTGAAGTCCTGGCCTTGTGTTTGGAGATGGGCCTTTACAGAGGTGATTAAGTTAAAAGCAAGTCACTAGGATGGGCCCTAATCCAATGTCACCGGTGTCCTCATAAGAAGAGGACATGGGGACACAGACACGCAGAAGAAGGAGACGCTGTCCACACGCCCAGGAGAGAGGCCTCGGGGGGAACCGCCCGCCCACACCTGGCCCACAAAAGACCACATCTCAGGCTCCAGCCTCCAGGACAGGGGACAGGAAACGTCTGCCCTTTATGCCCCCAGGCTGTGGGACTCTGTCGTGGCTGCTGGAACTGACTTGTACAGTTCGGGACATGCTGGCTTTGTCGCCTGACCGCTCTGAGGAGGTCCTCTCTGCCACAACCATGACACACGAGCTGTCAAGGAAAAGGCTGCCCTTGTTACGACATGCTCTAGATGTGCTGACCATACGCTCTCCCCATCAACCCTGTGGTCCAGCGGCTGCTTTTCAGTAACACCTGAGCACAGAGAGGCTGAGTAAGTGACCGAGCCGCACACAGCACTGGAGCTCTGCTCCCGACCTTTCACCTCCTAGCTGCCGGGGGCTGGACAGCAGGGCAGGGTGAGGCAGGGCCTGGAGCGGCTGAGCATCTCGGGGCTGGAGGGGGGTCTGAGTCCCCCACCGTGTCTTGCAGAGACTGCTCTTGGTGGCCATCTGTCCGGGCCTCTGTGTGCCTTGACACCGGTGAGCATGGGGACACTGAGGTACGGCTGGCCTGAGGCAAAGTTGGGGCTGGAAGGTTCTGGAAGCTTGCGCCAGCCACCACAGCATTACCAGGCACTCCAGCAATGTGCCCACACGCTGTTGATAAGCTACTGTAACCGGAAAGGAGCTGCGATAATTAATGCTATTAAGTGATAAGCGCTGAGTTGTGTGGAGTGGCCCTGGCGGCAAGCTGAGGAGGCCGGTGGCTGCAGCCAGGGCTGTCACTGTCGGGGTGCTGCCCACTTCCCAGGCCAAGCGCGGACCCCTGCTGGGCCGCAGGTTGCTTTGTTTTTAAACAAGTAGCAGGCTATTTTTAGAACAGTTTCCGATTTGCAGACAGCCGGCTGATGGTGTATAGAGTTCCACATGCCCGCCTCCCAGCTCCGCCACCGTGAACACCTCGCCTTACTTAGTGTGACGTGTTTGTTACCCTTGCTGAACCCTCGCCGATACGTCGTTGCTAGTTCAAGTCCAAGATCTACACTAGGGTCGACTCCTTGTGTCCAACGGTGGGTTTGCCAAATGTGAGAAAGCGAACCTGGAATCACACAGAATATTTCATCGCCCGAAAGCTCCCCACGTCACACTGTCCTTAAAGAGAGCAGAGAGCCAGACCCCTGGATGACACGGGAGCCAGGTGGGTGCACGCCAACACGTGCTGGGACGTCCCTGATCCACAGGGACCCAGGTCGGGG
>NW_011889259.1:108590-112494 GCF_000151845.1 Pteropus vampyrus
TGCCAAATGTGAGAAAGCGAACCTGGAATCACACAGAATATTTCATCGCCCGAAAGCTCCCCACGTCACACTGTCCTTAAAGAGAGCAGAGAGCCGGACCCCTGGATGACACGGGAGCCAGGTGGGTGCACGCCAACACGTGCTGGAACGTCCCTGATCCACAGGGACCCAGGTCGGGGGTTGGGGGGGGGGGCGTCGGGTTGTCCCTCCCTGTGCTTTTCACCTGTCCGTCTTCACGCTTCTCGTGGCTAGCTGCAGACGGTCACGGTGGCGTCCTGCTCTTGGGTCTAGCCTGACTTGCCTGCCGTTTACGGGGGGCGTTTAGACCACCCCCGTTCAGCGTGAGCACTGATGTGGGCGCGTCCAGATGTTCACCTTCTCTCTCTGTCGGCCTTTGGGTTAGCTGGGCCTTTACGATTCCGCTCTGTCTCCTCCATCTGCCTCCTGGCTTTGCTTCTTTGCTTTTTCTGGGGCGAGGAGGTTGTTTGGTTTTTTGTTTAGCGCTTGCTTTGAAGTTTACGTGTCACACTCTACCGTTCTGTCACAGGCATGTCACGCATGGGGTAAGATTCTTACTTCAACATCCCTCTGCCACCTCTAAGCTCTGGTTGTCATGCATTTACTTCTACATATTTTGTAAACCCCAGAATAATCTACTGTTATCTTTACTTTAAACGCCCAATTCTATTTTAAGGAGATTTTCAGAAATAAAAGGAAAAAGTTGTTTATTTCCCTGCACGAAAGAGCCTGTCACCCCGGCACCTTGCTAAGCCTGGGTTGTACGGCTTCTTTAGGTTTATGACATTTGGGGGGGCAAAATCTATAGTGTTAACGGGTAATCCTTTGCTTATGGAGCATCACATGCTCTATATTTTATATAGAAATAATATTTAACGTTTACTGAGCCCTTCCTACGTGCCAGGCTCTCTGCTGTCGATGAAGTCATCCATTCGCTACAACAACTTAATGAGGTCGATCCATGATCACGTCTGTTGTTACAGATGGGGAAACTGTGGCACCAACACGCTGTCCCTGGCGTGTCCCCCCTGCTGCTGGTGCTTCCCCCCACGCAGCCCAGGCCGGCGGGGCACACAGGCCCACCCGCACGAGGCTCCCCAAGTCCTCACCCCCTCCCCCGACTCCGGGGCCGTTGGCCACTGTAAAATGAGAATGCGAGCCTCGCGTTAAAAAAACTGTTAAGTGATATTCAGAATGTCTACAGAACCCTTACCAGTTGACAGCAAAAAGAACAAAAACTCACTTAAAACATGGGCAAAGTACGCGAACAGACACTTTTCCAAAGGGGACGGACACCCGCACATGAAAAGACGCTCCATGTCACCGGTCACCATGGAGACGCAGATCGAAACCACAGTGAGATGCCACTTCACACCCACTGGGGTGGCGATCACCAAAAACAGAGAGTCACAAGCGTTGGCCAGGATGCGGACAAACGGCCATGCTCGTGCACTGCTGGTGGGAATGGAAACGGGGTGGCCACGTGAGACCCAGTCGGGCCGTCCCTCGAAACGGTAAACACAGAGTCACCATGTGACCCAGCGGTTCCGCTTCTGGGAATAAACCCAAAGCGATTGAAACAGGGACTCAAACGGAGATGCGCACGTGTCTGCTCACAGCCGCATTATTCACACTCACCCATAGGTAGGAACAGCCTAGATGTCAATCGACAGATGGATGTTTAGACAAATGCGGTCCATCCAGATAATAAAATACTCTTTGGCCATGAAAAGGAGGGAAGCTCTGACGCACACTGCTACGTGGACGGACCTCGACCACGGCACGCCCAGCGAAAGCCCGCAGGCACGGAAGGCCATGGAGCGTGCGACCGCATCATATGAAATGTGCGCCTGTGCGGGTGAGCTGAACTGTTGGGCAATCATCACGCCCCTGGGGGTGGGGACACCTCAAGTCCAGTGGCAAAAATAGCAAGTTGTGAATTTTGGACGCGAAAGAGGCTGAGAGACCCTGTGTCTCAGAGGAGCTGGGATGGAGGGCGGACAGCCTCAGAGGACACAGATCCGGGGCGGCACAATCATGGCGCCAACAGCAGCTCCACATTTTACGGTCCCTGGGGCCTTGGGACAGTCACTCCATCTCTTTAAATCTCAGTTACTTCATCTGTGAAGTGGGGAGAGTACATGTGCTCCCCTTAATCCGTCAGGTGTTGGGGCTGGCGGGGAGGGCTCGATTCTCTCCAAACACGAGCACAGGTGGCCGAATCAGGCAGGCGTGTCACCTGGAGAAGAGAAAGTAGCTGTTGGTTTTTCATTTCGTTTCTCATGTAGAAACGCCCCAGCGAGCAATCCCGGGCGGTGGGCAGCACCTCAGGGCAGGACCAAGGAGGCGTGTGCTGGCCCCCCACCCCCATCACAGAGCAGGCAGCGCGGGGGCCCAGGCGGCAGGCGTCTGGGCAGCGCTCTCCCGTGCTGACCTGCTTCCCGGGGCCTGGACCGTCAGAACCCGAGAGGACATCTGTGTTTTGCACATGCCCCAGTTGGGGGGCGCTGGGGAGGAACACGCAAGCAAGGGGGCCCCCCTCCTGCCCCCAGCGCATCCCCAGTTCTCTCTGCTTCCTCTGCACTTGTCCCATTTAGGAACCAGGCCCTCCTGCCAAAGAAACGCTTTTAAACGGTCACCGGCGATCGAGTTTTAGAGTGAGTCTCAGGGAAGGGGAGTGGCCCGTCCGAGGCTCTGAGTTGCTCACATGTGGCGAGAACCCACTGCGGGTCAGAGTCCATGCCGTCCGTCTCATCCTGGGCGCCCCAATGCCCAGGTACCCAGATCCAGCGAAGTTGACAAGTAGGCGTGTGGAAACCGGGTTCTGACACATCGTCCAGCTAACAAGCTGTCACTGAGACCAAGATGTCTACCAGCCCAGGAGCCACCGCCCTCTGCAGCCGCCCTCCCTCCTGCTGTGCCTGGCTGTCGCTTCCACCTCTCCCGTCCAGGCTCCGGTTCTGGCCAAGCCCTGCGGCCACTGGACCTCCGGTTCAGCGTGATCCCGCCCATCCGCCTCATCTGGCTAGCACCCTGCCTTCAGGTGGGCCGGGCTGCTCCTCGCTTTCTGTCCTGCCCTCCGAGGGGCTCCTCACCCCCATTTCTGTCATCGTCCCACCTCCCCCACCAGACTGCAAGTTGACGTGTGAGAACCGAGCAGGGTTGGATGAAGCCAGTCAAGCGAAAGTCAGCACTACTTACGTGGAGAGAGATGTTTGGCCTCAGGAAGGGAGCAGCCTGGAACAGGGCACCGTCACCAGCCACACCACCCGGAGCTGTGTGTGCCCCTCATAACTGATAGTCACACGCCCCTGACATCGTGTGGATGTCGGTATGTCAGAGGTTAGTCGTCGCTAGTGGGCGATGAGTGTCTCTCCCCTGCCAGCCTGTGGGCAGCCATGGGCCAAGGCTCTGGGCCTCCCTGAGTCTCTGTTTCCCCGTCTGTAAAATGGGGGTGATGCTTCTACTCCTGCCCAACAGGCATCGGGGTGAGGAGTTCGTACGTGGCGTCGGGAGCACTCAGTAAAGCGTGTCCCCAGTTTTGATACAGGAATTGGACCCGCTGGGAACAGGACAGCAAAGGGGGCTGGCCACCAGACTCCAGCCTTCCCTGCCCCCACCAGTCAGGACGGCAAAGAGCCCCAAGGGGTGGGGGCTGACGCGGAGGCTTCGGCGTCACCTCAGTGCTTGATGGCCCCTTTGAAGGTGCCGAGGCTGCCGGCCCCCGCCTTTGGCCTGTGTGGGCCCCGGCCTGGGAGCTGGCACCCTGTCACTGGGGCGTGACCAGGGGAGAAGGCCTCTCCTCTGAGGCTGGGGCTCCATGCAGGCGGCCGCGTGCTGGCTGGGCGGCCGGAGACAATGGGTGAGGGGCAGCTGGGCTGGCATA
>NW_011889259.1:113064-117529 GCF_000151845.1 Pteropus vampyrus
GGCCTCAGGAAGGGAGCAGCCTGGAACAGGGCACCGTCACCAGCCACACCACCCGGAGCTGTGTGTGCCCCTCATAACTGATAGTCACACGCCCCCGACATCGTGTGGATGTCGGTATGTCAGAGGTTAGTCGTCGCTAGTGGGTGATGAGTGTCTCTCCCCTGCCAGCCTGTGGGCAGCCATGGGCCAAGGCTCTGGGCCTCCCTGAGTCTCTGTTTCCCCATCTGTAAAATGGGGGTGATGCTTCTACTCCTGCCCAACAGGCATCGGGGTGAGGAGTTCGTACGTGGCGTCGGGAGCACTCGGTAAAGCGTGTCCCCAATTTTGATACAGGAATTGGACCCGCTGGGAACAGGAAAGCAAAGGGGGCTGGCCACCAGACTCCAGCCTCCCCTGCCCCCACCAGTCAGGACGGCAAAGAGCCCCAAGGGGTGGGGGCTGACGCGGAGGCTTCGGCGTCACCTGAGTGCTTGATGGCCCCTTTGAAGGTGCCGAGGCTGCCGGCCCCCGCCTTTGGCCTGTGTGGGCCCCGGCCTGGGAGCTGGCACCCTGTCACCGGGGCGTGACCAGGGGAGAAGGCCTCTCCTCTGAGGCTGGGGCTCCACGCAGGCGGCCGCGTGCTGGCTGGGCGGCCGGAGACAATGGGTGAGGGGCAGCTGGGCTGGCATAGCGGGCGGCCGGGGAAGCGGAACCTGCCTGCATCTCCGCCCCCGCCAGAAACCCGATCCGGGGGGGAGCAGGGCGCCCCTTGGCCTTCGGGCGGCGGTGTGTGTTCACGGTAATTTGAGGGCTTCCACTGGGGGGTTCCCGTTCATTTGATGTGGCAATTAGCGAGGGGACGTTTGTCGTCCGGAAAGACACGGCCGCCCACTTCAATCGCCCTGTTTGTGCCCTGCAGAAGCCAAACGGCCCCGGCACAGATAACAGCGGACTTTGAGCGGCCCCGGGCCGGGCGCCCCTGTGACCGCCAGCCCGCACACTTCCCCCGCCTCTATGCAGCCAAAGCGTTGCTTTTCCCATGAGAAATTCCGGCCTCGATGGCGTCGGTTGACAAGAGCAGGTGCCTCGCCCACCCAAGCCCGTCTTCTGTGGGTACCTGGCTCTTAAGGTGGGCGGGGGAAGGGCGAGTCACTTCTCCCTGATTCAAAGGGCGTGCCCCTCCCAAGTGGGGGTGGGCGGCGTCCCCTGGACGCCCACGAGGGCCTCGGTCCCTGCTCCTGTGCGGGTGGCAGCTCGACACCGGGCTCTGCTGTCCTGCGTCACCTCTTTCAGAGTGGACTCCACGGTGACGACGATGACATCGTCAACCTCAACCGTCTTGGAGCACGGCGGTGCCATGCGCTGGGCCAACCGGGCACCCAAGCCTCGGCCCAGAGATACCTCTCGGCTGCACCTGCCGGCTCAGAGACCCAGCTGGGGGACGTTCCAGGACTCTCCCGAGGTCACACCTGGGGCAGCTGGAGCAGCTGGGGCCCGGGGAAAGGAAGCCCGCCGGACACCCGTCCTGCTGCCCCGTCCGGCTCTCGTGGCTGAGGGCGGGCCGGGACCCTGCCGAGCCTCGTCATCGGAAAACAGACATCATCCCCAAACCAGGACCGTTGCCAGAGCACAAGGGTGTTTCGGGGGTCGAGCAGAGAAAGTCCTCGGCCGTGCTCATAGTAAAAGCTCAGTCGGTGTCCCCCTGGGCCTCGGTCCCCTCCCCGCAGCCCAGAGGGAGAGCAGAGCGCCTGCACGCCTGCTGGGGCTCAGCCGAGCTCAGCTTCTCCTCACGCTCTGCACACGCACACGCCGGCCTCTGACGTCCCACCCCAGGCTCCTCACAGGCTGTCGTGACGGGGACAGGTTGGGGGAAAAGCCAGCAGCTGCTGGGACCCCTGTGCCCACCCCGCCCCAGCCAGGTGCCGCCTGAGTAATCATAAAACAGACACAGACACGCCCTTACTGGCGGGATAAATTCACCCGGTCACCCACTGATGGCCGCATCCCGTCTAGACCACCCAGCATGCCAGGACACTGTGGACGGTTGGTGCCAGCGAGACCTGCTCTGCTGGGAGTCACACTTGGTGGGGCGACCGCAGGAGGCTTCTGAGTGGAGGCCCAGGGCCACGTCACATCCGCTGGTGGAGTGGGATGGAACTGGCCACGAAACACCCGGGGACCACAGGCCAGCAGGAGAAGCGGACAGATGGACAGCGGGGGCTTCCTAGGGCACTGGCGGGGAGTGTCCAGGCAGGCAGAGTGGGTTCCTGCGGGCCGGCTGGCTGCAGTGGCCCAGGGCCTCTGGTTGGAGGCATGGCCAGGACTGGCTGCCTGTGCCCTGGGCTTCGCCACCAGGCTGCTCTCGGTGGCGCCCTTGGTCACCTCTGGACCTGTCCTTCGACACCCTCAGCCACGTCGGGCAGGTGGAGTGTCAGCTGGGGACTCGGGTTCTCCGTCCACAGGCTCTCTCCAGCTGTAGGCGGAGCCCCCACGCCATGGCACTGTCTGGGCAGGGCGGGAGGCAGAGACAGCGGTGGGGACCCAGCTCTGGGACTTGCTTGCTGTGTGACCCTGGGCAGAAAGCCACCCCTCTCTGGGCTGGTCACGTCTCTCTTTCCGATGCCCAGACAACAAATCGTCAGTGAATGAGGAGGTGGGCTGCTAGCCTGGAGCCCTGACCCCGGGACCCAGGCACCTTCCATACCTCCGCCCATCCCGTATGGCAGCCGCCTCTCTCACCCCCGTCGGGCGCAGGGGCCCACCCCCAGGAGCTGGTGCCCCAACAGTCCCGCCTGGGCCCTGCTCCCCGCGTGCCGCCCAGCCCCTCCCGGTCACAGCCACTGTCCTCTCAGCTTTTAGGCCTCGACTAGAAGTCGCCAGCTCGGAGCAGCCTGCCCTGGCCTCGGGCCACCCTGCCCGAGCCATCTGTCGGCTCTAGCTCCCGTCCTCAGCTCGCCATCATCACTGATGTCAGCGAAGGGCTTGGCTTCCGCTCTACTGGGCCGCCGCTGAGGTGCTGGAGGCCGGGGGAGGAGGGGAGGGCTTCTCCGTGGGCCGCAGCCTGGGCGTGGAGGGGAGGAAGGTGCCGGGCCAGGTGGAGGCCACGAGGTAGGTGCCCAGAGGTGCAGCCCGGCCGTCCAGACCTCTCAAAGCCACCTCTGGAGGTAACAAGAGCTCGGGACTTCGGGTGTCCGGGGAGGGGGGCGGGGCTGGACACCCCTGGCTACAGTGGGATAGCAAAGGGGGCCCCGGCAGCCCGACCCCCAGGGCACCAGGGAGTTGCTGGCGGCCGTGGCAACTTCCTTATTGATCAGTAAGCCTTCTGCATCCTGCCCCCACAGAAAGGCTCTGGCGGGAGGCGGTGTCCCCCGGGGACAGGCCTTTGACACCTTCCGGTAGTTGGTTTTGGGGCATGGCTCTAAGACAGCAATCTGTCACTTCATCGTGAGTTTGATGGATGAGCGAGGGGTTTCTTGGGAGTAGCACAGCTCCTGGGCCATCCGAGGCTGGAGAAAGGCCGCTGACACGCATGACAAAATGTTTTCCTGCCACCCGGTGCCAGTGACAGGCCCCTCAAAGGAAATGCAGCCACTGCAGAAGTGATTCACTCTCTGTCTTTTTGTGGAGCTGAGGTCGGCTTTTATTCGGCGGCTGAAGAAAGGGCCACCGGCTCCTTGTTGTCTCTGGGGATGCCGTCCCCATGGGCCACCAGCTGCCCAGACAGCGCACACGAGGCCATTCTTCATTTCGATGAGGTTTCCAAAAGCCCCAGCCCCAGCCAGGGGGCCACCACCTCAGCTGGGTCCCACACCCAGGGCCGCACTCGATTCCAGAGTAGAGGAAGGGGCTCCTGACGTCACAGCTATAACCTGAGACCGCACCAAGTCCCTAAAGTGCTCTGTGCCCAGCCCACAGCCATGGAATAGTGAACATTGGCTGATCGGCATCTAGTTCCCTCTAAAAGGTCACCTCCACACAGTCTGTTCTTACTGGCCTTTGATTCTGCCTGCCCCACCCCATCCCCTCGCCCACGGCCCGGCCAGGTTTGCTTTGCTGGGAGAACCCCACCAGGCTCCAAACACCCCTCCCTTGTCTCCAAGCAACTGTGTCCAGACTCCACCATGGGGTGGGAGCATCCGTCAGAACCCACAGAACTAGACGCCACAGAGCGAATTTTAAGGTATATAAATTTCAAGAATGGTTTCCTCTGCTTGGCGGCGGGGCAGGCAGGGATGGAAGCCAGACTTCTTTGAATATATCTCCTGTGGTAGAGAAGACGAAGCCCCCCAAAGATACTCATATCCATATCTCCAGAATCCATGAATACCTGACCTTACGGCCAAAGGTACTTTGCAGGTGTGATGAGCTGAGGACTTGGAGATGGGAGATTGTTCTGGATTCCTGGGGGGGTAGGGGGGCCTGTCCTCACAAGGTCCTTGCAAGTGGGAGGCAGGCGGGCTGGAGCGTGAGTTGCCGTGAGGACAGA
>NW_011889259.1:118849-119215 GCF_000151845.1 Pteropus vampyrus
TTCTGGATTCCTGGGGGGGTAGGGGGGCCTGTCCTCACAAGGTCCTTGCAAGTGGGAGGCAGGCGGGCTGGAGCGTGAGTTGCCGTGAGGACAGAGGCAGAGGCAGGAGCGATTCGGGAAGGGGCCACGAGCCAAGGCTGCGGGAAGCCCCGGGGAGGAGACGGTCCCGCCTCGAGTCCCCAGGAAGAGCCTCCCCCGCAGGCCCTGAAGTCTGGCCTTCCGGTCTCCAAACCTTGCTGTTTTAAGCCGCTGAGTTTGTGGTCTTTTGTTTTAAGAGCCTTAGAAAACGCAAACAACCTTGTTTGGTAAATCCGACTTTGCAACCAAGTAAGTATTCCATGAAAATTAAAAACGAGCAAACCAAAA
>NW_011889259.1:120742-123192 GCF_000151845.1 Pteropus vampyrus
GTGGGAAAAACGATGTCTTCCGCAAACAGCTTTGGGGCGAGGTAGGTTTGCCTCCTCGGCCAGCTGCCAGGTCTCTGACTCCATTTGACTGACCAGAGCACTTACCTGTGGATTCTTTGTCTCATGGCTAGTCTTTGTCCCATGGATCACTCAGGTGACCGTGCCTCGTGGGTCCCTCAGGGTTACCTGAGCCCAGGTTCTGCTGTCACCCCATGGAAGGCTGCTGGTCGAGACCTACTCCACCTCAGCCCGCAGAGGAGCACTGACCCGCCCGTATGTTGCCGTAAAAACAATTGGGTGTTTCCACTTTGTCGTTCAAAGAATCATTCAAAGAAAAGGAAACGAATCTTTTCTTATAGGAATACATCACATCCAGTTCTCTAAATATTTACACACAACTGTGTCTCCGCCCTGAGGGCACATGGCCTCTTGTTCCCCATGAAAAACACATCTGGTTGGTTTGGCTGATCAGAGGGGCCCAGCCAGGCCCTTCTCTCTGCCCCCAGAGCGCTCGGAAGGGACGCCTCAACCCAAGATCCTTAACGGCACACTTTTCGCCATATAAGGCAATTCTCAGGTTTCAAGAATAGGACAGAGACGTACTTTTTTGGGGGGGCCACATCCAACTCCATGCACACCCCAATGTTTACACAACCCCAGCTCCCGACCCCTGGCTGTTCCTCAAACACGCGAAGCACATTTCCAAGGCCCCTCTCCCCTCCGACGGACTGCCCCTCCCCCCTCCAAGTGGCTGCCTCTCAGCCTTTATGCAGGACTTAGAGGTCACCTCAGCAACCTCTAGAGCAGCACAACCTGGCCGTTCCCCTTTTCTTGGCTTTATCCCCACCTGACTTGAGCATATTTGCTCATTGATTTTTATTTCTTGTCTCCCTCAAGCAGCGAGAGTGCTCCGCAGGGCGGGGCTTCCCTTCTGCAGCGCGGGTCAGCATTCTGGCACTGGTGTGACAGCCTGTGGCCGTCAGGGACCCTGGCCCTTTCTATTTTTCTGTTCCCCCCTCCTCGGCACGTGACTTCCTTTCTCGTGGTCTCATGATCCAAGATGGTTGCTCTGGCTCCAGCCATCTTGTTGGCATCCCAAGCAGGAGAAGGAAGACAGAGGGAAGGGCACAAAGGATTTTCTTAAAACTCCCCATCCAGTCAGTAGCTTCAGCTCACATCCCACTGGCTGCATCGACCTACGGGGCTATCGTAACTAAAAAAAAAAACCAAAAAAAAAACGAGGAGGACTCAAGGAGGCAAGCGGCACACTCCACGCATCTGAAGATCTCAGCCCAAGTCATTTAATTCTGGGTACCCATGAGTCCTGAGAATCCACGCAGGGATTCGAATCAAGGTGGCATCAAGGGACATCGGGAGAAAGGGCAGTAGAGTGGGAGTCGGGCGCCCGGGATGCCAGGTCTGGCTCTGTCACGAATTGCTTTGTGACTCTGGGCGAGTCCCTCCCCGGCTACGCCTGTAAACGGGGGGTGGGAACGACCTTCAGCAGTGGAGGCATCTTAACCTCCGCCACCTTCATCCTCATCGCCTTCATCAGCTTCCCCTCTCCAACACCGTGATCACCGCCGCCATCGACATCGCCATCGTCACCGTCTCCGTGACATCGTGACCTTCCTCTTCCTCAGCGGCACAGTCATGTCACCATCGTCACCCCCATCATCATCGCGTACACAGCCACCGCATCTTCACCGCCATCGTCGCCACCACTTCCATCGTCCAGCCACCCTGAGCACCTGCTGTGTGCCAGGCACCATCTCTACGCGTCACCTCCCTTATTCCCCACGGCGGTGGGGTCAGGAGGTGAGGTTTTCCACTCCACTTCCAAGCGAGGGAACCGAGGCTCGTGACGGGTAAGCGACCTGCCACGGCGTGTGGCGAGGACGCGCCAGAGCCGAAATGCAAACCAGGCCTCCCTGTCTCCAAAGGCCCCATGCTAGGTTCCCCTGTGAGGCTCCACCCTCAGCTGCCACCCATCCCATGACCCTGACCTCACCCTCGCACTGACAGAGCCTCCGCGTGAATTCTTTGTAGCCAATTAGCCCCTTCCCCCAGCCCACTCCTTTGCCCCCCAAGGCTTGAGACAGGAGCCCCTTCCTTTCTTGTAGCTGGGATGAGAGAGCTCGCTGCTTCAAAGTCAGCCTCCCTAGGCTGGGCCTGCCTATTGACGAGGCCAGATTATCAAAGGGCCACATCAAAGCCTGCCAAGGTGGCTTTCAGAAAGCCAATTTACAAAACAGAAAAGAAAGCCTGGGCTGTGGGGAGTGGTGGGGGCCGGGCTGGTAAAGCCCTGCTCGAAAGGCTTGGCTAAGAAGTAGGTTTTGCTGCTACACGTGAGAGGTCACAGAGCCACCCCTCACACACATAACCAGCACCTTGGGGTTCAGGGACTGGGGTCAAGGCTGCTCCCACCCAGGTGGGACTCTGGGTACCAT
>NW_011889259.1:123242-125289 GCF_000151845.1 Pteropus vampyrus
TTCCCTTCTGCAGCGCGGGTCAGCATTCTGGCACTGGTGTGACAGCCTGTGGCCGTCAGGGACCCTGGCCCTTTCTATTTTTCTGTTCCCCCCTCCTCGGCACGTGACTTCCTTTCTCGTGGTCTCATGATCCAAGATGGTTGCTCTGGCTCCAGCCATCTAGTTGGCATCCCAAGCAGGAGAAGGAAGACAGAGGGAAGGGCACAAAGGATTTTCTTAAAACTCCCCATCCAGTCAGTAGCTTCAGCTCACATCCCACTGGCTGCATCGACCTACGGGGCTATCGTAACTAAAAAAAAAAACCAAAAAAAAAACGAGGAGGACTCAAGGAGGCAAGCGGCACACTCCACGCATCTGAAGATCTCAGCCCAAGTCATTTAATTCTGGGTACCCATGAGTCCTGAGAATCCACGCAGGGATTCGAATCAAGGTGGCATCAAGGGACATCGGGAGAAAGGGCAGTAGAGTGGGAGTCGGGCGCCCGGGATGCCAGGTCTGGCTCTGTCACGAATTGCTTTGTGACTCTGGGCGAGTCCCTCCCCGGCTACGCCTGTAAACGGGGGGTGGGAACGACCTTCAGCAGTGGAGGCATCTTAACCTCCGCCACCTTCATCCTCATCGCCTTCATCAGCTTCCCCTCTCCAACACCGTGATCACCGCCGCCATCGACATCGCCATCGTCACCGTCTCCGTGACATCGTGACCTTCCTCTTCCTCAGCGGCACAGTCATGTCACCATCGTCACCCCCATCATCATCGCGTACACAGCCACCGCATCTTCACCGCCATCGTCGCCACCACCTCCATCGTCCAGCCGCCCTGAGCACCTGCTGTGTGCCAGGCACCATCTCTACGCGTCACCTCCCTTATTCCCCACGGCGGTGGGGTCAGGAGGTGAGGTTTTCCACTCCACTTCCAAGCGAGGGAACCGAGGCTCGTGACGGGTAAGCGACCTGCCACGGCGTGTGGCGAGGACGCGCCAGAGCCGAAATGCAAACCAGGCCTCCCTGTCTCCAAAGGCCCCATGCTAGGTTCCCCTGTGAGGCTCCACCCTCAGCTGCCACCCATCCCATGACCCTGACCTCACCCTCGCACTGACAGAGCCTCCGCGTGAATTCTTTGTAGCCAATTAGCCCCTTCCCCCAGCCCACTCCTTTGCCCCCCAAGGCTTGAGACAGGAGCCCCTTCCTTTCTTGTAGCTGGGATGAGAGAGCTCGCTGCTTCAAAGTCAGCCTCCCTAGGCTGGGCCTGCCTATTGACGAGGCCAGATTATCAAAGGGCCACATCAAAGCCTGCCAAGGTGGCTTTCAGAAAGCCAATTTACAAAACAGAAAAGAAAGCCTGGGCTGTGGGGAGTGGTGGGGGCCGGGCTGGTAAAGCCCTGCTCGAAAGGCTTGGCTAAGAAGTAGGTTTTGCTGCTACACGTGAGAGGTCACAGAGCCACCCCTCACACACATAACCAGCACCTTGGGGTTCAGGGACTGGGGTCAAGGCTGCTCCCACCCAGGTGGGACTCTGGGTACCATGAGGAGCAGCCTCTAGCCCTGTGGGAGCAGAGAAGCTGAGTAAGGTGCAAAGCTTGCATCCCCTCTGGACCCAGGAGGGTGGCTGTGGTTCCCTTGGCCTAGCTGCAAGTTCCCTTGGGTGCAACTGGCCCTAGAGTCCCTAAGATGAAGGCCCCATGGCCCTTAGGAGTTGCCATCAGGGTGCCACGAGGCGACTCCTAAACTTCCCATCTCCTCTGAGCTCACAGCCAGGTCAACAAGGCTCACTCGGCCCCTCTGGAGTGAAGAGCCAGGCGCTGCTAAGTGCGGCACCGAGACCGGGCTCCCCTCGGTGCCTCCCACCTTGAAAGTCAGCTCATCTCGCAGCCCGTCTTCTACCCACTGTTGACAACAGCTATAATTTTTTTTGAGAACTGAAAATAAGCTAAACACTTGAATCATCATCACCACCATCACCATCATCATCATCTTCACCATCACCATCACCACCATCATCATCACCATCACCATCTTCACCATCATCACCATCATCACCACCATCA
>NW_011889259.1:130332-131933 GCF_000151845.1 Pteropus vampyrus
CATCACCATCATCACCATCACCATCTTCACCATCATCACCATTATCATCACCACCATCATCACCATCACCATCTTCACCATCATCATCACCATCATCACTGTCACAATCATCATCACCGCCATCACCACCATCACCACCATCATCACCATCATCATTTTCACCACCATTGTCACCATCATCACCACCATCACCATCATCACCACCATCATCACATCACCATCTTCACTATCATCACCATCATCACCACCATCATCACCATTATCATCACCATCACCATCACCATTACCATCATCACCGTCACAATCATCATCATCGCCATCATCACCATCACTGTCATCATTCTATTATTGTTGCTGTTGTTGTTAGTTAAAATCATGCTTGCTCTCTGCCAACACCATTGTAAAGCCTTTACGTGGATTAAGTCGTTGATCCTGACAACAGCCCAGAGAGGTGGGTCCCATTATCAAGACCCCTATTTTATAGATGGGGAACTGAAGCCCAGAGAGGGTGAACGGCTTGCCCGGGACCACCCAGATGGTAGGTGGCAGAGCCAGGACTGGAGCTCAGATCCGTCTGACTCCAAATATCTGCTCCGTGGCTTTTGGATTCAGACCGTTGCAGGGCTGGCCACCTGGGACTCCATGGCGAACCCGACTCTGGGTGGAAAATTGGTCGACCCGTCGAGAATACCAAGGCTCCGGTGCAACCAGCCTCTCTTATCCTGGAGGGGCCAGGTGTGTGCTCTGCCCTGAGCATCAGAGACTTAGCACCTGGCTGAGGACACACAGACCTGGGACTTGCTGGGGCCTTATGGGGGCTGCGTCTTGGTGAGTACGAGAAATGGGGCAAAAGAGCAGAAGCATGCATGTGTCACCAGCCAGGACTCTGGGGACCCATCCGTTCAGTGGCTGTGTGTTGATCGCTGAGAAAATGATTGTGCTAAAAACCCGTGTCTATCATGTCGAGATGTATATAGTCTCGATAGATCCAAGGAATTGGCTTATGTGATTGTGGAGCTAGCGAGTCTGGGCTGGCAGCTGCAGACTCTCAGGTTGTTTCTGTGTGGAAGACCCCTTGGGAGCACTTCTTTACGAGTCCACCTCCTGGGCCTGGAGGTGCAGTGGGGAGTGCGCCCTGGGCAGAGCCTGGCGGTCAGCTCTGCTAGTGGGCATGGCCTCCCTGCATCCGAGACCCTCCCAGCTCCCACCTGGGAGGCAGCCTGGCAGCTTGATGTGGGCTCTATGTCCAGATCCTGGCTGCCCGACGGCCCAGCTGAGTCAACCTCTCCAGGCCCAGAGTCCTCGCCGGTAAAACAGGAATTATGACGACAGTGTCCCTCTCCGGAGGGAACGCCTCGAATCAGGTGTTTAGAGTCTGGGGCAGGGCGAATGCCTCTTCGGTGTTGGCTGCCCTCTGCCCACGCTCTTCTACGGGCTTTATTTGGGTTCACTCATTTAATCCTGAGAACGGCCCTGCAAAGCGGGCACCGTTGTCACTGTCACTATCTTATAGATAGGGGACCAAGCCAGCAAGCACAGAGCTGGAATTTGAATGCGGGCTGGTGGCGGTGCCGGTGGCGGTGGCAGTGCTGGTGGCGGTG
>NW_011889259.1:133764-134838 GCF_000151845.1 Pteropus vampyrus
TTTAAAAAGTCACCTGTGTGAGGTGATGGGCAGGTTCACCATCTGGTCCTGGAAATTGATCCACGGCAGACACGGCTGTCAAATCATCACGTTCCACACGTTACACTTACACAATCACGTGTCAATTATTCCTCGGGAAAGGGAGGGGGTGCTGCGGCCCCACCCCGTCCTCCAGAGCCCGGGGGCCGGCACTGCTGGGGGCGCTCGGGCCGTGGGCAGGCCACATGTGGGCCACATGGCAGGCTACACGCGGGCCACACGCGGGCTACACGCAGGCCACATGCGGCCCACACGCGGGCCACACGACGGGCCACACGTGGGCACCCGTCGACTGACCCAGCACGTCACCCCGACCCAGGCGCCGGATGACTTCAGGTCCCAGCCATCTAGCCACGCTCAGCCTTCTGTGTCCCCAGCTGAGGCCCCAGACTCGGTAAGGAAGAGACAAGATGAGACATCTCCACTCTGTCCTGTCCGGGTTCCTGACCCATGGACTCTGAGTGCCACTGAGCGTGGGGGCTCTTTGTCACACGGCAGTGGAAACCGGGACCATCTTTCACTGGGCGGAAGAGGAGACACGCCAAACAAGCCCTGAGCTTGGGCCTCCCTGCAGCCCAGGTATGGAAGGGGTTCCATGGGTGGCCAGAAAAAGGGTGTGCGAAGACCCCGAAACTGCACATGAACCCTGCATGTCCTTATGCCCAGGCGTTTGGGCGAGGCGTGTCCACAGCATCCTTCAGAGTCTCAAGAGGATGCATGGGTCGGGCGGGGTGGTGAGCAAAGGAGCCGCTGTGATTCCTCTGACCCCATAGCCACCCCTTTGCCTCGTGACTATGAAGCTCCTTCCAGAGGGGCGGGGCCTATTTCCCTACCCTCTGAATCTGAATCTGTGACCTGTTTCTACCAGCAGAATGCATCAAAGGGACCATGGGTGACTTCGGGGCCTAGGGCTCAAGGAGCCTTGCAGCTTCCACTGCGTCATCTTGGAATGTGGCTCAGAGACCAGGTGAGGCCCTGAAGCCATGACAAATTCGAGACTGGCTCATGGGGGCGGCCTGCAGGAGAAGGACAGCC
>NW_011889259.1:134888-138818 GCF_000151845.1 Pteropus vampyrus
GCGTCATCTTGGAATGTGGCTCAGAGACCAGGTGAGGCCCTGAAGCCATGACAAATTCGAGACTGGCTCATGGGGGCGGCCTGCAGGAGAAGGACAGCCGCAGCTGGGAGCCAGCACGGACCTACAGCCGTGGTCGTGAGGCCGCTGTGCTCTCCAGCCTCAGTCGAACTGTCAGATGAAGGCAGTTGCGGGCCAGGCCCGGGCCAGGCCAGCAGGAGGCCCTCCCAGATGGCCAGCCCCCGGAAATGTGAAGAGTGATACATTGCGTGTGTGCGTATGCGCGTGTGCGTGTGTGTTTAATGTTACATTGCTCATAAGCTACTGAGTTGGGGGTGCTTTGTTGCACAGCTAAAGGTTAGCAAGACGGTGCATGATCCCGAAGAGGCGAAGGACCTCCGGGGCAAGATCCCCACTCGGCGCGTGAGAGCCGCACAGGTGAATTCAGGTATGCGTTGCAAGGCCTGCCGGTGGGATGCCCCTCCCGCCTCCTCCCTCAGCGGGCTGCACGAGGCCGGCTCACTCCTGCTCCCGACAACCAGCCGCCCGCTTTGCTCACGACTCCGCCTTCCACACGCTCTGGCCTGTGTCGGCCTCCCAGCCCCTCTCCGAGGCAGACGGAACAGGTAGAAGTCGAATCACAAACCTGTGGAGGGCCCGGTACTGTGCCGAGCTCTCAGCCCGAGGGTGCCATGTAATCCTCACGGCAACAATGCGACAGACGCCAAGGCCCAGAAAGGTCGTGGAAACTGCCCGAGGCCACACAGCCAGCAAGCACAGAGCTGGAATTTGAATGCGGGCTGTTGGGCCTCCCCTTATCCGTCCCCCTGCCTTGCCCTGCCCTGTGCCACCACACGCCAGGCACAGGGAAGTCATGGGCTAGCCCCACTCAAGGGCAGGCAGCTAGGGGGCCAGACGCCTCCCTTTCTTGTTACCCCCTGGCTGCCCACTCCGATGGGGAGTGACGGGAGTGCTGGTGTGTTTAGTGATTTAGAGGTGTGCGATTATGCCCGAGACGGGACAAGATCGTGTTTTCTGGCACCTGGTTTGTGACGTTCCTCCTTGTGAATGCACAGCTTGCTCCGTCAAGGCCAAGAGCTCTGCTGGCTGGGATGCAGTGTGGTGTGGCGGGCAGTGCCCAGGGCACAGAACTGGATGGCCATGGACCACCAGAGGGCAGGGGACTCACTGCCCCCTCTGGGAAGGGGATCACAGTCCCTTCTCAGACGGTCCGGGCGCCCGGGCTAGCGAGTACGAGCAGGGCTCTGAGCCTTGATTTCTCCATCTGTAAGACGGGAACGATGATGCTAACGACAAGCGTTTCCCTCGCAGGACGGCTGCCTGGGAAAAGGCCCCACGGCGATGCCCGTGAAGGGACTGGCCGCCGTGGACACCACGTGACTACGTGGGGTAGAATCGTGCCCCCGAAGCATTTCTCCACGTCCTCAATCCAAGAACCTGTGAAAGGGAACTGATTTGGAAATGAGTCTTTGTAGATGTCATCAAGTTGAGACGAGGTCACACTGGAGTAGGGTGGCCCTAATCCAATGTCTGATGTCATTATAAGAAGAGAAAATAGAGGTACAGACACACACGGGACAGACGGCCATGTGACGATGGAGGCCGAGACAGGGATGATGCAGCCACAGGCAAGGAACGCCCAGAGCCCCCAGGAGCTGGGAGGGACAAAGAGGTACCCCGCCCTGGAGACTCCGGAGAGACTGCGGCCCTGCTGACACCTTCCCTTCAGACTCCCAGGCCCCAGGACGTGAGCGAGCGAATTTCTGTTGTTTTGAGCCCCCCAGTCTGTGGCGCTTTGTTGTAGCCACCCCGGGACCCTGAGACCAAAGGTTAGTTGTCACTGTTCCATTTCCTATCCCAGCAGGCACCCCAAGACAGCAGTGGTCCCTCCCAGGAGCTCAAGCCCGTGGGCCCCTCCCAAGCCGAATGTCTGACGTGGGACCGTGGATGCTGCTCGGTTGAGCTGTCGGGGGGCGCGGTTCCAGCCACCACCCTCCTGGAGATGGACCAGCTCCCCCGGCTACAGCACCCACAATGCCCCTGGCTCCTTGAAAGTGGTCGCTGGGCTCCAATTAGTCACCACTTCAGGTACTTAAGCAAAGTCCCCCCAGCCACTCGCAATGCCGCTAGGCCCCTCTGAAGCCTTTTCTCTTCCCGCGTTTGAAGATGAATTTTAAAGACCACAGTGTCCCTTTAAAACCAGACGGGTGGGCTTGGGGACGGTTGCAGTGCTGAGTATTCTAAAGGAGGGGTGACTTGGGGAGCTGGGCCTGGGTCCGAAGCCTGCACCACCCCCTTCCTGGCAGTGAGACCGGGCAAGTCACTCAGCCCTCCGAGCCCGTCTCCGCCTCCGTGCCAGGTGGAGGGGTTTAGAGATGGTCTTCGTGCAGCTGAGGTCATTGCTGCCATTGTCCCCAGCATGCGGGAGCGGGGAAGCTGGACACCTTGGGTCGCCTTGCTCGCTGGGTGACCTTCCGAGCCTCTTGCCCTCTCTGGGCCTCTGGCTTCAGCTGTAAATGAGGAAGAGAGGAGGTCGTGAAGGAGGCACCCCAGCCCCAGAGCTGCCCACCTTGTAGAAGGGCGGCCACCGTCCCGGCCCGTCCGCACGTGGAAGCCATGCGGAGAAGCCGGCTGTGGGACCGGGCCTCACAGGAACCAAGGGCAGCTCTTGCAGAGCACAGTGTGCTCAGTGCAGTGGCTGGTGTAGCTGCATGTGGCACAGTTAGGACGTGTCCTCCTGAGCCTCAGCCAGCCTTTGCCCCCGCCCCACATCCCAACGCTCCCCCCTCTACAATGCAAGAGCCGGAGCCCACCCCCATCCCCCCACCCCCGGTGCCTGGGGTCTCGTTAGAACTTAATACTGCCCTTCCGTTGAACTTCTTTTTATAGTGACATTTTAATTAGGACAAGTGACACTGGTCTCTATTCTTGATAAGGGTGTGGAGTTTCCTTAGAAATAAACTTCAGTAAAAAACTTCAGTAAAAAAAAACTTCAGAAACAAAGCCTTTTGTTCTGTGCAGATGTTTTCGATGCCGCGGTGTGGTGTCCGGGGAGGTGCTTCTCTGCGGCCGTGAGCTTACGGGGAGCAGCCCGACACACCCCGGGACCTGGGACCCAGCAGGATCATTCTCGTAGGGAGGTGGCGTGAATGCAGGAACAGCCCAGACAGACATAAAGCCGCCACCGCAGCTCACCTGCTCCGTTCCTTATTTGCCAAGGATGGGTGACACCTCCCGGGGCCGGGGGGGTGCCGTGAGGGCTCAAGAGTCGTAGCTTAGACCTCGTTCCGATGCTCACGACCCGTGGGGCCGTTCTAAGGGGACCGTCGCCACCAACACCCCGTGAAGTGAGAGCTTGCTATCGTGTGTCCGTTTTACAGATGGGGAAACTGAGGCCCTGAGCAGTTAGGTCACAGGACGCGTCGGTCCGAGGCCAGAGGCTGACCTCTGAGCCAGTGCGCTGTACACACCACGTCAAGGCCCACGTGGGCATGGGGGCTCTCACCGTGGACCCCACGCCGTGTGCCTGCAGCTATGACAGAAGTGTCCCCAAACTCTTTAAACCTGTGTAAACAGCGCCAGGGGCCACGGCCGCCTCACAGACCGGACCTGCCGACCGTCGGGGGGTTTCTGTTCTACAGCCACTGAGCCTCAACGCCTTGGCGTGAACAGCTGCCAACCTGTCCCCTCCACAGAGCAGGCTCTCAGGAAGCGTCTGAGTTCAGGGCCCTTGGCCCGGTAGGTTTGGAGCTGGGGAAACGCCCGTGGAGCTGGAGGCCCCTGGCCACCGCTCTCCCGGACCCTCACGGTGACCTTGGACGTTCCAGCGTGCCCAGCAAAACGTCATTTTTCTTTCTCTGAGCATCAAAGCCCAGTGCCAACAGGACCCCTGTCCCCGCCCGAGTCCTGAGC
>NW_011889259.1:140143-141131 GCF_000151845.1 Pteropus vampyrus
TGTGTCCTCAGCTCGTGGCCTGGCACGAAGCAGGAACTCAAAACGCTGTTGAATGAATGAATGAATACATGAAGGGGTGGATAAATGAATGACGACATATTAATAAAGGGGCGATCAGACTGTATTTTGGTCTTACAGATGGTCTGAGGTAGCAGTGCCCATAAGTGTGGGTGACGGACTGGCCTGGGGATCTTCTGAGACAAGCGGCCAAAGCCTAGTGGCTTCGAAGATGC
This sequence comes from Pteropus vampyrus, assembly GCF_000151845.1. Classification (NCBI taxonomy): domain Eukaryota; kingdom Metazoa; phylum Chordata; class Mammalia; order Chiroptera; family Pteropodidae; genus Pteropus; species Pteropus vampyrus. The sequence goes on from NW_011889259.1 coordinate 140,377, forward strand.
CATGACGATGGCAGCTTCTCCTTCATGATCAGACCATGTGCCTTCTGAGGACCTTGCTGCAAGTGGGGTCTCCAGGTGGGCATCAGTGTCCTCCAGGTGGGCATAAGTGGCCTCGAGGCCTGGTCTGTCTGATTTCAGTCACACAGATGAACCACCAGTGGTTTGAACAAGGCCACCTTGACGGATGGCACCCTGCAGAGTCATCCCAGTGGAAGATGTACAGAGACACACAGAGGCCGACCAGCTGTGCACAAACTCTCTTTTGGGAAGGAATCAAGGTCCGACGTTTTGAGGACACTATCACAGAGGTTTGCGCTGAGAAAGCCGCTTCCTTCCCAGACGGTCTCACACCCTCCGGTCACTTGGGGGCGGATCCTTCTGTGGCTTTCCCCGCCCTTCCCCATCCCAGGGCCAGCGACGGGCTTACATCCCAGGACGGAGATGGCCTGTGGGAGACTCGGGCCACGCCCTGCATCCGACAGTGGCTTGAGATCCGAAAGCAAAAATCTGAGAGAGAAAAGTACATGAAGTTGGGGAGGGTGGCCCTTCCACTGGGCATTCTGGGGTGCTGGCTGCCTTCTCCTCCCCTGTTCTACCAGGCATCTGTCGTGAAAGGCCCCCCGAGTTCCTCTGGGCCCGGGAGGGCTGGTGGACTGCTCTGGCTTCTTGTCTATGAGGGCTGGGGATGAGGCATGGCTTGCAAAGTCGACGGCCCAGGCTCTAGACATAGAACTGAACTGACAACCTAAAACTAT
>NW_011889259.1:142750-148557 GCF_000151845.1 Pteropus vampyrus
CCCAGGAGAGACCACGAATCAGAGTCCACAGTCCACGGATGCTGCTGTGCTTGTATTTCCAGGCCCCGCCCCCAGGCAGCCTGCCTTAGGGGGCTGAGCGACGATCCCTCAACATGGCCCCGTTTTCCGCAGCAGACTTGGGGGCAGACAGCAGCACCCAGAGGAGCTGGGGGAAGTGAAGGTGTCAAGCAAGCAACGTGCTAGCCCTTGGGGACAGATCCAGGCACTCCTCCCTGCCGGCGCCCCCGAGAACGCTTTTCCACAAGCCCCGCCCTCCAAGAACGGTTTTCCATAAGCCCCGCCCTCCACTCTCCAGCTCAGGTCCCTGCCTCCTGCCCATCACAGCCTGGGATGTAGATGGCTAGGGCCCACCTGCCCTCTGAAGCACACTAAGCAGGAGACAGCAGGAAACTGACCCCCACAGGTTTGGGGATCAGGATGGCATGTGGGGGGAGGGAGATCCCCTCTGCCTGGAGGGGTCAGAGCTTCCAGGTGGGATGCACTGGGTCTTGCAGGAACAGCAGGAGTTTCTAGAAGGAAAGTTGCCAAGGGCGCCCCAGGTGGAGTGATGGGCGTGTGTTAAGGCCGGGGCGACTGGGGCAGCGGGTGATTCTGTGGGTGTGGGTTTGCTTCCATAGCTCTGGCAGGCCTAGCCCCCACTCCACCCCACTCCATCTGCTGGCCTAGGGCACGATGTTAGCACTTATTGTGGGCTGAGTGTGCCCCCCAAATTCTTACGTTCAAGTCATAACCCCCGGCACCTCAGAATGTGACTGTAGCTGGAGATGGAGTTTTTAAAGAGGTAAATAAGGTAAAATGGGGTCACTGGGGTGAGCCCTAGTCCACTGGGACTGTGTCCTCGTATGAAGAGGTCAGGACACAGACAACGCACAGAGGGACGACCACGTGGGGACGCAGGGAGGAGACGCCACCCACACGCCCAGGAGAGAGGCCTCGGGGGGAACCGGCCCTGCCCACTCCTGGAGCTCGGGCTCCGGCCTCCAGGACCGGGGACGGAGAGTGTCTCTGGTTTAAGGCCGCCGGGCTGTGGCGTTTGTTGCGGCAGCTGGAGCATCAGCCCGCCCTTTCCCCCGAGTCACCTTTCAAGATGGTCCGGAGGCACCTGGATGAGGGGATCGCCTCCCGCAGGCACTGGTCTGAGTGCTCGCCCCTCGAATCCTCACACCCGGGCCATGCAGTAGGAGCTACTGTCACACCTGTCATGGATGAGGAGGCCCGCAGAGGTCTGGCCATGTGCCAGAGGTCATAGACACAGGCCACTGTCCAGAGGCCATGCTCCTGGTCACACCTGCCACTCCCTGTGCGCCCTCATGCCAGGCACCAAGGGGAAGTGCAGAGGCCGGAGGCTGCCCTCAGACTTGTGGGAAGGAAGGAGGGCAGCTCGAGGTGTGTGTCCCTGTCCCCCGTCCCCTCGTCCCTTCGATCCTGAGAGGATTCCTCATCTCCTCCTGTAAGATCAGCCTGGAGCTTTATACTAGCCAAACGGCCAGGAAAAATCCCAAAGATCCATCGACGGATGATGGATAAACGAAGTGTGGTCCAGCCAGACGACAGCATGCTCTTCGGCCATAAAAAGAAACGATGCACTGACCCTCGCTACGACACAGACGGACCTCAGGACACGATGCTGAGTGAAGAAAGACAGACATCGTCCACTTCCTTTGAATGAAATGTCCGGACCAGACAAATGCCTAGAGACAGAAAGCAAATTCGTGTTGCTTAGGGCTGGGGGGCGACGGAAGGGTACGGGGCGATGGCTAAAGGGTATGGGCCTTCTTTTGGGGGCGATGAAAAGTTTGTAAAATTGTAAAAGGTGACAGTTGCACAATCCTGTGAAGGTATTAAAAGCCACTGAATTCTACACTCTAAATGAGGGAATTATAGGGCATGTGAATTATATTTTAATAAAGCGCTTTAAATTTTTAAAAAATACAAATAAATAAAAAATTTTAAAAACCTCGTCTCGGATGGTCGTACCCATAGTCTCCCAGACTGCAAGACACCCTCTGGGGCTCTCACGTGCCCCGCAGTGAGCCGCTGTGCACTCGAGGCGGCCCGTGACAGCATTCGGAGCTGGGCCCACCCCAGGGCCATGCTGACACGTAGGCGGGGGGTGTCCTACCCGCCCCTATGCCCAGCAGCCCTCACCCCCTTGGGCACAGGTAGTGTTCAAGCCCCTCAGAGCCACAGTCCCACTACCTCTCTGGCCCAGGGGTTTCTGGGATATTTGGCATTAAGGCAGCCCCTAGCCCGGTGCCACCCAGGAGCACCCGAAGAGGGAGCCGTGTCCCCTCAATTGGGGGGCTCTTGTCTGACTCTGGGACCAGATTCTGCCCCAAGAAGTGAGGTGGCCTTGCCTGGAGAGGCAGCCAGCTGGTCTACCCGGAGGCACCATCTACCAGACAGAGAGCTGGCCGGGCTGCATGTTGAGATCTGTCTTTAAGGCCCACTCCTGTTGCTCCAAGCTTCTACCTTTGCCTGAAGCCAAGACGCCCCTGCTCAGGCCCAGGACCCCACAGCTTGTGGGGGTCAAGAGGGGCCCGGTGGCCAAGCTAAAGCAGACAGACGGAGGTTCTAGCCGCCTCTCCTCGCCTCCCGGCCGTGTGACCTTGGGCAAGTCTTTGCCTCTCTGAGCCTCTGTTTCTCATCCATGAGGCGGGGCTGAGCACGGCTGTAGGATTTCAGGGCCCACTGGCTCCGAGCTGGCACATTGTAGGCCTGGGTGCTCCCCACTGCTCTTGGGGGCACAGCCAGAGTGAATTCGAGGCCTGGCGTCAGCACCACACATCCGAGAGTCACCCCTACTGGCAGCCAGGACCACACCACAGAACACTGTTGTCTGCCCCATCCCCTCCCCCACCTCCCTCTCCAGGGCCAGGGTCTGGAGGTGTGAGGCCTGGACCTCAGGGCGGCGATCACGGAGTGTCACTCAGTACCAGATAGGGCTGGGAGGGGCCTGGGGCGAGGGCACCCAGAGTAGAGGTCTCAGGACTGCTGCAGAGGCGGGCTGGGGTGTCCAGGCTGGGTCTGGAAGGGACCAATTAGTCAAATGGCTGCAGTGACCATTTGGAAGCAATTAACAGAGTCCCTTATTACCACATTACACCCCCCACCTGGTTCCGTCCTGCGAGGGGGAGGGTCGCCGTGGTGCGCGCCGCGTGTTTGCGCCGCGTGTTTGCGTCAGCCCCGCTCCGCCCTGCGGCACGCGGTGAACGAGATCCCTGCCCTGCCAGAGACCTGCGCGAAATCAGGTCCCCGGCCCCGCCCAGCTGGGCTCGGTCTCCGAGGGCCTGGCAGCCCGCGTGTGTCCGGAGCCAAGCCCAAGCCCTCGGGGTGTCCGGGGGGCTGCCTGGGCCAGGAAAGACGGGTCGGGGAGATCTCGATGAAGAGGAGGGCCTCAGTGGGTGGCCTTCCGGACCGAGGGGCTGTGGGCGAGACTGGGGCAGGCAGGTGGGCGAGTGCCCGCGACACCAGCAGAGGGTGGGGCTGCCACAGCGCCCGGTGCCGGGTAGAAGGCGGCTTTGGGTTTTACGCAGCACCCTCTGACTTCAGGGTGGTCCGGAGGAGAGCTGGAACCCCAGCCCAGGGACCTTCACTGCCTCGGAAAAGTCACACTGGAAGGGACCTCGAGCCATCGGTGCCCAGCGTCCCGGAGCAACTGTTGAGACCGCCTTATTCCTATCTCAAAGGCATCGCGGTTGGCATAGTAACCACTGTCCCCTACTGACGGGCCTGCTCTGCACGGGTGGGCGTCGGGGATGTTTGCCGGGGCGATTGTACTGAGTTTTTCTCAGTATATTTGGGGCATTTTATACATGAGAAGCCAGCACCTCAGAGGAGCAATGCTCCGTGGCCAAGGAAGTGGCCAAGCCACTCATTCATTCACTCATCGTTCAAGGAGGCTACTGAGTGCTGGGCACTGTCTGGGAGCCTCGTGGACAAAGCCAGCAGCCCCCCCCACCTCTGCCCTCCTGCCCGCCCCCCCGGGGGCCCTACCCTGCGGTGGCTCCTCTTCCGGTGGCTCCTCTTCCGAGTCCGAGGGTGAAGGCAGGCGTGGGGCCGGGCACAGGCCGACCCACAGCGGGCAGCGATCGAGGCCGCAAACGCAGTTTCTTCCATAAGATTTTTCCAGCTCTTCCTGAGGGGGCCGGGGGGACGAGGCCGAGGCCCACACCGCAAAGGGGGTCCGAGATCCTGTCCCCACCCCCACCCCCCAGAGGACCGAGCTCGCTATCTACTCTACCTGCAGTTTCCGCTCTCTCCTCCCTCCCCGCCCCCACGAGTCCCTGCTCACTCTCCCTCCGGAGCACGCATCTCTCCTTGTCTCTTTCGGACCCCGCCTGAGGAGGTACCTACCTGGACAGAAGAGCCGATGGCATTTTGGGCACTGACAGCGCTCACTGTGTCCCTTCTGTGCTCTCACAGGAAGTTCCGGCTACCAGCAGTCCCAGGCCAGGTCCGTGGGTGGAGCCCTGATGGGCAAGTTCCCCTCTTGACTCTCTCTGTCTCTGGGGGCTGTCCTCTGTCCCAGTAACGCAGGCTCCATTGTTCAGTCTGGGGCTCTAGCAATCGGCGGCCTGGTCTCGAGACTGTTCGTGGTCTCTGACTAGACAAACCTTGGTCAGGAGCCACCTCCCCAGGGACTAAGGCACTGGGCGATGCTCCCGGGATGCCCCCGTGGGGCCCTAAGACACTGAGCACACTGCGGTGGGCTAATTGAGGACGCAGCAGCCAACGCGTGTTAGGCCAGGGTGCTGAGAAATGTCCCAATGGGGTGTGCTAGCTCCTGCAGCTCAAGGGAGTCCCCTGTGCCCTGCACACCTGCCCCTCCCCTGGGAAGGACCAAAGTTCCAAATCTTGGTGGAGGACACCGGCTCACCTGGCTCATCCCGGAGCCCCTGAACTTGGAGCCAGGGCTGCGGCCTAGACCACTAGAACCCACAGGGTCCATGCTGGATCCCTGTCCTGTCACCCCGTCCCACACCCCTGGGCCATGGGGCCACCTCTCCTGCTTGAGCCTGTGTGTCAGTATCAGAGAACAGGAGAGGTATGTGGGGATGTGGCTTTTTCCCACACTCATCCCCAGCCCCTCTTTACTGGGCCCCCGGGGGGAGAGGGACTCCCCGCCCCCCACGCAGTCCACCCGGCTCCCCACCCACCAGGCAGCGGTTTCCACCCCCACCCTCTTGCCACTGGCCTCTTCGCTCTTCTCTGTGGCCGCCAGACCAGACCGCCCCTGCTTGTTTTTCCTGGGGATCTCTCCATCACCATTTCTGTTTCTTGGGCTCCATCTCCCTGTCACGCTCTCTCCCGCTTTGTCTCCGTGTCTTTAGCCCTCGCTCTCTGGGCCCTGTCTCTGCGCCTCTTTCCCTGGCTCTCCCGTCCCCTCTCCCCAGCCCGGTCTCTGGACAATCGCTGGGACAGGACCCTCCGCGGCCCCTGACGCGCGAGAACCTGGCACTTCTGGATCTGCTCCGTTGGGTTGGGTTGTGAGCCAGGACAAACGGCGCCCCGGCTCCAGCGGGGACCCCTGGGCGCAGACACAGCCCTGGGGTCCCCCACGCGCGCCGGCTCCCCGGAGTCTCCCCGCCACCGCCCTCCCGTGGCCCCTTCATTATGCGCCGCCTCTAATGGGCGTTTGTCAGCGCGACTTCCCCGCAAGTTGTTTTCGCGGACATCAGTCATCGGCGGCGTCCCCATTGTGCAGGGGGATTGATGGGGGGCGGGAGGGGGTGACAGGGCCTGGGGCGGCCGCCTCAAGGCCTCGGTCTATAATTTTCGGAGGC
>NW_011889259.1:149632-153964 GCF_000151845.1 Pteropus vampyrus
AGCCGCCGGGGTCGCCGGGTCTCCCTGCGCGTCCGAGGGAAGAGCGGGAGGGGGCCAGGGTGGTGTAGGGCGCACGACGAGCGGCCGCTGTCGGGGCGAGCTTGCCTGGCTGCCCGCCCACCCCCGACCCGCCCGCCGGTCTGAGGGGGCGCGCGGTAGGCGGCCCGGGGCTCCCCGCTCGGCTGAATTCGGTGGCCCTGCAAGTTTGAGCCCTTTGAGTTTTTCGGAGAAAAGGCACTGGACAAGGCATTTATCATCCTCTTTATAATTTTGACGACTTCTCCTCCTCCTGCCGACCCCAGGGCGCCCCGCCGTCCCCTCCGCCCTCCCAGCTCGCGGCCGCCCAGGTGGCCGCCCCGCGCCGCCGCCTCTGCGCGGAAGATGCTCGCCTGGGCAGAGCCTGGGTCCGGGCAGAGCCTGGGTCCGGGCCGCGGCCGCCACCGAGAGACTGTCATTTCCCCGGGCGGAACCCGCAGCCCTCCCGCCTCCGCCTCCGCTCCCGGCCGCAGAGGGACCGACGGGATGGGGGCCTCCGGGTACGGGTTAGGAGCACGGAGGGCTGTCCACCTGGGTCTGGGGGTGCAGAGACACCCCCGCCTCGCCCAGCGGCCAGGACCCGCGGCCCGGACTGCACTTGAGCCACAGTGCCCCGGGGCTCCAGCGTTTGGCTCCTCGGGCCACCGGGCCCCGAGCTTGCGCTGAGCCCCTCCCGCAGGGTTGCAGAGCCAGAGGGACTCGATGCGGCTCCGCTCAGTGCGGGGACAGGAGACCTGAGCTCTGGGCCGGCGGGACCGCGGCGGGGAGCGTGGGAGCGTGGCCAGGGCGCCAGGGTCCCCCCATGCGACGCGGCGCTGGGTTTCAGCCCCGGCGCGGAGCGGTGCGGCGAACTTAAGGCGGCGGCGGCGGCGGGGAACCGCCGCTTGCCCCGGCAGGGCCGTCTGTGCGCAGGACCGGGCCACGGGAGCGTCCGCAGCGGCTCCCTGGTTCTTTCTAAGTCCAAGCTTCCCGCTCAGAATCGCAGAGCATCCACATCCGTGGGGATATCCAAGGCGCGCAGCCCGGGCGCGGAGTAGGGCGCCCGCCCGCAGCCCCTGCTGTCCCGCATACACTCCTGCGCCATTCTGATGCGTTGGCCGTGTCCCAGGGTCGTGAGGGGCCCACAGCCTGCATCCTCCCCGCTCCCCACATCTTCACCCCTTCCCCGCCTCCCCCTGAGGCAAGCCTCCAGCAGCCGCATGAACCCTGTGATCACTACCCTGCTGGGGACGAGGTGCTTGCTGGGAGACGTGGCCCCTGGAGAGGGGGCCCACCACATCTCCGGGGCCCACCGCATCCCAGGGGCCCACCGCATCCCAGGCGCCCTCGGAGAAGTTCTCAGGGAACAATGGCCCCACCCGGGCCTTTGTTGGAGGTCCTCGAATAAAAGCACGCTTGTGCCGGGAAGGAATGGCGTCAGGAGAGATTTAAAAGTTCTTACACGGGTGGGCGCCAGGGCCTCACCCGACCTCCTGCCAGCTGGCCTGTATCCCTCCGGCTGCGGCGGACAGGTACCTCTCACCCAGGCCCCATGCAGCAGGTTTGAGTGACATCCTCGATATGCTGTGTGGGTCATATCAGGGGTCTCCAGCCCCCAGGGTGCTGACCGGCACCAGTCCGTGACCTGTTAGGAACTGGGCGGCACAGCAGGAGGGGAGCGGTGGGTGAAGGAGGGAGGCTTCGTCTGTATTTGCAGCCGCTCCCCAGGGCCAGCATCACCGCCTCAGCTCCGCCTCAGATCCTCAGGCGTTAGATTCTCATAGGAGCACCGGTCCCTGCTGCCAAAAAGGTTGGGACCGCTGGATTATATCATCGACCCGCTTCATCAAGGGCCCCAGCTGTCCCCACTCCTGGGCTCCACTGGCACCTTGGAACAGGCGGTGTAGCTGGAGAGCTCAGACTGGTGTCTGCAACCCGGATTTGAATTCCAGCTCGATCCCCGTGTGTGGTCTTGGGCAAGTCACTGAATCTCAGCGGTTTCATGAAACTGGCTGGCAAGGTTGTTGAGAGGCTCCCGTGAGCTCCGCGGCCTGCGAGGCCGCGGTACCTGCACAGAGTCGTGTGCAGAAATGTTAGCTTTGTTACCCGCCCCCTTCCGTTTCGAACTCTTGTCCCTGGAGAAGCGGGCCCTGATGTTCCACCTTCTTGACCTCCGGCCCAGCAATTTCTCTCTCCCCACTTGGGTGTGTGTTTCGGCTTCGGACAGGCCAGTGGGCGCTGAGTCCTGTGCTCCGTGGGAGGCTGAGGGAGCAATGTGCCTTCCCAACTCTTCCCAGGTATCCTGGAGATCACGGCCGTGGAGGTGGGCGTCGTGGCCATTAAGGGGCTCTTCTCTGGACGGTACCTCGCCATGAACCGGAGGGGGCGGCTCTACGCCTCGGTAAGTCCAGTCTCTCGTGTGGGTGGGCTGGGATGGGGGCAGCCAGCTCCTGTGAGCATCCCATAGGGGACAGAGGGCACATGGGCAATTTAACGCTTTGCCCAGGGACATCAAGAACTGAGCTGGGACCAGAAGCCCAGCCCCTGGGACTCCATGCCCGGGGTTCTTTTGGCTGCTTTTGTCAGAGGAAGCTGCCAGCTTGAGTGGCTTGGAGAGTGTCCCATGGGGAGTTAGCCATGTCCTACGTTCTCCGGGGCTGTCAGGTTAGAAAATGTTCCTCTGAACATTTCGTGGCCACTGCCATTGCCCTTCCCCCAAGGTAGCTGAAATCAGGGGAGAGATTGTCCCTCGAATTTCTACCGAAATAAGTGGACCCAGACAAACCTTGGGGCAGAGCAAGGGTGTGCCCTGGGCCAGAGGTCTCTCATGGGCTCACCCGGAGCATGGGGACGGCCGAGCCGGGCGTGATGTGGCCGGCTCTTAGTTCTCAGGAGGGAACCCCGAGGAAAAGGAGATGGGACCCATGTCCCAGGCACACAGGCTTGGAGCCCGTCTACCCACTGCTTGGGTTTCCACAGCAACAAAGTGTCCTGCGACTCCGTGGGTGTCGGCAGCGCCCCTCCCCCAAGGGCAGGGACGGCAATGCATGAAGTAAAATACATGTAACTAGGAAATTTGCTACTTTTAACTAGTCATTACATGCAATTCGGCTGATAGCTTCTTGGGCAATGAGAGGTTCTTCATGCACACGTGACCTAGACGGTGCAGCCCGAGGCCTCGCCTGCAGGGCCCTCCCCGCATCTGTGGGCAGGGGAAGCCCACCGCCCTGCCCTGCCCCGCCCCCTTCGAAGTCAGGCGAAGGTGGAGAAGAGGCAGGAAAACCCGCCTTTGAGCGAATGATTTCATCACAGATGCTTCGCTGTTTTGCTACGGGAAATGCAAAAGTCGGAACACACCCCGTTAGTCCTCTCTGACCCCGGGGCCCCTTGATAGACGCTGTGTCTGGGGGGAGGGACCCTCTCATGCACAGTCTCCCCTGTGTGTGCTTCTAGTGTCCCCAGACACCAGGTGTGGTTTATCAGGACACTCCCCAGGCCGGAGCCTGGTCTGAGTTTTTCTTGAGGTGGACTGTGGCTTTCCAGACCCTCTGGCCTTGAGCCCCTGGTGCCAAGTGAGCAGAACTGACTTTCTGTTCTTGAAATGGCCTCGGACCTGTCCCTGATGGAGAGAGGACAGCCAGAGAGGAGGTCTTGCTGGCCCGCAGTCATGGCATGGTCTCACTGACCACAGAGAGCCTCCCGCCCACACTGGGGACATTCAGAGTGGGACAGGAAGGGCCAAATTGAGAGGGGAAACTTAAGGCTTCTGCCATCTCTTCCGGGGGGGACCCTGGCCCAAGGCTTTGGGAGACAGAACAAAGCATGGCCTGAGCAAGCCCAAGGAGTCAGAGTCCACCTGTGGCTTCTGTCCCCGAGAACTGACGACACTGGCTTTGCGGAAGGAGGTAGAGAGGTTCCCGGCCTCACGGGGGATAGCCAGGAGGTCTAGCTGGATGGTGTGGAACTTTCCAGAGGGCCCAGCAGGAAAGCTCTCACTACCCGGCAGAAATCTGGAAGGTGAGGCAGCCAGGTGCCACCTTGTCGCTGCCACCCCGCGCCCCCATCCTAGGCACGGCCAACTTGCTCGCGAGTGCTGTTCGCCTGCCCGGCCTGTCTGGGTGCCCTAGTCTTTGCAGTCAGCCCGTTTTTACCTCCCAGGCCAGCTCATCCGCCCCTGTGGCTCAGTGTCCATTGAGCCCTGACAGTTCCCAGTTCCAACCCTGACCCCCCGCTCTGAGTTATAGATCACCCCCCGGAAGTCCCGAAGGCTCAGAGGCCCTGGCAGAGGGCAGCCCGCCCCGACGGAGCGTAGCATCT
>NW_011889259.1:155179-155821 GCF_000151845.1 Pteropus vampyrus
GCGTGCTTGAGTCCCTGTGTCCGCAGGCACCTGTGTGCATGCATGAGTGTGCGTGCGTGTGTTCCTGGTTGTGTCTGAATGTGTCGTGCATATGTGTGTGTATGCACGCATGTGTAGAGAAGAAAAGAGAGACTTACTCTGCTTAAAAGCCCAAAAAACTCCACCGTGAAGCTGCGTGCTTCTCCGTGGACAGTTTGGGCACCTGGGCTGTGTGCCAGGTACGAGTCTCCCAGGACCCCTTCATCCGTTCAGCCTGCCCCCATCTTCCGCCCCGAAGGCCTTACGCATTTCCGTCCTTGCCTGAGGATGCGAGGCTCAGAGAGGTGACATTTGCCAAGCTCACAGCCAGTAGCGGGCCAAGCTCACCATGGACCAGGTACCTTCCCTCCCCCCACCACCTGCTCCTGGACAATGGCAGTGGGTGGGGTCCCCCAGCACAGGCCCGTGGGAGCGAAAGGGTAGGGCAGAGTGCTCACTCTTACTGGACCTTGCAGGAAGCAGCCCTCCCCAGCAGCCAGGCTCAGGTGAAGGGGAGTGTGGCCTGGCTCTCCGCTCCCCTGTCCCCTCCGGAGTCAGCCCGGACTAGCCAAACACGGAGGAGGCCGGACTCAGCACCAGCACCTGTGCAACAAATGGGAAAAT
>NW_011889259.1:155871-157146 GCF_000151845.1 Pteropus vampyrus
TCCACGAGAAAGTGCCCACGCCCCCTAACGACCCTTTCCAAATGCCGCCTCCCTGGGGAAGGTGTCTCGCAGTCTGCTTCCGCCTCCCACCTTCCTGCACCCTCTCCACACCTGGGGTCAGACGGCCGGGGTGGCAGCCATGCCAGCCCCCACTGCGCTGCCCAGGGCTGGCTTTTCTGGAGCAGCTCCAAGTTCTGGCTGAGTCTGAGAAGGAGGAGCTCTTAGGATGGGGAGGCCATCACCTCCCAGGACGAGAATGGGCGGTGGGCCTGGGTGTGGGAATGACTCTGGAGAGGCTCTGGGTGGGACAGCAGGGGTGGGACAGGCCTTGGGAACTCGTCCCGATGAGCCTCAGCAGCAGCTCCCTGAGTCGGAGACCCCGGCCCTGAGCTGACGCCTTCCCCTTGGTCACTCTGGCCCCCCGGGGTCCCCTAAGAGGTATGAGAAGGTGTTCTGCCCCCAAGAAACCCCTCAGGAGGACCTGAGGCCCTTGTTCTTGGGGACCCACAGGACTGGGTCCCTTCCATTGCCCGCCCCCCCGCGCCCCCCCGCCACAAGCGGCCCTATGAAAAGTAAGCGAAGCCTCTGGCTTCCTGGTGAGCGGGCCTCGATCCCAGAGGACTCGTCTCCCCCAGGACAGAGGGACCCAGGAGAAGGCTCAGTCTTGCTGCCGACTTTCTCACGGTCCAGTGTGGGAGCCAGACACGAATGTGGGGTGTCCGGCAGGGGTGGGGCAAGTCTTCCCTGAGCCCACCCACTCACCCCAGACGGCCCCTGAGCCCATGCCGAGTGGGGGTCGGGGACAGGCCGGGAGAGCATCGCATCCCTCTGCAATCCGGGGCCGGCCACCACCTCGGGCCTCGGCGTCCCATCTATGAAGTGCAGAGGTGGGTGGCGGGGCCTCCCTGACCGCTGACCACAACGTCTCCCCGCTCCCCGCAGGAGAACTACAATGCCGAGTGCGAGTTTGTGGAGCGAATCCACGAGCTGGGCTACAACACGTACGCCTCCCGGCTGTACCGGACGGCGGCCAGCGGGCCCGGGGCGCGGCGCCAGCCCGGCGCCGAGAGACTGTGGTACGTGTCGGTCAACGGCAAGGGCCGGCCCCGCCGGGGCTTCAAGACCCGCCGCACGCAGAAGTCCTCCCTCTTCCTGCCTCGCGTGCTGGACCACGAGGACCACGAGATGGTCCGGCTGCTCCAGAGCGTGGCCGGGCTCCGGGGCGGCCCTCCCGGCAAAGGTGCCCAGCCCCGGCAGCGGCGACGGCGGCGGAGG
>NW_011889259.1:157930-159415 GCF_000151845.1 Pteropus vampyrus
GTGTGTGTGTGTGTGCGCGCGCGCGTGCTTGAGTCCCTGTGTCCGCAGGCACCTGTGTGCATGCATGAGTGTGCGTGCGTGTGTTCCTGGTTGTGTCTGAATGCGTCGTGCATATGTGTGTGTATGCACGCATGTGTAGAGAGGAAAAGAGAGACTTACTCTGCTTAAAAGCCCAAAAAACTCCACCATGAAGCTGCGTGCTTCTCCGTGGACAGTTTGGGCACCTGGGCTGTGTGCCAGGTACGAGTGTCCCAGGACCCCTTCATCCGTTCAACCTGCCCCCATCTTCCGCCCCGAAGGCCTTACGCATTTCCGTCCTCGCCTAAGGATGCGAGGCTCAGAGAGGCGACATTTGCCAAGCCCACAGCCAGTAGGGGGCCAAGCTCACCATGGACCAGGTACCTTCCCTCCCCCCACCACCTGCTCCCAGACAATGGCAGTGGGTGGGGTCCCCCAGCACAGGCCCATGGGAGCGAAAGGGTAGGGCAGAGTGCTCACTCTTACTGGACCTTGCAGGAGGCAGCCCTCCCCAGCAGCCAGGCTCAGGTGAAGGGGAGTGTGGCCTGGGCCTCCGCTCCCCTGTCCCCTCCGGAGTCAGCCCGGACTAGCCAAACACGGAGGAGGCCGGACTCAGCACCAGCACCTGTGCAACAAATGGGAAAATCTGGGCAGAGAGCTGCGGGGGTGGGGTTGGTGGCTCGGCAGGTGAGAGTCCCAGGAATCGTCCCCTGCAGGAAGGGACATTCATGGTGACCCTGAGAAACAGCAGCACACGCTGGGCTTTGCCCTGGATTCTGTCACTTAGCTGGAATGAGATGGAGCAGGCACCTCCCATCACTTCCGTTTTGCAGGTGAAGAAACAAGCTCGGGGCGAACCGCCTGGGGCACGCAATTAGCGGGGTACAGCAGCATCCCATGCACCCCAGCGCTTGATGCTGCGTGATCAACAGACGGTCTCCGAAGGAGGTGGAGGGTGACACTCGGGGCTCTTGGTTAATATTTAAAACAGATTCGACAGAACAGGTGTTTTCTGACCCCATCTGTGGGCCGAGCAGGTTCATTTTGGGGGTGGGTGAGGAAGAAGTTATAGATTGGATTGTGTACCCTCAAATTCATGAGTCAGAGTGCTCACCCCCCAGGGCCTCAGAGCGTGGCCTGATTCGGCAGTGAGGGGCTGCAGGTGTGATCAAGTTAAGGTAGGTCGTGGTAGAGTCGGGGTCGCCCTGTGAGAGGGAGAAGTCCGAACGCAGGGAGACAGGTGGGGTGACGCTTCGGGAAGCCCGGGGTCGCCGGCCACCACCAGGAGCTGGGGGGAGGCCCGGGCCCCATGCTCCCTCGCGGCCTGGAGGAAGCGGCCTGCCCACGCCTGGATCTCAGACTTCCGGCCTCTAGAGCTGGGAGAACCCGCACAGCCAGGCCCAGTGGGGCCCGCCTCACAGCTGGGGCCAGGAGGACATGTGACGTGCTGAAGGCACACGGCTCCCA
>NW_011889259.1:159465-160293 GCF_000151845.1 Pteropus vampyrus
GTTCATTTTGGGGGTGGGTGAGGAAGAAGTTATAGATTGGATTGTGTACCCTCAAATTCATGAGTCAGAGTGCTCACCCCCCAGGGCCTCAGAGCATGGACTGATTCGGCAGTGAGGGGCCGCAGGTGTGATCAAGTTAAGGTAGGTCGTGGTAGAGTCGGGGTCGCCCTGTGAGAGGGAGAAGTCCGAACGCAGGGAGACAGGTGGCGTGACGCTTCGGGAAGCCCAGGGTCGCCGGCCACCACCAGGAACTGGGGGGAGGCCCGGGCCCCATGCTCCCTCGTGGCCTGGAGGAAGCGGCCTGCCCACGCCTGGATCTCAGACTTCCGGCCTCTAGAGCTGGGAGAACCCGCACAGCCAGGCCCAGTGGGGCCCGCCTCACAGCTGGGGCCAGGAGGACATGTGACGTGCTGAAGGCACACGGCTCCCAGGTGGCCTGGCCCTGGGCGCCCACCCGAGCCTGCTGTAGGCCGCAGAGTCAGGGCCTGTGCCAATTCGGGTTCACACAGAAGGTGGTGGTGTTGCCTCCACTCTATCTCTTGACCGGCGACACCTGGTCCCCAGGAGGCCCAGGCACCCCTCCTGGACATGGCTCTGCCCTCTCCCCATCTTCACATGGAGCAAGGCCCACCTGCCCCGAAGTCACCAGCCCCCCTCTGTCCAGTCTGCGCATTTGCAGGACACCAAAGCCGGCCTGGCTCTCCTCTGGGTGGGCTCTGGCCTGGCAGCCCCGGGGACGTCCCTGTCCACGCCCAGGGCTTCATCCTTCCTGCCATCCCCTCTCACAGTCCCCACCCCACCGCAGCGTAAGGCCGAGTCTGACGGAGG
>NW_011889259.1:163423-168577 GCF_000151845.1 Pteropus vampyrus
CATCCATCCACCCACCAGCCATCCCTCCATTCATCCACCCACCTTTGTACCCATCCATCCATCCATCTATCCATGCACCCACCCATTCACCCACCCACCCAGCCATCCACTCCTCTACCATTTACCCATTGAGCGTAGGCCAGCCAAACAAATGCCAGACCTTCTGTTGGGCAGGGCATCCACACAGGTAAAGCAGCTTATCTTCGTCATGTCAGGATCCCCTCGTGGGGTCGGAGGCACAGCTCTAAAATAGCAGCTCGAGAGCAGTGACCCAGAGAAAATCAGGAAAAACTGGGTCAGCTCCCCATTAGTGAGGACAGGGACCCCGGCGGTCAGGCCCCTGCTTTTGAGAGCCAGTGCCTTATAGCCAGCCACCATCCAGATGACAATCTGACAACATCCTCGCCCACCTTCAGATCCGCCCTGGGACACGGGAAGGCCCAGGCTGAAGGGCTGGGAGCAGGGCGATGGGCGATGGGGCAGGGAATGAACTGGCTTCATGGCCAGGGGTGTTCAGGACCACAGGCCTGGGGCGTAGGCTAACCTGGGTCCCCATGGAGGCCGCCCAGTCTCGGCGCCCCCTCACCCGCCATGCCCTGCAGCCTCAGAGAACCCCTCACCAGGCCAGGCTGCCCAGATCCAGCAAGGTGGTCCTCGGGGGCTCTCCAAGGAGGATGGGGCCATCCTCGAGACCCACCCCTCACCCTCCCCTCGCCTCCCCCCCAGGGACCCTGGCTGAATATGAGAAGGGGAGGGGGCTGTTGGGGAAGTATGCCCCGCCCATCGGATGCCTAGCACGAAGTCCCTTTTCCCTGCAGGACATCCCTCTCTGACATCCTCCGCCCATGAGTTCTCACCGTACACGAGCAAGTTCATGTGAAAGCTCAAGTTCCCGTCTGAGGAGAGCAGCCGGCCCCTCCGAGCATGCAGGAAGCCTTCGCGGTTTCCTCCAGAGCGGTCTCTTCACCAGGATGGCTTCTAGTCGCCCCCTGCCCGCCCTGCAAAGTCACGCACACGCCCTTCCGGAGCGGCCCTCCCTCTGCTCTTCACTTCTCAGGGTGTCGCCTCCTCAGAGACCTTCTGGGACTCCCCAGCCCCAAACTGGGTCCCCTCTTATTGTTTTTGTCCCAGTGCCTTGTTATTTTTTTTCACAGATCCCGGCACCATCTGTAATTATCGGATGAGTTGTACGGTCATTGCTAGTCCCCCGCCCATCACCCACCTGAGCGGTGAAGCACCTGGCCTGTTTAGCCACCAACTCAAGTCCACCTTTGGGGAGGGCCTGCTCTCAGACTCAGTCCCTCCCTGTACCTGTGGCCCGCATGAGCCCCATGCTCGTGGCAGGACGCTCTGGGCTCCACGTGCACCGGACGGCGAGGGCCCGGGAGATGTGGGCGGGACACCATTTTGTCACTGCCATTTGCCGGTGAGAAAAGTGAGACTTGGAGAGATTAAGCCATTTTCTCAAGGTCACACAGCCAGCAAGGGGCATGTCAGGGCTGGCCCCACGGTCACTTGGGCCCCAGGGCTTGTGTACCATCCAACATGGCGCCCAGGACAGGCAGGACATCAAGGGGTGGGCACAGTGGTGCAGCCACTTTGGGAAACGATCTTTCAGATGTTGCGTAGAGTTATACACGGCCCACGATTCCACTCCTAGGCATTTACCCAAGACACTCGAGAACGTATGTTCACACAAATATTTATGGCCACATCATTCACAATAGCCGAAGAGTGGGAATAACCCAAATGTCTCAACCGATGAACAGATAAGTACTCAGTATCATCTGGCTATAGAAAGGAAAGATACATTGATAACATCCCACAACATGGGTGAACCCTTCAAACGGTATGCTGAGCGAAGGCAGTCAGACACGAAAGGCCGCATACTCAGTGATACCATTTATATGAAATGTCCAGAAGTGGGAAATCCACAGAGACAGAAAGTAGATAGTTGTCAGGGGCTGGAGGGAGGCGAGGGAAATAGGGAGACTGATAATAGGTACAGGGTTCCTTTTGGGGGCGATGAGAATGTTCTCGCATTGATGTGGTGATGGCCACCCAGCGCTCTGAATAAAAACTCATCGGATTGTACACCCTAAATGGGTGACTTGTGTGGTGTGCAGACTATATCTCAATAGATTTGACTGTCACAGCCATGTCTGCAAGTCTTTCTGTCCCCAGGCTTTGGGGACAAGTAGGAGACAGGAGGTGGGGGCTGTGTAAGTCCCAAGGTGTCTGGGTGGGGGGCGCGGGGGGAGCCCCCTGTCTGCAGTGCCAGGCCCTACCAGCAGATGGCAGTGACCTCAGCAACAAGCCTCGGGTGGACCCAGGTGACTGAGGACGTGGTCCACCCAAGCCCTGTGGGTGATGGGTGGTACCTTTGTTGGTGACATGCTCACAGCATCCGCTGGATTACCCTGAGTAAGGAAGTTGGGAAGGAGTCGGTCTTTAGTTCAGGACGGGCTAAACCTGGGGGGATGGGACCTTGATGACCGTCCAGTATGCCTGCCCAGAATGACCGATGGAGGGCAGAGGGCCCCCCTCCCCAGGCATGAGGGCCAGGGCATGGCAAGGAGCAGGCGGGAGGCCTGAACCTGGGCAGCGTGAGCAGCAGGCACCCACTACTGCTGACTTGCTGGGAGACAGAGAGGTGCTCCCTTGCTGAGGACGGTGTTTGTACTGATGACGGTAATAACAGAAAGAGGAACAGGAAGAAGAAGAACAGGTATTGGCCCACGCCCGACTCGGCACTTTGATTGATCTCCCTCTCAGTAATCTGAGCTGGGTTCGAATTCTCTCCGTGCGCTAGTTGAGGAGCCAAGGCTCAGAGAAGGGAAGGTACCCGCCCAAGGTCACACAGCTTCCAAGGAGTAGAGCCCAGATTTGAGCCAGCCGCCTGGCCCCAGAGCCCTGTCGGTCCTGGGCTCAGGTGGGGCCCGCATCATGCTGTTGTTTTAGGGCCCTTGATTTAAGCCAGTGGTTCTCAAAATGTGGTCACCTGACTTGGGATTTGGCTAGAAGTGTGGTCCAAGGTCCCACTCCAGACCTGCTGGATCAGAACCCTGGGAGAGGAGCCCAGCCATCTGTGCGCTAACGAACCCTCCAGGTGAGCCCACGCACTAGCGTTTAGGGACCCCTGATTCAAAGGGACATCCCCACGAGTGGCTCACACTTAAGTCAGCACATTAAACACTTTGCTACAGGCTGAGTACTTTTCAAGCACCCTCACTCTGAGTTCTCCCAGTCACTCTGCAGGGCTGGAGATTATGATCCTCATTTTACAGGTGGGGAGACTGAGGTTCAGGTCCCTGATGGTGAGGCGCGGGCTGAGACCAGAAGCCTGCTGCCCTGTGGACAGACGATGGCCTGGGGAACAGGGCTGCATCCCCGACATGCACATTCTCTACAGGGTAGAGGGCAGACGGAGAGCTGGGCGAAGAAGCACCACCTCCGCCCAGGTGTGCGGGTCTCGGGGAAGGCATTACCACTGGAATACGGGCATCTTTGTCTGGGGCACCTCAGACCTTCCGCTGGACAGAGGCAGGCCAGACAGGACAGACAGGGGTCACAGTCCCCCCGAAGCTCACCAACACCTAGTCTGGAGCATCCCTGGCCCCTTCGACAGCAGGTTGGGTCCTTCCCATGCTCACCCTACCTCCACCTCCACATCAAGGTTGTTTTTGGGACCAAACAGGTTTGAATTCATAGCCCATGTTGGCCCCATTTGAAACTCCCAGGGTATCTGTTTTCCCTCTATGAGCTAGAATTCTGCTCGACTGCAAAGGTCAGAAAACAAAAGATAAATGTACTTTAAAAAAGATAAAAGTGTATATTTTTCATGCAAAGGAGGTCCAGGGTGATGAGGTGAATGCTCCACATTCATCCGAGACCCAACTTCCTCCCATCTTTTTCCTCCATATTCATATGGTTTTGATGTCACGGTAAAAATAGCTTCTTGGGCTCCAGCCATCCCATCCACATCTCGCTCACACAGGACCATCTCCCAGAAGCCACACCCACTAGTGTCACTTGCCTCCCATTGGTCAGACTCCAGTCACATGGCCACTCCCAGCTGCCAAGGAGGCTGGGAAATGTAGTCTTTACTCCAGGTGGTGCTACACCAGGCAAAGCTCAGGGTTTCTTTTACAAAGGAGACAAGAGAGAAAGGATATCTGGGGTCTCTGCCTCCTTAGGGTGGGCACCCTGATTCCTCCTCCACCTGTGTGCCTCTGGGGCCCGACGTATCCTTCTTTCCCTGGTGGCTTCTTCGAATGTCGGGAACACAGGAGGAGAATGCTTGGCCCGTTGGACATCCTCCCTGTTGCAAGAGTGTGTGAAGATTTATTGCCGGCCCAGCCCGAGGCCACCTGCTGGAGGTCAGAGCCCCTGCCGGTTCCACCCCAAGCCCAGCCGTGGGCCTGGGGATGCACAGAGGCTTTTCCAACGGGACCCTGAGCGGCTGGCGTCAGAGGCCCCTCCCTGGGTGGGGGCAGGAGCTGGTGCCTTCACCTGTCACTCCTACCCGCCCCGAGGTGGGGCCGCTTAGAGCCACCAGCCGGTCCGGCCCCTTCCTCAGAACCGCAACCCCAAGAGAGTGGGGAGGTTGGCGAGGGCTGCTGGGCCCTGAGGGGGCTGCGTGTCGGGTGCGGGACTTTGCCGAGTTGGCCTAACGGCGGGAGCAGGAAGTTCTGGTCACCCCCCACCTCGTACGGTGGGACAGGTGGTGGGTCTCAGCCCCACTTCCTTTACACACCCTATTCACCTGGGGCCTGCACCTCCCAATGTGATGCCTGCATGGCCTGTCTGAGCTCCGGGAAGCCCTGTGTGGGGCAGTCCTCGTGGAGGCTCAGCCAGGGGCCGGCACTGGGCACATGGCAGGGCTCACAACAGCCAGGCCCCGTGCAGACCTGGGCTACGACCCAGTAGCTCCTCCCTGGCAGAGGAACCACAGCCCTCTCCCCTGGAGCATAATCCCGCCATGACACAGGAGGGGTTGGGGGCGGGGCGGGGGGGCGGGAAGAGGACACTGGACCAGGAGCGAGGTTCTCGTCCCGCGGCCGTGGCTAGCAGCCCCCTGAGACGCCGCCCCACTGAGCCACAGGCCCAGGCCCTCTCGTTGGGGACTCCCGATCATCCTAGGAGGTGTGTGCT
>NW_011889259.1:169438-182841 GCF_000151845.1 Pteropus vampyrus
TGGAGGGGTGTGAGGTGGGGTGGGCGGGGCCCTGCTGGGGACTCAGCATTTTGCTCTGAGGGTGCTCGGGGGCCGATTCTGGGGCTGTGGCTCTGAGAGCAGGAGCAGGGCCCCTCTGAGCCTCCAGGGAGGACCTGGCCTTTGGCCCGCCCTGGGAGAGAGAGCCCCCTGCTCCAAAGGGCTGCCTGTGCCACCCTGTAGCTGCGACCCCACCCCCCGCCAAGGTCTTCACTCCCACCCAGCCAGACCCTCCCCCGATCTGCAGCTGCCAGGGACCTCGACTACCCGCACGGCCTTGCCTTCCAAATCCCCAGCACCCAGCCACTCAGAAGCTCAGCAGCGAGTACCACGAAGTGACAACCCGAGCGAGAGAGAAAACAGGTGTGTCACTCAGACTTCTAGGGAAACTGTCAAGACCTCAAAAGATAGAGGCCTGGAGGTGAGAGCACCCACAGCAGAGCAACTCCTGGCGGCTGTCGTGGCACCGGAATAAACGCCGAGAATCACTTCAGAACCAGCCGGGTCATCAAAGCAAGGCGAGTCTGAGAAGCTGTCACGGCCGAAAGAGGTTATGATGCTAGATGGGATGTGGTGTCCTGGACGGGGTCCCAGGACAGAGGAGGGGAAGTAGGGGGAAGCTGAGGGAATGTGCTCAAAGCACAGTCATTAGTGAATAATAATGTGTCTATACTGGTTCGTTAATTGTAAAAAATGTACCACGCGAGTGCCCGATGTTAACGGTAGGGGAAAAACAGCATGGGATACACAGGAACTCTCTGTACGATCTCTGTAGCTTTTCTAGAAATCTAAAACTATTATAAAATTAAAAGTTTATTAACAAATAAATAGAAGTCTAGTATTGTCGCTTGCCTGTCAAATTAGTAAGGACTAGCAGGAAACAAAACAAAACAAAAATAAATCACCCGGTGCCGGTGAGGATGGGGTTAAATGAACAACCTGCAACACACTGCCATCAGCATGAACTGGTAAATTCACAGCCTACAATTCTTGGCCTGAATCCAGAGATTCTGCTTCTGAAGAGCACATCCCAAATAGAGAAAAAAAAAAAAATGTTTATGCTCAAAGATGTTCATCACAGCATTGTTTATAATAGAAAAGGGAAAAACTAGGAAACCACCTAATATTAGAAACAGAGCAGAGTGGTTAAATAAACCACGATGTATCCGTCCTCTCTGCAGAAGTCATGACATTGACAAACCACATAATGGTGTGGGAAGACCGAGGCTCTATTTACTCAACGAAAACAAAAACCGTGTTGCGAAACGGTTCATTCATTCATCTGTTCATTCGAGGCCTCGGCCGTGCCAGGCGGCCCCTACAGTTAGGAACTCTGGTGTTTCAGAAGGAGTGGAGCCAGGTGTCACCACCCCCTGGGGCAAGAGTGAGGATGAAGGTGGCCAGGCTGGGGCCCGGGGCTGGGAGGGGCTTCTAATGCCCCCTGGGGTCCGGATAGCCCTCTGAAGGTGAGCTGCCTTTGCAGCCATCCTCAGCCTCGCAGAGAAGGTGGGGTGGGCTTTCCAGGGGGAGCACAGAGGCCAGGTTGTCCATCGGGGTGGGTGCCGGGCAGGGTGACCAGGCCTGGGGGCAGAGCCAAGGCCATCGGATCTTTTCCTTTGGGCACGGGGAGCCACGGAGGGTTAAAGAGGCAGCGGCCGGATCGGATTGCTTCCCGGCGTCTCTCAGGAGCCAGCACCAGGGCCCTGGCCCCCGGCGGGCCACCCCGCATTGTGGCGGGCCCACTCACCGTGACCGCGCCCTCGGCCAGAGGAAGCGGCCCCTCCCCTCAGGGCCTATCTGGAGCCTCCATCTCCAGGGGCCTTTCTGCTGCCGGATTCCTGGCCCCGGGCGGTTGGGTCGGGCCGAGGCCGGGCCCCTTCCGAGCGCACGGTCACTGCTTCTGGCGTGTCCACATCCCCTGCCCCCTGAGACCACAATGGCTCGTGAGAAACCAAACATCCCGGAGCTGACGCCATGGCCACCCTCGACCAACCCCCGGGTCCTGGGAAGCACAGTCAAGAGGCCCAGGGCGCGACTGAGGACAGTGAGCAGCCCGTTTCGCCCGGACCAGAGGCACCTGTGCCCGAGGGGAACCGGGCCGGCTGCGGGGCTCCGGTGCAGGACCCGGCCGCCAGCCGAGGAGCAGATCGCCACCGGCCTTGCATAGGGGTCTCGCCTTCCTCACCCACATTCTTGCTGAGTCCCCACCACCAGCCTAGGAGGGGACCAGGGCTCAGAGAGGGTGAGTGACTGGCCCGCTGTCACGCAGCAAGGAATTAGCAGAGTGGAGTTCCCCAGAGGTCTCCCGGGGACATGCCCACATCCCTACGAAGCCACAGAGGCTGCGTTTGTCCCCAAGCCCGACTGGGACCATCGTCCTCGAAAGGAGGAAATTAACCAAGCTGTAAAGCACACGATGGTGAGGCAGGAACGCAAAAGCGGAGCTGAACGCGCCCACGAAAACTGCTTTGGAAAGACTGGGCGAGGACGGCCGACTGAATCCTGATGCTGTTAGATGCGGGGCAGGGCCCCAGAGAGGGCGGGGCCCCAGGCCAGGATGAGGGAAAATCACGAGCTGCTAGGATTCTGAGCTCCGATTTCTTTGAGATGTCTTAAGACGGTTTGTCCTGAACTATCCTGCCTGACTTATGGGGCGGGAGGGGTTTGGGTTCCCTCTGCGGGTTTTGATTATTTACGTTGTATTTATGTCACCGTGCCTTGTTTCAGGGAGGCCCGTCTGGCCTGCCTGGTCTCAAGCGTCGCGGTTTGCATGTGCCCGGCCTCCGTGCCTCAGCTCCCTCCTCTGCTTCCACGAGCTGTCGCGAGGTCCACGCACGACAAGGAATAACGCCCGTCGTGCGACCTCGGTGACAATCGTCATGATACGGCGCCTGTTAGTGCTGCCCTCGGCTTCTGTGAGCCCCCGGATGCCTGCGACAGTGCCTTTAACCTCGGGGCCACAGAGGCAGAATGGCCACTCTCGGAGATTCAGAGGTAGGAGGCGGGCAGGCCGTGAAAGGGGTCCCGCTACGTCCCCCAGGGCCAGCCCACCGCCTGTTCCTGAAAATGGAGTCATTTACGTGTTGTCTGTGGCTGAGCTAAGCAGTGGGGACAGAGACTATGTGGCCCCCAAAGCTGCAGAGAGAGCCTACCTGCCTCCCTCCAGACCGGGGTGCCCCCTGCAGACGGATGGGTGGAGCCATCCCTGGCTGTAATTGTCCAATCGCCTCTCTGCTCTCAAGGTAAAAATGCCTCCTGCAGGCTCCCCACCTGTGCCCGAGCCCCCTTCCCTACGGGGCATCCACACAGCCACTTTTCGGCTCCTCCAATACGCCATGGGGCGCAGGCAGGTCCTGGCTGGCCATTGGGTTGCACGGGTCAAGGACGAACTGCAATGCGCACTGAACCCTTGGGTCCCAGCGGGGGCAGGGACAGGGCCGATGGCCTTCAGAGGGCCGGAACCCGCCGCGAGCTCGGTTTGATGTCGGGTAGAGACTTTCTGCTGCCCCACGCCTGGCCCTGTGCTGGCAGCTGGGACCCGAGCCTTAGCCGCACGCAGAGGCGCTCATAGCCCACAGAGCCCCCCGCCTTTAGCACGAAGCCCTGCGCCCCCACGGGCTGCCTGCCCTTTCCCCAGAGGCCCCCTGCGTCTCAGCTTCAGGCCTTGCCCGTGCCGTCCTCTCTCTCCACCCCACTCCTGTCCGAGCTTTGGGTCAGGCAGGTGCTTCTCCCCCATCCTACCCACAGGACTGCTGGCCCACCCTTCCGAAGCCTCACCCGTGGGTAACGCCTTGCTCAGTGTCTGCTTCTCCCCACGAAGTGGCGGCTCCACCTCTGCCTTGTCCCTGTGCCCGGAACAGAGCCCGTGCATGCAGAAGCACAGGCAACGTTTGTTGAATGACTTACTGGGCTTCGGAGTGGGCCAAGTGCTTCCCGCGCTCCAGGCCTGACATCACAGGGCCCTGCACCCAGGTCGGAATGTGAGGAGGGGGCGGCCGAGACAGATAAGATGGTCAGTGAAGGCCCTCGGGCTGGCGGGAGGGTCCCGCCGAGGTTAGTGGATGGCCCGCACTCCGGGTACCAGGTGGCAGGTTACACATCGGAACCGTTTGGCGACTTGATGTCTTGGGAGGAAGGCCCGATATCTTCGGCCAAATGTGGAGCAGCATTGCTTCGTTGGAATTCTTTTCTGTTTTTGTTTGTTCGTTTGTTTGTTTTTAACGTTTCTCCAATTATTATATGCATATGGCATTAAAGGACCAAAACCATTTAGGCGAGCAAAGGGCTTGCCCGCCCCCGCCCCCACTCCCGGCAGTGACAATGTGGGGGTGGGGTGCGGGGAGCGGGGCTTGTCGATCAGAGACGGTTTTTCAGGAACTCGGCGACAGTGAGGGTGCCTGGGACCCGGGGCGATTCTCCGACACACGTTTCTGAGCAGGACGCTTTCCTCCCCGGGGGCGCGTCGGTGGGGTGGCCCCCGGAACTGGAGCCAGCTGGGTCTGCTGGCACTGCCTCTGATTCTCTCGGGCATCCGGCCGCCTCCTGCTGCTGGCCCCCGTGATTTCACAGAGAAAACAGCATTTGTGAAACTGGACCTCGGGGAACTGGCCAGATTTTATTTCGATTTTGGCCCCGCATTTGCTGTGGGGGCTGGGGTGGGGCCTTCGTCGCAGCTACACCTGCCAGGGTCCGGGTTGGACTTGAACGAGCTGCTGGGGAAAAGCCTGTGCCGATATGACCTGGTTCTCAGGGACTGACCTCTGGGCCGGGAGCATCTATTTTAAAGGTGGCTGCCATTTGGTCTTTGCCAAAATAGTTGAAAGAAGACCCCAGAATAGCAGGCTGGGGCTGCCCCGGCTTAGAAGCCGCATCCCGGGCTCAGAGGCAGGCGCGTGGGACATCAACGAGCGGGCGGCGAAGGCAGAGAAAGGCCACTTGTCACTGAGGCCAGAGACCCAGGGACCCAGAGACCCTCGCAGCCCCGAGGGTGGGCCGTGTGAGCCCGTGTGGCTCCGCCACCGGTGGCAGCAGCCGTGACAATGCAGGTGAGCGCACAGCCATAACTTCCCTGCTGCAGTGACGCTGTTGAGCCCTGAGGGTCCCTTGTCCCTCCCCGAGGGGGCTCCGCTCAGCACCCCCAGCGGAGCAGGAGACTAGTGTGTAACAGGGGGTGTCTTTCATCCACCATAGACCCTAAAAGCAAGCCGGGGGCGACCATCTAGGATGCGGCCAATGATGACGACACTGGGGAGAAATGGCCTCCCAGGACCCGAGGAGGGGCTGGCTTCCGGAAGGACTCTTCCAGGAGGCACTCGGCTCAGGGATGGTTTGCTGTGCCCACACTGACTGTGGACCCCCATGTAAGATACAGCCCAGTGGACCACGAGGACCTGGGACGTCACTGCCCTCTGGGCCCCAGGTCCCTCGGTGGTGAAAGCCATTGATGACACCTGCCCACCTCTGGGTTCTTGAGGAGCGAATGGGAAACGAGCCCCATGGGGTGGGGGGGCACAGCCAGCCGGAAGCTCTGCCACCTTCCACAGTCACCCTTGGCTCCTGCCCTTGATTCAGCCCGTTCCCCTGGGTCACTCTCATGATGAGTCAAATGAAGTCCTCTAAGCCACCAGCGTGGTAGCCAGGACCCCAGCCGGCCCAGAAGAATCGGATGCACTGAGTCCTCCCAGGGCACCGGGCTCCCCGCCAGGGAGGCCAACCCCAGGCTGCTCTCGGGAACTCACAGCGCTGGGTAGGGGACAGGGAACAGGGGACAGGGACGATGATGCGTGTCCCGTCTGCCCAGAACTGCCCAGGTGTGCACCTTGGGTCCCAGTGCCATAATCAAGAGCATCGTCTTTCTGGATCAAAAGTCCTGAGCTGCACTTTCCTATGGTCATCCCGTGATGGGGGTTGGACTGAAAAGTCAAGGGTGAGCTGAGGTCTGAAAGGTGTGTAGCTACCTGGGCAAGAAGGGGAAGAAATACCTATTCGAGCCTCCCCCTCCATCCCCCCATCTCCCACGCCCCACCCCCCTGGGCCCCCGATCAGAAGGAACAGATGACCCGTTGCCAAATGTGTGGTTTCCTGGGCTGGACCCCTCCCTGAGAAGGCGCCAGGCCCCAGGGGGCTCCCCTCGCCCCCTCACACTGGTCTCTCTCCCACTTTACAAAAGAAAAGCTCAGCTCTGCACCGGGCCGGGCCGGGGACTCTCCTTAGCTGCAAAAGCCTCCAGGCAGCAAACAAAGGCATAAGGTGACATACCAGGTGACACTCCTTCCAGCTCTCCAGGACCTGGAAGCAGCCCCTGCTAGGGTGAAGTGGGGCTCGAGAAGGAGGGCAGTTTGGTCCCTACGGGGAGCTGTGAATGCAGAGGCCTGGGGAGGGACGGGCTGGCGGCATGACAGTGACCTGTCTCTCAGACCCCACGTGGCCGGCGTTTCTCCTGAGAGGTCAGGAGAGCAAGCAAAGATGGTGGCAGCCCCCGAGGCCCACTGGCACCAGCTCTCACCCCTCCTCTCTGCTGAGGGATGTCTTTGCCCACCTGCCACCTCTCTCGGAGTTAGGGGTCGGAAGTAGAGAGTCTGCAGTAGAGACGCAAATCAACTCGACTGTCAGCATGGACAGATGCAGTCAGATGTCTCCTGCTTGTAACCTGCCCCGGCCTCTCGCTCTGAGTCCTGACTGCCGATTACGCCGTCGCGTGGTAGTCGACGTTCTCTGTCCGTCGGATGAATGAAGTCTGTAGCTCCCGGATTCGGACAGAAATATATGTAAAACACAAGATGCGTTAGAAGCGGTTTATGGCCGTGGCGTCGCCCAGGACATATAGGAATCAGCAATTGTCTGATGCTCACCCCTTTTTCCTCCAAGCAAAAGAGTGACTGGCGTAATAATCGCTCTTTCACACGTTTCGGTGAAAAGACCTTTGGGTCAACTTCCCAGAAGCTGAAAAAGTGCGTGAGATAAACAAACCCTTTGCCGACCTGGCGGCTTCTGGGTCTTTGCTGTCGACACATTTGAGAAAGATCTAGTGAGATGTCAGCAGACGGAACAGGAAAAACATTCGCATTCGGATGATAACTCGTGTGTGATTTCGAACATACCCCTTGATAGATGTTTGGATCCCTAAGTGACGTCACCGTAACTTAGGTAACTTCCACTCCGTCTCCTCGTTTCTGTGAATGAGACTTGTCAGTTTTCATACCGACGGCGATAGAATATGAGAATAAAGCTGAGGCCAATCCCATATTATTCCAGCAATTAGTCATAATGATCACAAAATAATCGGGGGCGAGGGGAGAGAAAACCCCAGTTGAAAAATTCATTTCTAATGGAACTTTATTTGTATTTTTCACTTGTCCATTATTTGATATTATAGTCGTGCTATGTTGATTGACTATGTGTTAATGATAATTGTGGTGAAAACAAAATCTGGGACGAGAATATTGGATGCTCGTTGTCACGAGAAATTTATTTTTTAAATATTTCAATTCACAGAAATATTTTGGTTCCGGAGAATTATGATAGGATGATCGAAAAATATTTCCGAGGTTAAGATTACCTTAAATTTGGGTAAAATTGGTGGGGGAAATAGAGTGGAAATACAAATGCAAAGAAAAAAGGCTAGGATTTACGATTTGGGGAGATTGGAGTAAAGCTCATTCGTGGCATTTTTAAAAAAAAATAAAAGATGGTAGACATCGAATCGTTTCAGTTTTTTAGATGTCATTGGATACATTTAAAAGAGTAACGGAAGAATTTTATTTTAAAATAGCAGTATTTAAAGTACCCTGGAGATTATGTTCTTGTAACGATTTAGGATAAATTTTGGATTTCAACTCAAAGAAGCACGAGTTCATGCCCATGCGAACAAAGCTGGCCCTGAGGACGGTGGGCTGGAACAGAAAAGGAGCTGGGGTCCCTGGTGGACACCTGCCACCTGTGAAGGAAAGCAGCCTGGGCTGAAGAGGCCACTGTGGGCAGGGTGCCCAACCTGAGTGAGGCCTGAGACACCCTGGCCCCTCCCCACCGAGGTCAATATATATCCAGATTTGCAAGGGGGAGGTTATCCGTTCCTTCAGGGGTACACTCCTGTGGTCCCTAAACAGACTGAAGCGTCTTGTGCAGGTGACACCACAAAGGTCAGAGGAGACCTGACCCCTGTGTGAACGAGATGGAGGGAGCCTCAGAGCTGGAGGCTCGTTTTTGCCAGAGACCCTCTGAGCCACCTCCCACCCTAGTGAGAAAATGCCCGGCCTCAATAGAATGCCCCTGTCCGGGTGCCATAGCAGACACCTGCCCAGGGTCCCCTACCTCTGGAGCCCTCGGCAGTGCCTCTCCCAGGGAGGGGCTGGAAGCCCAGGGCAGAAGGCAGAGAGGCCCAGCCGAGTGTCCACCGGCCTCTGCAGGGAGAAGACAGGCCAGGCTCGGGCTTCTGCCTCTCAGCCTGGGCGCTGCGGTCTGGCTGTGGGAACCCGCCCTCTCAGAGAACCCAGGGCCTCCCCTCCCGCCGCTGCGGTTTTTGCTCGGTTTTATTCGAACAGAAGAGTTTCGCCCACACAGTTGGGTTCAGATCCCTAACGTCCCCAGGAGCCCGGGAACTTCCTTTTCACCGAAGGGGAAACTGAGGCAGGGAGCAGTGCGGCCGGGAGCCCGGATGTGGCGTCCGGCTCTGGGTTTGAGTTCTGGCTCTGTGACCTTGAGTGAGCCGCTGGGGCCGAGCTGGTTAATTCTTCCGTGAAACGGTGCTGATAAGCAGGGCCCCACCTACCCGGGCTGAACAGGGCAGCCAGGGATCAGCCCTGCAGAGCCCGGCCCCGCAGGAAGCCTGGCCCCGCCCGGCCGCTCCAAGTAAATGTCCAGCCTGGGGAGAGGGGCTGGCAGTCCCCAATGGGTCACAGCTGCAGATAGCCCACCGGCACTGCACACGTCCAATTCTAATTCTCTGCACAGAGCGTGAACATAGATACTGGGCACTGAGGGGCTGACCCCCAGCCTGCGGTCACACGGCCAGTGAGGCAGGGCTGGGACGTGTGCCCGGCCCGGCTCCCCCAGCTCAGGCTGGGCACCACTGCTCCCAAGAGAACAGCGGCCGCGTCGGTGCTGGTCGGTGTGTGCCCAGCTGTCTAGGCGCCAAACATCTGGATGAATTCCCCAGGTGCCCTCTGAAGTGAGAACTCTGGGTTCTCCATTTACAGATGGGGAAACTGAGGCACATATTCTCTCCAGTTCTCCTGGGCTTGAGTATCTAAGAGGTGCAGAGGTCCACATACTCATGCCTCCACGTGGTGAACCCCTGAATTGACTGAAAAAACACCCCTGCCTCTGAAATCGCACCGGGCTGGGTCAGTTTCCAGGCAAAAGAGAAACGGGAAGAGTAATCAGAGGAGGGGCAATCAGGTGGGCAGAGCCCCCTCCGGGCAGGCTTCTGTCCACCCAGGACACCTCCGTGGGCCAAGAAAGACCCGCTGTCCCGTTTCCTTGCCTCACGGTCAAGGTGACTTAAAAAAAAACTGAAAAACAGTTTGGCAGTTCCTGAAAAATTTAAATGTAGCTTTAGCATATGAGCCCAACATTCCACCTCTGGGTATAGACCGCCAAGAGCTGGAAGCAGAGTCTTGAAGGGGTTTGTGTCCCGCAAGCTCGGAGCAGCATTTTCACGACAGCCAAGGGAGGACAGCAGCCCGAGCGCCCACCGATGGATGGCAGGCAAGCCAAATGTGCAACATCACTCAGCCCCCAAAAGGAAAGAATCGTGACAACATGGATGCACCTTGAGGACATTGTGCCGAGTGAAATAATCCAATCACAAAGGACAAATACTGTGTGATTCTACTTCTGTGACCATCTGGAAAAGTCAAGTCATAGAGACAGAAAGCGGAATGGTGGGGGAGGGGGCAAGAGTGAGTGTGTAATGGGGACAGAGGGTCCGTTTGGGAAGACGGAGACGTCCTAGAGATGGAGGTGGTGACGGCCGCACCACCACATAACAAGCTAGTGCCCTGAACCAAATACTTAAAAACGGTTAAATGACAAAAAGCATGTTATGTGTACTTTACCACAATTTTTAAAAAGCTACCAAAAAATTAGCTGAATCTCTTCCTTTCTTCGGGCGTTCTAAAGAAAAGTGGAAAGAAAAAAAAACAAAACAAAACACTTTACGGTGTTTCGGCTCTGTGCAGATGGGTCTAGACCAATGGCCTTGACTTTGCAGAAAGCTGCTACTGTATCTTCTCTGGAGGCCAAGAAAAGGAAGTTGAGTAAAGCAGACAGTTCAGGCATTTGCAAAGTTTCCTCATGGGAAGCTGCCCCAGGCTCCTCCCGCCCATCCGCCCTGGGGACTACAATTGAATTTCTATGCAGCACTTTTTTATTATTATTATTACTATGAAGCCACATAAGTTCGTAACAGCTGGGCTGGCGGTTCTGAGAAGTCCTGTCACTCCTTTACGGGAGAAGAAACCATTTGTGTGTGATTTTCTTTGTAGTTTAAAAAGGTCACCATCGAGAGGGCGTACAGACCCCAGGACTGGCCTGCTTCAGTCTGAAACTTTGTCCCCTCTCCCCAGTCATCTGATGAAAACACGGGTTTGTTTATTTCACGAACGCCCAGCATCTCTTAGCCGGGCCTTGTCTGGACCACCTCCCTAGGGCTTACGGCTGGCGCTACTGTGTTAGGGTTGATGACTCCTAAAAGCATTCGCTGTTGTGCCCATTTTATAGATGGAGAAACTGAGCGTGATCGAGGTGAAACGGCCTCCCATCATGCAGCTCACAGGGATGGAGCCTGGCCGTGAACCCGCAGCGGGAGACTAGAGCCAGGCCCTCCGTGCAGCCCTGGGGGCTTCTTCGCACCCCAGATTCCTGGTAAACTGAGCTCCCCGGGGTGCACAGGGCCTCGAGGGAGCTGGGAAAATTAGTCACCTTGGTCCAACTATTCTTTTCAAATAAAAGGAGAAAATAAAACAAACCAAAAGCCAGTGAGGAGCTTTTGGTTGGGGGAGGGGGCAGCCGGACGGGGAAGCCCCGGGGAACAGTGTGGGGGGCGCTGGCACTGCACCTTGAATCTGAGGGTCTGCAGGCTGAGGGGCTGCGAGCTGCACTTACCCAGGCAGCCATGGCTCACAAACACCAGCTGAGCGCCCCTGTGTGCCAGGCACCTCTGGAGGCACGGGGACCCCGCTGGGAACCAGACAGACCCAAGCTCGCTCCATGGAGGTGACAGTCTCATGGACTGGAGGGGCAGCAAGTAAGTGAACAAGGTCCCTTAAGGTTTGTGGACGGAAGGGTGCCAGGAGGCTGCCCTTGGGGGCGGGGCACGCGGGAGGTCCCCCGGGGGGCTGGTATTCGAGGGAAGGAAAGAGATGAGTGTGGCTGCTGTGCCAAGGAAGCGTGTGGGCGCCCAGGGGCCAGGGGGCGGCCGGGAGATGGGGTCAGGAGCCCTGGGGGCTCCCTGTCGCATCCCTCACCTGCGAGTGCAGGATCGGCCCTCGCTGTGCTTCCGCTGGCTCCGTAGGGCAGGTGAGGGCTCCGAGGGCTGCGGAAGTCAGGATGGGCGCAGGGACTGCGGTGAGTCACCGGGAGCCAGGCCTCAGGTCCGTGTGCCTGAGAATCCTCGGCTCCTAACACCCCTGCTGGCTGTCAGCCCTTCCAAGGACAGTCACTAAGAGCACCTACTGTATGCGGTGGGTGGGAGTTCTGGGAGACGACCAGCTGCCGGGGTCCTTCCTCGAACTCACCAGCAAACAGGAGAGACAGGGAGGGAGGTCCCTGTGGGCAGCCTGGGGAGGGAGGCCCACATTCGGCCCAGAGCCGGGGAAGACATCAGAGGGCCTGGGTCCCCCTCCACCGAGGAGGTGCCCACCTGGACTTGGACTGATGTAGAGGAGCCCACCTTTCATGCTGTTTTGCAAATGGGAGTCAGTGGCCCATTTGCACTGAGACGGAAAGGACTTGCCGGGCCACACGGAGAGCAGCGACGGGCAGGGCCGGGGCGAGTCCCAGGCCTCTGGTGTTTGAATCCCGGCCAGAATCGTCTTCTTGGTGTCAGAGCCACAGGCCCACCTGACGGGGGAAGCAGGTGCCCAGCAGCAGCCGTGAGCCAACAGCCCAGGACAGCCCTGGCCTGGGCGAGCTCTGGTCAGGCGGGCCGCAGGCCCAGAGAGGGGGGCAAAGAGCCTCGTGGAGGAGCCTGGAGACCCGTGAGTCACCTGCTCTCTGGCCCTAGGACACATATCTCAAACCTCCAATCCCATCCAGGGTGCAGAGGTCCCGTCCAAGGGCTCCTTGGGCAGGAACGTGGTGGGAGATGAGGGAGGCTGAGGTGGCCTGGGGATGTCTCTGGTCAGAGGTGTCATGGCAGCAGGGCGGGGTGGGCTCCAAGCCCCCTGTAGCTGTGGGTGGGCGGGACTGCTGGGAGGCTCCTCAGGGACCACGCAGAACAGGATTTTCACACCTAGGTGAGCCAGCACCTAGCGGGGCCTCTGGCCAGTCCCGCCCCCATCGGGCCATTATGGGCCCAGTGGGGATGAGGATACCGGGTGGGGGAGGGGAGCCTTCCTGCGCCCTGGCCTGGGTTCCCACTAGGTCGGCAGCTCTGGCTAAGGCACTTGACTGTCCCTGGGAAGGGAGCAGTGAATGTCCCCTATGGCCCTGCGCCTTGCCACCTGTCCTTGCGTGGAGCCGGGTATGGGTAGGGGGTGTGGACGCTGTGGCCTGACCTGGATGCGCCCCACCTGCCTTCCCTTAGCGCCAAACACCCAACGGCCCCTGCTCAGGTGACACCTCCCCCTGGGACACAGACTCCGTCCCGGAATCCACCAGAGGGCAGAGGGCAGAGGGCAGAGGGCAGAGGGCAGGGCCCAGAGCCTTGCCTGCCTGCAGCCCGCAGCGCCGGGCTCTTCCCCGCCTGCCCTCCTGCGGCTTACCGCCCTTTCCCACCTGTCGTTCCCAGGCCGGGCGCATGGCTCCCAAAAAAGCCCCAGGCTCCTGGGAGCCCCCGAGAGGCAGGGCCCAAGGAGCGGCCCCACGGAGCTGAGGGAGCCCGCGAGGGCGGCACCGGGCCGCTCTAGCAGCGGGGGACGGGACAGGCAGGGACAAAGTGGGAGAGGCAGAACTTCGGCTGGAGGCAGGAGCGGAGGCGATGAGAGGGGCGGGGCGGACAGGTCGGTGAGCCGGGAGAAGCCAGGGGTGGGGGCCCGGACCCTCCAGGTGGCACTCGCGGCGCTCGTCCCCGGCCGCCTCCCCTCCCCCAGTTCTGATTGGCAGGCGGCCTGCGACCGGCCGCGAGCGCCACAGCGCCCCGGGCGCCCAGGCGAACGCGAACGGCCCCCCGCAGGAGTAGGAGGGGGCGCCCGGCTATATATAGCGGCTCGGGCCGGGGCCGGCCC
>NW_011889259.1:185902-187449 GCF_000151845.1 Pteropus vampyrus
GGGCTTTAGAAGCCAGCGAAGGACGCTCCCAGCCTCGCTCCCTCCGGCGCCCACTCCCTCTGGGCCCTGTTGCTATTAATTGGGGCGGATCGGTTTACTTCGGGCACAGAAAGTGCGCCGAGTCCTCCGCTGCCACTCCGTTTTTAGATCTGCCAAGACTGACCTTTGACCTCTGCTGTAGTCAATCTTCCCCCATCTACCAGATGGGAGAGACCTTTAGACAACTTTATAAACTCCTGTTTTCCTTTTTTGGATCAGCCACAGCCATATTTCTGTGGCCACGGTGGGGGGAGGGGGGAGGGGGGTTGCAGGCAAAAAACAGCTATTTTGTAAATCTGATGAAAATGCATCAATATCTCAGTGCATGGCTGGAAATAGACAAGGCGGGCGTATCGACAGCCACAACCTGAACTCTAGCGATGAAATACAATTTCCGATAGCAGATACTTCTGATAAGTAATAGAATAGAAACAGAGTTCAAAGCTCACTTCCCTGGGAAGCTCCGGGCTAGTCCTAGCTATGAATTTTAGGTAGAATGGCCTCGTAATTGTACAAAAACACTTAATGCAGAGTTTGTGTGCAGGAAGATGCTGCTTCTCTCCGTTGCATTCCCTGATTAAGTGGATTTAACATCTACCTCGAAAGCCTTTAAACCGCTCACTCATCTGGCAAAACCTGCAGAAAGCCAGAGCTGGAGCAGGAGTTCGCCATCCCAAGTGGGATTTTTTTTTTTTCCCCATATGTAGCCAAAAAGGATTGCAGATAGCGTCGGTGCGTCCCTTTCGAACCTTGTCACGTTTGAGCTATCTTTACCCCGTGATTTACTTTTAGTAAGGATAATCATGGTGAAAATATTTGCAGACAGCTGTTAGAGTGCGCTATATGGTCACCAAGTAACCTTATATTTTTCTTTATATATTTTACAAATGTAACCCCTGTCGTTGGAGCAAAGATGGAAGCAGCGGGGTCGAGGGTGTTTAAAAAAAGTTCCGAGGTGATGGCAAACATTTAATTTTAATGAATGACTTTTTCAAGTTTATACAAAATGACCTTAGCTTGCTACCAGAAATGTTCCGGATGTCTCCCGCAGACTAGATGTTTCTGAACCGTCTCCCAAATTAACTTTATGGGAGTCTACAGACAGCGAGACTGGAAAATCTGATTGGAGTTTTTGTCTTTCACATTCCTTTTAAAAAACTCTTTGTTCGAATGCTAATCATCTATTTTAAATACCGTGCTTAAACAAACGGGAGGCCTGGAAGAAAGAAGCCACTTGCAAAGCCACGAGACAGGACCACACATCTCAAAACTGCTGTCCACGTGTATTGCTCCGTAATGAAACGTTCTGGGTTTTTTGTTTTTTGTTTTTAACTTTTCATTTTTTACACGACCTAAATGCTAGGAGTGTGCAGGAGAGAATGATGCTCATTGCGGGGAAGGGACGGGGGTAGGATTTTGGTCATTCTGTATTTGATGTAGCCACCTCGTAACAAACGGCAACCGCCTTAGATGCCTTAAATTATTGCACGATGTCTTGTCTTGGAGCC
>NW_011889259.1:189149-190606 GCF_000151845.1 Pteropus vampyrus
GATGGGTTTAAAGAGAACTCATTCGCTTAACACGTATATGTTGCGTGCCTGCTATGTGCCAGGCACCCAGAGAGCTCAGGATACTCAAGTGTCAGGAAAATGACCATCCCTCCCTGCCCGGCCGGGGCTTTCATTATGATGGCAGGTGACACGCGGAGGACATCTCATCTGGCAAGGGGGGCGGTGCTGGCGGTTTGGGAAGAAGGAAACAGGGCAGGAAGGAACCAGCCCCGCCCCGCAACTTCACAGGGAAGGTGACGTTTGAGCAAAGACTCGAGGGTGCCGAGGGAGGAAGCCAAGCGGAGGGAACAGCATTCCCAGCATGGGGAGCAGCCAGTGTAAAGCCTCCGAGCGGGGAGCCCACCTGTCCCTTGGAGGAGCCCTAGGGGGCCGGCCAGCAAGGCTGGCGTCCTGGGAGGGAGGAGGTCAGTAAAGGCTGAGCCCGGGGGCCCATCTCGAAGCCCTGGGGGCTGAGCAGAGAAGGGCCACGGCTGATCGGGCTGGAGCGGGTGTCGGTCAGGGTTGGCACGGCGGCAGGAGTGCCCACAGCACCTACTTCTCTGTTACGTTTCCCACTGCTCTCCTTAGTAACCGAGGGCACAGCCCCAGCCTCACTGCCTCCGAGCTGGGTGACCTTGGACAAATCAGGTGACTTCTCTGTGCCTGCAGCTCCTGAGGGTCCCCGCCTCATGGGCCTGGCGTGAGGATTGAGGAGATGATGTGTGTAAAGTGCTCGGCTCAGCAAACAAGAACTATTGCCTATTGTTATTATTATCCTCCTAAGAGACTTAATTATAGTCTTAATTTCCCAATCCTTTTTATCTCTGTGCTGATGGGACCTTCACCTTCCCAGGGCTGGGAGTCACTGTCATGCAGAGCACATGGGTGTGGCCGTCTCTACCGAGGGCAGGGTCCCTGGGACCCTGCACTGGCTGACCTGCCCCTGGTTGCCAAGGCCACTCCTGTTGTGTGACACTCCGGGAACACTCCTTCCCCCGCACCGGTCCCCAGGATCTGGTCTGAAATGTGACAGTCCAGGACTCCGAGTTGAGTCTTTCTTCAATGCTAGTAATTTGTACTTGTTCTTGATTCATAAACTGAATCCTAAATTCTTCTTGAGAAAGAGTGGGGAGAGGGCCATGTCCGGGGGTGGGGGGTCGGGGACCGAGGCCTGCACGGGAAGCACCAAGAAGGGAACCTGGCAGCCGCAGGACACCCAGGGCCTCGGACGCCCTTGCCTGGCAATGCGATGGCATTTCGTGCCTCCCCTTGCTGAAAGTGCCGCGCCCCCATCCCCATCATTAAACAGGAGTTCAGACGGGACCAGGCGGGTGATTCGTCTGCTTTTCATGGCATCAAAGGACTCCAGCTGTTGGGTAGGCTCGTGGGGAGGCCTAATTCTTACATGGCAACTCAGGGCTCACAGGGAGAGTGCTCCGAGAGGCCCAAGGCTTCTT
>NW_011889259.1:195286-196434 GCF_000151845.1 Pteropus vampyrus
AAAAATTGGCCATGACTTCTTTGACTCCCCTGCCTCCCGCTGAGACATCTCTGGCCCCTCTCGTCCAGGCTGGGTGGGCTCCTGACCGCTCCCGGCAGTGGACGAGGCGCTGCGCCCTCCGAGGCTGGGCCATGAGAGCCACTGCAGCTTCTCGTTGCCTGCACCCCTCACGCTTGCAGCCCTGGGCCGCCACGTGGGAAGCCCGACCACCGGGGCTGCCCTGCCGGGAGGGAGCCCAAGCTGCGTGAAGAGGCCACATGTTCCTACGCTCCAGCCACGGAGCTTGCTGGGGCTGGAGTTCACGTCACGCCAGGCCAGGCACCAGGCGTGTGGAGAAGCCTCCGGATGATGCCGGCTCCCAGCCGCTTGAGTTTTCTGAGCTGGGGCTCCAGATACCGTGGAACAGAGATGGACAAGCCATCCTGTGTGTCCTGCCCGAGTTCCTTACCATACGATTGGCCAACCCAATAAAATGGTTGTTGCCTGTGCCTCTGAGTTTGGGGGGGACTTGGTCATATGGCCAGAGATAACGGGAACAGGTGCTGCCGGAGGGGCAGGGAAATGGGACGAGGCCCACACCCAGCTGTCTTTGCAGCTCATTTGCTCCCCGGGACTACGGGAGACCCAGGGCAGGCCAGCCGGCCGGCATTTTGCTTCCTGGATGTCGCGGAATGGTGGAGAATAAGGCTTGCTTGTCTCAGAGGCTTCTGGAAGAATCCAGGATTGCCCTGTGCCTGGAGGGAACTCCAGCATCAAGGGTCAGTGCGATTCCTTGACGGTGCCCCCTGAGCTCTGAGGGCCAGGAGTGGGCCACTTGAGGGGATGAGCTGTCCCCGGCCTCCTCGGGAACTGGCAAGGGGCTGCCACTTACACCTGGGGCCCAGGAGCCCGAAGTCCGTCCCCCTGGATGGTCGCCTTCTTCCCATCCACACTCGGGCAGAGGCTGCTGGGCCCTGCACAGCCCCCTGTCGCCCTGCGCTGTTCAGCCAGAGCAGGTGTGGGGGGCGGGGGGAAGTTCAGGGGAGACAAACTCACGAGCAGGTTAAAAAAAGGAAAAGAAAAATGACGATTTGTCCGAGGGGCCTCAGTCGCCTGGGAGGAAGATGCTGCCAGCGAGTGACGGAGACACGGACGGAAACGCTGGCCAA
>NW_011889259.1:196551-201171 GCF_000151845.1 Pteropus vampyrus
AGTGTCCGATAGTGGAATTTTTTTTTTTTTAAAGGACAGTGTCTGAATCTGAGATCTGCAAGACCCTCCAGGAGAAAGGGCCCAAGGCTGCCCCGCCCCGCCCCGCCCCGCCCCCAGCGTCACCTGCTTTGCTTCCTTCTGTCCTGCCCCTGGGCCTTTGCGCTGCCCCCGCTCGGCCTGGGGTGGCCGACGCCACTTTCCCCTGTCAGCTCGGGGACACCAGCTCTCACCGACCACACCGGATGGGGCACCCTCCCAGCCACTCTTCCTGCGGCACCCGCGCTGTCTGAGATGACCGTATACATTCGTTTGGGCCCACATTTGCAATCGGTCCGCCTCGGCAGTGAGCTCCTGGGTCAGGGCTGTACCCCACACGGCGGGTACACGCAGGGGCGCCTCGGCGCGTGCTTGCTGAATGACTGAGTGAACACGTGGCATTTGAACATCTGGTGATGATGGACCAGAACGTTTCACATACCGCTAAGGACAGATCTTTGAGATGGAAGAACCCACTTTAAGGGGGTGTGAAGAGCCGTTTGGACCGATGCTGTGAACCCATTCTAGTGCGAATCTTTTTCTGTGGGTCGGCTGGTGTCCCCACGCTCCACGGCAAACCGGGGAGTCTTGGGGAAATGTGGGAGGCGCTCTGGCCTTGAGACGGCCCCGTTTCCCCCCCGGGCAGACGGAGAAGGGAAAGGGGTTCGCTGTGCCACCAACTAGTTCAGTGCCACCCGGCGCTGTGCCTGTGATGTGTCGGTGGCACAACTGTTTCCTAAACCAGCAGGTGTCTGCGGCCCACGGAGAAACCGGAGTAGAACCCCCACATCCGCCAAGACATGAAGGACGCGCACGCAAGGCATCTGTCAACGAGAGAAAGCGCCGGACTCTCGAGAAAGGGTGTCCCGGGGTCCTCGCTCCACAGAACACTCTCGTGGGGGGCCTGCGCATCCGGCCATGAAGAAAGCTGCATAAATCCCCGCCCCCCCCCATTATAACATAATGAGACAATAAGGAAACAACGCTAAGATGAGTTTTAAAACGTCTACCACTTGGAAAGTTGGAAAAGATGGGTAGATGGCTAGAAGGATCACGAATTCTTCCCGTTCCTGCAGCGGGCTCCCCTTGGAACGCGACCCCGCAGTGGTCCCGGGAAGGGGCGGGCCCTGCCTCCGCTCCCTGACTCTGGGCTCGGCCACGTGACTCGCCGTGGGCGGCGGGACAGTGGGCGGCCGTGATGCGGGCAGAGGCTCGCGCGTCGTCGGAGCTTGCTTTTCCTTACTGCTCGTGGGAACTTTGTGGCTCTCATGACCGAGAAGCCGAGCCGAGCCTCCCTGCGGATGAGACGCATGGCCCGGTTATGCGTCCCTTCTCCCAACTCCGCAGTGAGTGAGGCCACCTTCAGCCCTCGGCACGAATACACCAGCGGGTCTCAGGCTGGGAAGGACGTGTCTGGCCCCCAGACACTCCGTGGGTGGGCAGATGGTCTCTCTCCTCCTCCTCTGTGTCCCCAGACACACTCACAGTTCTCAGGGAGGCCCCGGCCTCTTTGCAGCTCCTTGACACCAGCCGGGGAGTTCGGGAGTTCGAGAGAGGAGCAAACAGAGCCTGGGGAAAGCCCCAGAACCGGCCAAGCCCCGTGGCCCTTTGAAACCCGCTCCAGGGCCTGATTTGTACTTCAGAGCTAATGTGATTAGGGTACGTTTGTCACCAGAATATGTTAATGGCTCAATCAGCCCCCGCCACCCATCCCCTTCCCAGGGTGCTGCCCCAGCCCCAGAGCTCAGAGTTTTGCTGAGATCCTTGCTTTGGGGTCCCCTGAGGAACCCTGCA
Organism: Pteropus vampyrus; assembly: GCF_000151845.1. Taxonomy (NCBI): domain Eukaryota; kingdom Metazoa; phylum Chordata; class Mammalia; order Chiroptera; family Pteropodidae; genus Pteropus; species Pteropus vampyrus. Next base: position 198,382 of record NW_011889259.1, read on the forward strand.
GCCCCTGTGAGGTGGCTGCTGGGGTCACCTTATTTCACAGGTGAGGGAAGTCAGGCTAAGGGCAAGTTACCTGCCTAAGTTGACCTGGCTGCTGTGCGGGGTGGGGACCCACTTGATCCCCAGATGCCTTTTACCCTGGACTCTCCTTAGGCCCCTTCTCCCAGTGAGAGAGGCTCAGGGACGGTCCAGGAAAGATGAGGGGTTCACAGGTATTCAGGCCTTATTTCTACCCGTCAGGTCAAAGAGAAGTCAAGGGAGGTACTGAGCGTCCTGGGCTGCTGTAACGGAGGGCGACACCCGGGGTGGCTTAAAACAGTGGACGTTTATCCTCTCCCCGTTCCGAGGCCAGGAGTCTGACATCCAAGTGCCACAGGGCCGAGCTCTCCCCAGAGGCCCTCGTGGAGGGTCCTTCCTGCCTCTTCTGGCTTCTGGGGGCTCCGGGTGTTCCTGGGCTGTGGCTGCGTCCCTCCGACCTCTGCCGCCAGGGCCCCCTGGTCTTCTGAGTTCTGTCTCTGTTTCTGTTCTGAAGACACCTGTCATGACAGTTGGAATCCATTCTAAGTCTAAGATGGTCCCATGTCAATATCTTTGCCTTGAGTATATCTGCGAAGACTCCTTTTCCAGATAAGGTCACAGTCGCAGGTCCCGGGGGTTAGGTTGTGGACAGATCTTTACGTGGTGGGGGTTGGTGTGGCGTTCCATCCATCACACGTCGGGAGGAACACGCCCCCCCACCCTCAGCCAGTCTGGCTGGGCTGTGGGCCAGCCTCCTGGGCTCTGGACAGAAGAGAGAGCGGGCTCGCCTGGCTGACTCCTTCCAATGCCGCAGCCCGGCCACGGCTGGCAAAGGAGCAGGCCCGGGAGCAGGCGGCCTGTGCCCATGGAGCAGAGGTCGACTCTGGAGGGAGGCAGGTCCTGCCCAGCGCCGTCCCCCAGCCCCTAGTGGCCTCGCCACCTCCCCAGCTCACCTTGTACCCCGTTGTCCCCCGTTCTCTTCCTGGACCACGTCAAACCAACCGGCCCCCGGGCCTTTGCACACACTCCCTCGGCCTGCAGTGTTCTTGCTCCAGATCTTCACGGGCTGGCTCCCCACCTGAGCCTAGGAAAGCTCCCTCCCACAGCTGGGACCCTGGGGCCTTCCCAGCCCCTGTGAACAGCCCGTCCATCAAGTTCGTATCTGCCGTGTGTCCCACGCTCTGAGCCCCCTGAGAGCAGGTCCTGTCCGTCTTGTTGGTTTCCGTCACCCCTGCATCCCCGACGTAGAAGGACATACAGCGTGTGCAGCGAGGACAGGACGAGGTTTGTTGAGTGAAAAGCTGAGCACAGAGGCCTCGGCAGCTACGGCTGAGGCTCACACACAGCCCTGAGGTCTGCCCCCAGGCAGCTTCATGAGAGGGCCCTACCCTTCCGGTCCTTCCTGTCCTCCTTGGGGGTCCTGGGGATATTTGGGGACTTCAGGATCCTGGCTCCCTGCAGGCTCGTTCCAGCCAGGTCCGACGAGCCAGGCAGACTCCTGGGAGGGGCCAGCCACCTCCACATCTGCGGACAGGATAGGCCTGGCTACTTGCTAGAATCTGTGGTGCCGACTGACTTGGAGCCTTTTGGTGAGAAATGTGCATTTTTTGTGGGCAAAATGGCTTCAGGAAATCTCCACCTATTCATGTGCAAATGTCGGGCCTCTGGGGCTTTGACAAGCTAGGGTAGGTGGGAGTGAGGGGCAGAGGGGCAGAGGGGCCGGGAGTCAAGGCCAGGCACAGGCTGGAGAGTCCAGCGGGGTCCTGCGTGGCAGCCCCTCCCCCGTGGAGCCCTCGCCCTCCTGGGTGTGGGGGTGAGGCCGCCGCAGCTCCTGCCTCTGGTCCCTGCCACACTAGACCTTGGTCCACACTGGCTCCAAGCAGGGGGCTTGTGCAAAGGCAGCAGGGAGTTCAGATGTCGGCCAGTCAGCCCACGGCCCCGGCCTGTGAAATGGGATTCGATGTCTTCTACTTTCTGTTTTCGGTCCCGAAAAATCTTAGGATTCCAGGACCTCCATCTCTCGCACAGTACAGAATCCTTCCCCCTTATTCCTTGAATACTCCCAGTGATGGGGTGCTCACTCTCGAGGCCATATGGGCGCATTCATTGGAGAGAGCATGGCTGGATGCTCTGCTGCTCACTCTGACTCTGACACGTGCTCTCTGGGGACGCACATGGGCTCACGAGCTGTCACCTCTGGGACTGTCAAATGAAACCCAGGATGCCCAGATAAATCTGAGTTTCAAATGGACAAATAACTTTTTAGGGTAAGCCTGCCCTATTTATACTGAATTCAGGATGATACGCTAACAAATTATTTGCTATTTCCCTGAAATTCACCTTTCACTGGCTCCCTGTTTTCACGTGCTGTGTCCGACCGCCCTAATTCCCAGCTGTCTTTCTGGGGCCTCGAGACCTCTTTGGCACCCCTTTTCCAGGGCAGGTCTCACAGAGGGACTGTGACCCTCAAGGCCAGGACAGGAGGGACGAGGTCCGGCCCTGGCTTCGGGATCGGCCGACTCTCTGGGGCCCCACACCTGGGTGGGCACTTCATGGCTCTCTCCCACGGGACAAACGTGTTTCTCAAGGACTGTGCTGCGGGTCCCCTGGGACCTCAGACGCCTGGTGCTAGGGGCATAGCAAAGTGTCCCGAGGGTTCGCCTTCTTCTCGCTGTCTGCCTCTCCCCCGGGACCACCTGCACAGGCTGCCTCTCTGCCCTCTCATCTCCTGGAGTCTCGTCTCTGGCTAGACTACCACCCTCCAAACCTTGGTGC
>NW_011889259.1:203676-208476 GCF_000151845.1 Pteropus vampyrus
GGCAGCGGTCTGGAGAGAGGTGTTTGGGAGACACGGCCGCACGTGATCACGCGCAGAGGTCGGAAGGGCGGACGCCGTGGCCGACGCCCGCCTCCGTGGTCCCTCCATGGTGGATGCTGGCGGGCTTCTGTGCGTGTGTGTCCGTGGGCGCACGGTTGCTTCTAGAATGTCCACAGCAAACATTCGTGACCTGAAAACATTTCGGAGGTGGGGAAAATAAAGAGACAGTGTCACGAGTTCTGTAAAAAGTTCCTCCAGCCCGTCCCGGGGTATGGAGGCGTCGGCACGTGCCAGCCCTCCGGCCTTCTTCCCAGTCCCTGGGGGCCGCTGGCGAGGAGGGAGCGGTCAGGGAAGCCCCTCCCCAGTCCAGGTGGCCTGTGCGTCTCCCAGTCACTGTCCCTTCCTGCCAAGGACGGCCGGAAGCAGAGGAGGGGTTTGGGAACACGGAAGGAAAGGCCCAGGGAAGACCAATGAATTTCTTCTGTGGGCCAGGGGTGTGGCATGCATTCATTCATTCATTCATTCATTCATTCATTCATCCACTCATGCCTCTGTTGGGTCTAACACTTGCTGAGTGCCTGCTCAGGTGGGGGTCTGAAATACCCAGGGGGCTTTTTGAGGAGTGGAGGATGCAGGAAGGGAAGGGAGGGCGTCAGGCACGCTTCAGCCCTTTGCTCCAGCCCGTGAACGCCCGGCAGAGCTCTGACCTCCCTGGTGGCAGCAGAGGACCCGGCTGCCCACCTGGCTGTGTCGCCTCGGAGGGGAGACCTAGGCCTTTCCAAACCAGCCACGTCCTGTTCCCCAAACAGCTTGGAGAACACCCCTAGGCCCACTGGCCCCCTTGCAGGGGACCTGACCTTAATCTGGTTACGCCAACAAGCAACGAGGCCCTACTGTGTGCCAGGCCCAGGGCTTGGTGCTGGGGCTTCACGTGAGAGTCGTACCCCGACCCTTCTGGGAGCTCCCGCTCTGATGGCGTTTTCGGGGGAAGCCGTTTGAGAAACGATACTCACACGTAATCCGCATAAAACCCGAGTCACACTCCAACCCCAAACCTCCCGTGGTGCCCAGCACAGAACGAGGGCCACGCGTCCTGTGGGACTGGCCCCCCCCATGCTCTCCACTCCCTGGCCCCCCGGTCCCACCTCACTCGCTGCCCTCCGGCCGCACTGCCCTGCCGGGCTATTTCTCCAATGCTCCAAGCCCTTTCGCCCCCAGGCCTTTGCGCTACCCCGAACACTTGCTATTCTCATCACTTGGCACAGAGTAGATGCTCGATGTGTATTTGCCGGGTGCACGACTGATGAGGAAAACGGGGATTGCTGACCCCCCACATACCGCCCAGGCTCCTGCAGCAGGCTCCGATCGGCCAGTTCTCTGGTCTCGACTATGGGTATTTTTTTTTTTTTTTTAGCTGTATGAGTATCTGCCATGATCACTGAGCTCAGCACTAATCCTGAATTAATGAGGCAACACTGGTTCTTTGGTGTTGATGTTCTCTGAAGTTCCACTCGGAGAAAAACAAAAAGACACACCCCACCCCTCACCGCCGCCCCCCGCCCCCCACAACACACACACCGCTCCACCCACCAAAGCAAGGCACAAGGGAACATCCTAGAGTTTGGGGCGAGTCAAAACGAAAGAAAAAAGCAGAACCTGGCCCCGGTGTTTGGCCCGGGCAGCCTTTGAGGGCCAGCTGTGCCCGGCGTGTTTGTAGTGCGGTGCGCAGCCTGCCAGATGTTCCCCAGAAGGACTGCCACTTCAAACGCTCCGGCTCACACCCATTACCTGCGCGGCTTTTGTGTATTTCAAAGGGGAAGCCAGTTGAACTTTCCCTGTAATCAGTAGGTTCCAACACGCCTTTCATGGACCATTAGGGGAGAGCTCTCCGATCATTACCAGGTTCTGATGGCCTTGGAGCCCACCTGGAGAGGCCTGCCAGCAGCCACCTGTAGTAGCGTGAGCTCCTGCAGCGCCCGCTCCAGGGAGGCCAGGACTCTGTCCGGCCGCAGCGTGGGCTGGGAGTGCTGGGGTGTGCACAGCCTCGCCCACGGGGCATCGGGCCCTAGTCCTGGGTCAAGAATCCGACCCCCACCCCACCTGCCAGCTGGGACCCCCGGGGCAGCTCCCTGAGCTCAGTTGTCTTACAATTGTCAGTTTCAAATAATACCAGAGCTCACCTTGCTGGCTTGCTGGCAAGTGCCAGCATTTTATGAATAACAAAACGGCAAATAAATGTGTAGTTGGTTGACCAGTGTCCCCCTCACCGCCCAAATACATGTCTACCAGGAACCTCAGAATGAGACCTGATTTGGAAGAAGGGTCTCTGCAGATTAATTAAGGTGAGGGTCAAGATGAGGTCACTGTGGATTAGGGTGGCCCTAAATCCAGTGACTAGTGTCCTTACAGGGGACAGAAGAGGAAGAGACACAGAAAGGTCCATGTGAAGATGAAGGCAGAGGTTGGGGAGATGTGACCACGAGCCCACGAGCCCCCAGAGCCCCTAAAAGTGGGAGAGGCGAGGAAGGATCCTTCTCTAGAACCTTCAGACAGAGCATGGCCCTGTGACACTTTGATTTCAGACTCTGCCCTCAAAACTGGGAGAGAATCCATTTCTGTCCTTATAAAGCCCCCAAGTTTGCAGTGGTGACCAAAAAACGCAAGCTGTTGATTTTGTAGTTGCTGTTACTCTAAAAAAATCCTCTGTGCGACCGAAATGTCTCAACGGAAGCCCGGGCCTGACGTCCGGCAGTGACCTCTGCAGTGGGCAGCACCCTCTGCTTCCACAGCGAGTGGAGAGGGAGGGAGCAGAGCATAGGGAAAGAGGTTTGGGGCTGCCAGACCTGGGTTTAAACTGCGGTTCTGTGCCCCTGGGGCTCTGACGAGTCGTGGCTCCTCTCTGAACCTCAGTCTCCTCATCTATGGAACGGGCGCCGTTATCCCCACGCTCAGGACCTCCGTGAGGACGAAACCACATCAGGGTGCAAGGCGTTCGGCGTGTAAGAAGTGTTCCGTGAATGCGAAGGGCGTCTGTGCTAGTTATCTATCGTCACATGGCAAACGACCTCAAAAGTCAGAGGGGGAACCGCAGGGAACACTTATCAGCTCACAGTGGGTTTTCCTCAGGAGTGTGGGAGAAGTTTTGCTCCGTGTCTCACATCGAGTTGGAGCCAAGCCATCAGCTGGGGCTGCGGTCTCATCTGAAGGCTCCACAGGGGCCGGAGGGCACACCCCCGAGCTGTTGCTCTCACACGGCTATCGGCATGAGGCCTCAGTCCCCTGCCACGTGGACCTCTCCATAGGGCGTCTTGAGTGTCCTCACAGCATGGCTGCCAGCCTCTCCCAGACCAAGTGATCCAAGAGAGAACAAGGCAGCAGCAAAAAATGCGTTGGAAGTCACACACTGTCACTCCCGCCACCGTCACACAGGGCGATGCACTCCGACGTGGGAGGGGACTGTACAAGGGCAGAAGTCTCAGGAGGTGGAATCATGGAGGCCATCTTGGAGGCTGGCTACTGCGGCGTGTAAGAAGATCAAGATGTTCTTGGGGACAGTGAAAGGCAGATGCCCACACTAACAGGTGGCTTCATTCTCCAGACTTGCCTTTGGGTCCAGCCTCCTGGGAGCTGGCAGGCTCCTCTGGCTACATGCCCAGCAGCTGTGCTACAGTTTTATTTGTCTGAATCCTTTCCATGTCTTGCTGAGCCTCCCTCCTGCAAACACAGGGCCAGCCTTTGCTTCTCCCGCTCATAGGGTCACAAAGCTCGTTCTTGCAGGACGGCAGCCCACGTGGGACCCCAGTCTAAAGATTAGTGGTGCACCAGGCTCGGGGCTCGGGAGACCCGAGACATCCCAGGGGGAGCAGGGCAAGTCTGAAGGCCTTGGACGCTGACCAGGGGCCGGACAGCAGCCCCGCTGGAATGTCCGCGTGAGTGTGCCTGTGTGAGTACGTAGCACGGTGTGCACCACACATGCATGTGAAGGTGTATGCAGGTACCAGTATGCGCATGTGATTGACACAAATGCAAACGGAATCTGTCCAATCACGAACATTTCCACGTAGGTGTAAAGAATAGCAAAAAAACAAACACCCAGGCACCTGCCACCAACAGTTGGGTACACCACGTGCCCGCTCCCCGCCAGAGGTGACCACGGTCTGGAATTTGGAGGCTTGCTTTTCTCGCTCGTTATTATGTGTGCAAGATTCATCCCTGCCGATGGCTAGAAGCTCAAACCACAGAACCACCCTCCCACAGCGGACACTCAGGCCCACGCCTCTGCTTCTGGTCTAGCTGCTGCTACTCCCAGCCAAACCGTCTCCAGGGCATGACTTTGTCCAGGTGTCTATACCTAGGGATTGAGTCACCAGGTGGAAGGGCGTGCACACCTTCGCCGGTACCAGGTGACGTCAGATTATTTTTCCGAATCAATCTGACAGTTTAAACTCCCATCGGGGTCTCTAAGAGTCTTGAAGGACGTACATTCTTAAGGCCCTCTCAGGGGCTGATACTTAGGTGGATAAATCTCACTCTGCAGTTTACCCGTCGCTCTCCCCTGGGGACAGTGAGTTACGGGTGAGTGTGGGTGCAGGATTGAGGTGGCTCGGGCTCCACATGCTGTGAGTCCTCAAGCAGGTGATGCCTCCTCTCTGAGCCTCATCCGAAAATGCGGAGGGCTGCTGGGGGCTAAGTGAGACAATCGAGCAGAGCTGAGCACAGCCCGGAACTCCCAGGCGGTTATCATCCTCGTGGCACCTGCAGGCTCCTCTTCATTCACTCACTCATTCATTCATTCATTCA
>NW_011889259.1:209916-210765 GCF_000151845.1 Pteropus vampyrus
TGAGCTCCCAGCAGGAGGGACCCACGGAAGAGGCCCAGCCCACCACGTGGAGTGAAAATGAGCCGTTTTGCCAAGCCCTGCCCACACTGCAGGAGGCTGAGCGACTTGATAGCGGGTGTTCTGAGCCCCTAAGCTTTGGGCCGGCTTGTGATGTAGTGAGAAATCACCGGAACATCAGCCATCCCGTGAAGACATCTGAAAGTTTGGTCAAGGGATCAAAGAAACGGTGATTTCGTCCTGCCCTGGACGCCACCGCTAAGCAGATTCGTCCCCTCCCCATCCCACTGCCAACTTATCTGCAATCCCCCCATCCCCCACTGCCACAAGGCTCCTTTTGGTGGGTGGGGGGTGAGTGGGAGGAAAGCCACACTCGGGCAAGAAGCTGGTCCTAGATGCTGGCACGTGTCGTCTTCAAGGAAGGAGGCCTGAGAAGGCCCCTGGCAGGTGCCCCAGCCCGGGGTCCAAGATGGTGGCCTTTCCTTCTCAGACATTCCAACCAGAGGAAAAGGAAGTGGTTCTGAGGAAAGCCCTGGAAAAGCCCCAGGAAGGGCCAGCAGAGCCCTGGGCGGGCTGAGGGGAGAATTTCTGCCGGAAAGGTCAGCGTCCTCTGCATTCTTCCCCGGCGCGCATGGCCGCCAGAGCATCTATGAAAGTCCTTATTCTTCTCCGGGCGCCACCCGAATAGTGGCTGCTGTAGCGGGGGGCGGACTCCGGGCGCGGGGAAGGAGGAGGCCAGCTTCCCTTTCTTTTCCTGTCCCTGATGGATTTTGGGTGCTTGCACGGGGTTAGACAGGCACCGAGGTCGGGCCGTCCTGCTTCTGGAGGAAGTCTCGGAAGGTGGTGGCTCCC
>NW_011889259.1:213268-214736 GCF_000151845.1 Pteropus vampyrus
TGGGACATGGCTGCGTTTCTGTCCCCTTTGTCCAGGCCGTCCCACCAGCAGCAGACGCCCTCGGGGTCCCCCCGACCCCGTGTTCAACACACACCAACCCTGCCGGATCGCTCACCTCAGCTCTGTTGAGAGAACTCGCCCGCCTGGCACCTGCACCCTCCCCCCCCACCCCACAGGCAGCCAGGCCAGCATCGCACACTCGCACACGCATTCACCCTCACGCTCACACGCGTTCGCACGCCAGAACCGAAGCTCCACGAGGGCGGGACCCTGCTTTGTCCCCGACATGCCCCCAGAGCCTGGGCGGATCTGCACGTTGGCGAAGACACCCCGTGGCTACCCAGGTGACGGTGAGTGTGCAGTGCGGGGGGCGAGCGAGGCAGGTGGCAAGGCTCCTGGTGCTGTGAGCTCTGGGGAACATGGCCGTCGGGACTCTGGTGGCCCTCGGGGCCCACAGTCAGCCTTCCGCAGCCGCAGGTGGCAGGGGGTGGGGTGGGCTGGGGTCCCAGGCTTCTCCAATGCCGGGGGCGGGCACCACCCACTCCACAGGCTGAGCCCCGTGACCAGCTCCAATGGCGGGACTTTGGCTGTGCTTCATGTGTCTCCTCGGCTCATCTTCTGCTTCTCTGACTCTCAAACGGTCCCTTAATTGGCCATTTGGCCCCTAAATTAGAGGCGATTAGGATCAATCCCCAAGCAGCATTTCCGATGGCGGCCAGGGGTCTGAAGCCCCTCTTCGGGTCCCAGGGTCCTTAGACTTGGTCACATAAAGGTCAGCCCTCTGGCTTGGCCTGGGTGCCTGGGCAACCACTGACCTTCGGCTCTTAGACCTGCCCCGAGACCGACCCGGGGCCACAGCACAGACGGCACAGCGGGAATGGCACAGCACAGTGACGGGCGCACTGCTCAGAGGACTCTCGCGGGCCTGCAGCTTCCAGAACGTCCCGCCGGAGGTCGGCTGGCACCGTTTCCGTCTGCACCTCTGCATGTGTCAGCTGCTGGATGGACACGGACCCCGGCCGGAGCCACGGTGCCCTCTGCCAAGGACGTGAGGCTCAGCGGGCCACGGCCAGGTGCTGTCACCACCAGCGCCCGCTCGGTCCTGCTGTTTAGACCCAGACCTCAGACCTCCCAGGCCTCAGTCTCTGCGTCTCCAAAACAAGGGTAAGCTCCTTACTGCGACTTTGTCGTGTCGCTCTGAGGGTCATGTGACACGATGGTTTGTTGCTCTCTCTACAGATGGGGGACAGGGAAACTCAGCTTCCTGGAGGGCGGGGCTGCAGCTACTGTGGCCCCCCACCCCCCAGGATAAACGGACGCGCCGGGCAGGAGAGGCCGTGTTGGCTCAGGGGGCTGCTGAGGCCGCCATCACTCTGGTCCTTCATTCATGAGGTCACAGCCCCTTTGAGAATCTGATGAAAGTGACACGCAGGCTGCCCAGAGAAACGCACCCACGGATGCACTCACA
>NW_011889259.1:217211-219142 GCF_000151845.1 Pteropus vampyrus
GTAAATCAAAGAGCTCCGGACTCGCCAGGTTTGACGGGCCTCTGAGAATTTCATGGAGCCCCTTGGAGAAGGCACCACCGTGAGCTGCTACAGCATTTGGAAAGTGAAAAGCCTCCTTGGCGAGCACGAAGTGGCCCAGAGAACCCACTCCACGAGGAGGTCCCAGCCTCAGGCGGCCAGCGCAAGTGCACCTCCGCGGACCCCGTGAGGAAGTATCTGGAAAGTTCCGGCTGCAGGAGCCTGAGTAGAGGCCATTGTGCAGGAGCCAGGGATTCGTTTGGGAGGAAGGTGACACTCTGGGACGCGTAGGAGGCGCTGTCTGTGCCCCTTTGACCACTGAAGCCGCGCAGACGTCCCTGCATGTGGAGCAGCCCTGTTTTACAGAGGGGGAAACTGAGGCCAGGGAGTATCACTCCACAGGTCACTCGCTGTGGACACAGCGTCTCAGTGACTGGAGCCACTCGACCATGCCACAGGAGCCCTTTGTCTGCGGGCCCCGAGCTCACGTCTAAAAATTACCTTCGACCGATTGAATCATTCGTGTCGTGAGTGTAAAGGTGACCCGTTTCCAGTGTAGACAACGTCGGAAAAAGCAGAGATGCATAAAAAGAAGAAATAAAATAAAATAAAAACAAAAACGTAAAATAAAGTAAGAAATAAAATGACAGGAGTAAAAATAAAATGCTCTCACTTTTTTAAAACGTCCCTCCGCGCAGGGTTCTGTTCTCTCGTTTTCCTCTTTGCTTTTACAAGACCACAGCGCTGCTGCGTATTCAGCCGGGTGCTGTGGTGACAGTCGTGGCTGGGGGCACGAGTGGCCGGGTGCACCCCGCTCGCGTGACCCGTTCCTCATCGTCGCGCGTTAGCCCTTTTCAGTCGATCTTAGACTCACGGACGCTTAGGAAGCAAGGCCCAGGGGCCACACTCGGTTGTCCTGATGGGGACGCGCAGTCGTGTGCCAGGGCCGAGGTCGGAGGGGGCTGGGGCCGGGGCTGTGCCAGCCTCGGGGGCCTCTGGGCCTGCTGGCTCTCTCCAAGCCTCCGCTGCCCAGAGGACCGCCACTACCCCTCCCTACACACACACACGCACGTGCACACTCACATACACACACACGCACATGCACACACATGCACGCATACACACGCACATGCACACATACACACCCGCACGTGCACACGCACACACGCACACGCATGTGTGCACAAAGGCACATGCACACGTATGCACATGCATGCACACGCACGCACGTGCGCACTCACACATGTGCACGCATGCACACACATGCACGTATGTGCATGTGCACACACAGAGGCATGTGCACACACATGCACGCGCACACATGCACACACATGCATGCACCCAGGCATGTGCACACATGCACGCACACGCACACACACGGGCGTGGACAAGCTCCCCTGTCTCTGCTGGCGGGCACCCAGGAAGCAGCCACCCACTAGCCCTCTCTCAGGGCGAAGGAGGGGCTACCTCGGCTGGGGGTCAGAGTGCTATAGCGGGACAAGCATTGACTGATGGAGCCTGCGGGAGACCGAATGCAGCCGCCCCCGCCGAGGTGTGCCCACCTGGAACCTTGGACGTGACCTCATTTGGAAAGAGTCTTTGCACATGTAATCAAGTTAAGCATCTTGAGGTGACATCGTGTTGCATTACCCAGGTGGCCCTACATCCAGTGACGAGTGTTCTCATGAGACAAAGGAACAGGGCGATTGGGGACAGAGCAGGACACTGGGGAGACAGAGGCAGAGACCGCAGTAACGCGTCTACAAGCCAAGAAACGCCGGAGGTGGCACGCGCTGGAGGAGGCGAGGGAGGTCCCGCCTCAGAGTCTCCAGAAGGAACCTGCCCTGCCCACATCTCGACCGCGGGCTTCCGACCTCCACTCTGTGGGGCAAGAGATTTCTGTTGTTTAACTG
>NW_011889259.1:220367-220812 GCF_000151845.1 Pteropus vampyrus
GGCACGCGCTGGAGGAGGCGAGGGAGGTCCCGCCTCAGAGTCTCCAGAAGGAACCTGCCCTGCCCACATCTCGACCGCGGGCTTCCGACCTCCACTCTGTGGGGCAAGAGATTTCTGTTGTTTAACTGGCCCGGTTCGGGACTGTTTGTCATGGCCACCCCAGGACACCAATGCCGCATCCTGCAGGTCTGTGTTCAAATCCCAGCCCCGCCACTTACAAGGTGGGTGGCCTTGGGCCAGAAACCGCTCCCTGCAGGTAGCCGTGAGGACTCGAGGTCACTCGGTAAAGCCTGGCACACAGTAGGTGCCCAGGAAATGGTCGTTTCTGTTCGCATGGATGCTGACTGTCGGTGGGTGGGGGCCATTTAGAGCCCAAGAAAGATGAGTGCCACGTCCTGCTCCTCAGAAACCGTTCCATGTACCTGGTGGGAGGCGGGTGGCACGG
>NW_011889259.1:221836-223550 GCF_000151845.1 Pteropus vampyrus
CACGCACACACTCACACTCACACATGCATGCACACACACGCAGGCCTATGCACAAATGTACACTCACGGGCACACACATTCACACATGCACACACGTACATGCCCCCACATGTGCACATTCGTGAGTGTACACATGCACACACGCTCACAGGTGTGTGCGCACACGTGCATGTGCATGCACGTGTGTACATTCACGGTGTAACACACTCATACACACATTCACACATGTGCGCACGTGTCCCTACACACATGCACAGTCACAGGTGCACAGACACATGCGCACACACGATGTCTGGCTCACAGTGGGCGCTCGGCCAGAGGGTGACTATCGTAGGTAATAACCAGTGCAGAACGCTCTGGAACCTTGGCTGGAGTTGGACTGCTCGAGATCTCTCTAGCCCTAAAAGGGCTGTCCCCTGCGACCTGGGCACAGCTTTGCTTCTTACGTCAAACACGGGAGCAGCCACTTCAGATAGGGTACTGACCCCCAGACCGAACAAGACCTCGCCGCCGAGTGTGCAAAAATTATTTCCCTTTAAAGAAAAAAGATTACATCCAACCCGAAGGACGCTACCAACTGACACCGAGTCACTATCGACTTGGACAGACCAGGCGAGGGAGAGAGTGTCCCCAGGGATGGCGAGATCTTGGGGTCTTCCCCAGGGAATGGCTGCTTCAGAAAAATGTCCTCTGCCTGTCAAGGATGTAACATGACTCTAGGAGACATGCCCCGACAAGACCCAGAATAGTCTGAGGTCCCCTCCACACTCCACGTGGTGCTGCCGTAGGCCGCCGCGCGGCCCTGGACAACGCGTTTGGTGACATCGTAAGGCATGCGTGCCACTCTGCTGAGTTCCAGCGGGAACAGGGCTGGGAACCCGGTCTGGGAACCCGGTCTGGGGGCCGCGAACCCGCTGCCCAGTGCCAGCCACTGGCTCCGGCCACAAGCCATGAGCTGGTCCCAGGCAGGTGGGGTGAGTCTTTCGCTCTATTTTGTTATTTTTTAAAATTCCAACCCTCCAGAGAAGTTTCCAGAACAGGAGGAGGGACACCTCTGCCTTTCACCTCCATGGCCGACATTTTCCATGTTTGTGTTCTCGCTCTCTGGCACACACGGACTTGTATTTTCCTGAACCTTTTGAAAGTCAGCTGTCGCGGGTCACTTTTAAACCCTTCGGCATGCATCTCCTAGGGCCGAGGGCGCTCTCTACATAACCGGGATGCAAGCGCCAAACCCAGGAGGTTGAACCGCCCTGCAGACGGTTCTCCAATGGACAGTCCAGAGGCCAATGTCCCCAAGCGCCCCGATGTCCCCTTTACGCTGGTTCCTTTCTCCTTGCATGTTTTTTCATTGAGGCGAGATTCTCATAATGTAAAATTCCGTGTGGCCTTTAGTACATTCACGACTGTCACTATTATCAAGTTTTAAAACATTTTCACTCCCTGGAACAAACCCTTGCCCATTAAGCAGTCAGTTCCCAGGTCCCCCAGCCCCCCGCCAATGGCCAATCCACTTAGGTGTGGGTTTTTTCTCTTTCAAAAGACTTTTATTACAAATCAAATGTGCTACTACCCCGTGCGTGTGTATCTGTGTGTGTGTCTGTGTGTGCGTGTCTGTATGTCTGTGTGTGTGCGTGTGTGTGTCTGTGTGTCTGTGTGTGTGTGTGTCTGTGTGTAGGGAAGGGGACATTGTTATAATAGAGAAGGGGTCTCC
>NW_011889259.1:223600-227044 GCF_000151845.1 Pteropus vampyrus
TGTGTGTCTGTGTGTGTGTGTGTCTGTGTGTAGGGAAGGGGACATTGTTATAATAGAGAAGGGGTCTCCAACCCTTGGGCCGTGGACCGGTACAGGTCTGGTGGCCTGTTAGGAACCGAGTCGCACAGCAGGAGGTGAGCGGTGGGCGAAGCTTCATCTGTATCTGCAGCCGCTCCCCAGCGCCAGCATCACCGCCTCAGCTCTGCCTCAGATCATCAGGCGTTAGAGTCTCATGGGAGCCCCGGTCCCTGGTGCCACAAAGGTTGGGGACCACTGGAGTAGAGTTTGTCCCCATGCGCTCTCTGCTGCCCACGGGCGGGGAGCCTTCAGGTACATCTCTTTCCCTTCCTGGTTCTTCTTCTGTTCATTTGGGAATGAGGGACTTCGAGGAAATCATCTTGAAGGTCCTGTCCAACACTAGCATTCTGGGTACATCCATCTCAGATGACCTGGAATAACAGTGCCCTGCCTGATGGCGTCGCCCAGTATGGGGCAGCTGGGCACAGCGGGAGCAGGACTGTCCCTGAGCCCCTGGCTCCTAGGTGACCTACCTTATTCAGTCTCTTTCTTGGAGCCCAGCGGTGGCTCTTTACTGCCAGCTAGCTTTGTGCCTTGGTCTCTCATCTATAAAATGGGCCAACAGCTGGCTCTCTGTGGCGGAAATCCCTCCAGATGACGGCCTTGTTAACTGCCAACCATTCTCCAGCGCTGAAGTCTTACAGGCGAGCCGAGGCGAGTGGACTGTGTCTGGCTCAGGACGATAGCCACCGTCCTAATGCCCGACACTGGTGGGTCTCTCTCCCAGCAACATCGCTCCAAGAAGAATTCTGGGATTCCCAGGGTCACGGTGTCCAGAGTGCCCCCTGAAACGTAATTACGATGCAAGGGGCAGTGTCTGGGGAGTGTGGGCTTCTGGAGAAGGATCTTGTTCATGCCGCCAGCGCCCCCCGCCCCAGCCTAAACCATCCTGAAACGCAGTAGCCAACCCCAGCCACGTGGGACATCGCTGGGCGCCCCAGGTGCGCCCGCCAGCCAGGTTGGCATTCTTGCCTCTGGGGTCCGATTCATGAGGTCTGCCCCACCGGAAGTCCTCGGAAAGGGCCCAACCAACGCGGTGACGGAACCAGGCAGGACAGACGGGATAAAGACACCGCCCGACGAACGGACGAGCGCGCTGAGCTCACGGCCCACGAACACCTCCTGGTTCCTTTAAATGTCTCGTGCAATCGGCCTGGATCACCGCCTACGTGTCAGGCTCTGCGAAGCCACCGAGGGCCTGGCCGCTGACCGTGCAGGCAATCCCCCCACCCCCCACGCCCGAGGCTGCGTCTGGGTCGCAGACAGATGGCGGAGCACTAACTGCAGCAAGAAAGGACGGCAGATGTGACAGGAGTCGAGCCGACTGAACTGGGCCGCGTTTCGGAGGCGCCTCTCCCGCTGTCTTGCTGGACTCCCCGGGGGGCACTCCGATGACCCCTCTGGGAAAACACGAGGGCGGGTGATGGGGCTGGGAAATCCGAGGTCGGGATCCTGACCCTAGCGAGGCTCCGAATGCGGGCAGGCCTCTCGACTTTCTGAAAGAGAGGCTGTTTCGGTTTTTCCTTTTCAAAAAATATAGAGCAATGATGAAGAGGTTTGTGGCCTGAGTTCAGACAGAACTGGTTCACATCTAAACTCTGAGCCTCACTTTCTCCATCTTTAAAGCGGGCGCTGGGAAAATTAAATGTGAAAACGTGAAGTGTCTGGAGCATGTTGTGGCATGTCCTAACAGCTCGACAAGTCTGCCATCTGCACAGTCAGCATCATCGTCACCATCGTCAACGTCGTCGTGACCAGCACAGCGTCCAGTACGTAACGAGCGCTCAGCCGATTGTGCTGGCCATGCCTGCCTCAGGCTTTCCCTACGAACTTCGAAGGCAGAAAAAGAACCTGCACCGTGGATGTTTCGTTGTTTTGGAGAGAGGAAAAGAAATCGCTTTGTGTATCAAGTTCGAAGAGTAGTCGGCTTGTGGAGGCTCGGTCAGCAATCGCGGCCCGGGGGGTTCCGGCACCTTCCAGTTTCAATATTTTAATCATGCGATTTTTCGCCAAGCAGCTCTTGGCACCGTTCACATTTCCTTGCTGTACTGACAGGTCAAAACATCCCCCGTGGAAACCCATTTCTGTTTTGATGACGGAAGTCAGTGGGGAAAAAAAGAATTCACATGCAGGAATCCACAGAAATCGGCTTTACAGCCATGTTGGCAAGGAAAAATGCCAGCTCCTGTCATCACGCATGACGGAAGTACCACACAGCCACGCCGGGCCCTGCCCAACAGTGTGCATGCGTGGGGGGCGCGGGGGGCAGGGAGGACTTGGCCAGCGGGTGGGTCTCAGGCCCTGGGGGAGGGGAGGGCACCTGGCAGCGAAAGGGCCCCCAATCCCAGCTCCTGTGCCACACGGGCGACTGCTGGTGGCTGTGACTTCGACACGGTCTCCGATTCGCCGTAGAAGCCTGGGAGAAGCCGTGCAGACCTGCGTGCAGGCAGCTCCCCGAAATCCAGGGGCAGGCCGCCTCGTCTGCCCTGATCCCGGGTTCGCGTGTGGCCAGGGCCTACCTGGGGAAGAGGCCACGGGCCCAGGAATTCTCCCTTTGAGGGAGGACAGGTGCGAGGGGTGTCCCCAGGATGTCGTCTGTGACGTGATGAGGGAGGGTGTGAAAGGGTCTATGCGTCCAGCACTGGGGGGCAGATCGCACACCCCGTGGATCCCTGCTCAGACCTGCTGCTGTCCAGGTGCCTCAGAGGGACGCTTAGGGCCGTGGGAAGTGTTTGCAGCCATGTGGGGCGAGCGGGGACACAAGCCACACGCTGTTTGTTTGTTTGTTTGTTTTTTAAGATATCTGAATTCTTTTTAAAAGTCTGAGGAAGAAATCCACCCAACGAGAAACTGTGGCTCATGATGCAGCCACGATACTTCAGGTTTTCAAGCTGTTTTGTTCTGCTTTTCTGGATTGTCCCAATTTTCGACCGTAAACGAGTGTGACTTCTGCAGTGACGATGCTCCAGGTCACCTCCACCGAGGTATAATTTAAAAGAAAATGAGCCCTAATCTCAAGGGCACCTCTCGACGAGTGTCGACAAATGTCACAGCCTGTTTATTCACCGCCTCAGTCGATTCAGCAACCCCTCCCCCCAAAGCTTCCTCTTGGCCTTTTACAGTTGATCCCCGCCCCCCAACTCCCGCCTCGGGCACCACCCATCAGCTTTCTGCACCAAACGTTAGATTCGTCCTTTTCTAGAGTTGTCATTAGATCTTAAAAATAAATAGTAACTATGGCAAAGACAGCCCGAGAGTAGCCTTTTCCCATCTCTATATGTTGGTCTCGACATAAATATTGATGTCTCAGCCCATCATCGATTCTGATTCTTACATTAACCCTGAGAATCAGGCATCTTTTTTGCT
>NW_011889259.1:228344-244544 GCF_000151845.1 Pteropus vampyrus
TCATGGCCTGCCCAGGGAGTGGCCAGGGGTGGACCTGTGCTGCAGAGGGTCTGACCCTGTCACCCCCGCCACCCCCACAGCAGGCCACACCACCTCCCCCAACACGGCATGGCCAGGATTTACAAGCCTGACGGCCTGGGTTCAAATTCCAGGTCCGTCATTTACAGGTTGTGCAGCCTTGGGTCACTCTGCCATTTTTCTAGGCCCCTCCATCTGTTCAATTGGGACCGCAGAATGTCATGGGCTTTCTCGTGGGGAGTTAAGCCGAGAACACCTAAAAAGTGCTTAGAACAGAATGGAAAGCTGCGGCCTTTGCCGTGCGCCTCAGCCCCCAGGTCTCAGCGCCTCTCTCTTCCCGCCGTGGCCCCAAGAGGGGCAGCTGAGGAAGGGGTAGAGCCAGAAGCTGGCGTCCCCCCTTCTCCCGCCACCACCCCCCCCCAGGTCTGATTGGGGGCGCGTCCCCCAGTGCAGCCCCTGCCATCCTCCTCGGGCCTTGCATTTATCCGGGATCTTTAAAAACCAAAGCTGCAGGGGAGGGTAATTAAGTTTAATAGAAGCCGCCGTCGATTTAAAGCCACAGGGGGGAAGTAATTAGATTTAACAGAAGCCACGGCTTTCTGAACCAAGACACACAGCGTGGGGGTCCCCGGTCTACAAAGCCTTTGAGATGATGTCTTTTTGTAAAGACTTTCCTGGTGACATTTTCTGCGCGCTCCGTCATTAACGCCAGTCACTGGCTGGGATATGGACATGGCCTTCGCTCATTGAAATTCATTAAGCTTGGCACTGCTTCCTTTCCCTGTGTCGCCACCGTTTGCCCTCCCATCGCCTCTGCGCCGAGCCACTGCGGCTCTTCCCCAAAACCGGCCTCCTGGGAGTGGGAGGTGGGGCTGGAAGAATAATGAAAAAGAATCGGTGTGGAGCCAAAGCCCCCTGGGAGGACCCCTCTCTTTCCAGCCTAGGCCTTCTCTGGATGCTGCTTCCATTTTCGGAGCATCATGAAAGGCCTCTGGTTTGCAGGAGCCACTTCGCTGAGCGGCCCCAATTTCTCCCCTCTCCCCGGGTGCCAGCTCGACCCCCGCTGCGCGCGATAAGTGCTCCCCTGCCCCTATCCACCAGGTAAGATGCTCCCCGCCTCTCAGACCGCACTGCGCTCAGGGACCCCAGGACTGGCCCAAAGACAAAAGGCATCTCGGAAACAGAGGCGCGCCCGGGCCTGAGCTGGTAAATCAGTTTCCCAGTCTGCACTTTGCAAGCCGGCTCTGCCCCCAAAGGCCCCCTCACAACGACCGCCCAGCCAGGCTCCAGCGCCGGGGTGCGCCGCGGGTGGGGCGGCGCGTGAGCCCAAATCCGGGCTTAAGCGCCATCTAGCGGCGCCCGCGCAACGCGCCCATTGTTTCTCCGAGAGCGAGACTGCGCCCGGCCCCCCGTCGGGGTACAATTTACCCGGATAAAAGGGGCCGGGGTCGGAGTGGGGGCAGGGATCGCGAGAACACAAGGTGGGAGAACGTGAGAGGGTCCGAGCTGCAGGGGAAATTCTAATGGACGACTTCACGTCCGCGGACTGGAGGCCGGGCGGGAGCGGATGGGGCTTTGGAGGGGAGACGTTTTTCCAGACAGGCTCGAGCACAGGCCGCTGCAGGCTCAGCAGCCACACTGAGACCACAAGGGATGCAAAGCTCAGCGCCCCCCAATCTCTGGTCCCGGGATTCCTGCCTGCGCCCCTGCTAGCGCCCCGGGACGAGCGCATTTCCTGGGGAGCCGTGGCCTGGGGGCGGGGTTCCGTTGTCTCCTTTATTGCTTTATAAAATCAAACTCGCCCAACCTAGAACGACCTGGCCGCCGGCGCCGCCACTTCGCGGCGGGTTGGAGCGCCCCCACCTCCCCGCCCCTCGCGGCGGGTTGGAGCGCCCCCACCTCCCCGCCCCCGAACCCTCCCGCAAAGCGGGGCCTCCTCCTCCTCCTCCCCTCCTCCCCCAGATCCAGGCGGCCTGGGCGGGGTCACCCAGACGCAGCCCAGAGAGGGGGCTGGGGCCGGAGGCGGGGTGTGAGTGGGTGTGTGCGGGGGCGGGGGCCTGATGCAATTCCGATAAGAAATGCTCGGTGTCGCGGGCACCCACCCGCCGGGAGGGTAAGACGTGCTATATAAGGCCGCCGGCCTCAAGTCGCCGCGCCGTCGGAGCAGCAGCGCACTAGGGGTGCACGGCTGTCTCGAGGGCTGCGGCCACCTCCACCACCTCGGCACGCACAGTCTCGCGTCCCGGCTGCCTCCCGCACCCCAGCCGCCGTAGCTGCACCCGGAGCTCGAGAGAGGTGCCATGCGGAGCCCGTGCGCTGTGGCCCGCGCCTTGGTCCTGGCCGGCCTCTGGCTGGCCTCAGCTGCGGGCCCCCTCGCCCTCTCGGACGCGGGGCCGCACGTGCACTACGGCTGGGGCGAGGCCATCCGCCTGCGGCACCTGTACACCGCCGGCCCCCACGGCCCCTCCAGCTGCTTCCTGCGCATCCGCGCGGATGGGGCGGTGGACTGCGCGCGGGGCCAGAGCGCGCACAGTGAGTGCCCGCCGCGTCCCTCTCCTGCCCAGCGCCCCTTCTTTTTACCTTCTTCGGCTCCCGCGGGGCTTCCCGTCCCGAGATCGCCAGTTTGGGCACATCCGAGTTCGCCCTCCCTGGCTCCCGGGACAGCGCGAGGCGCTGGGGGAGGGTGAAACGTGTGCGTGGACCTACCGCGCCATGCGTTACCCTCCCTTCACCCCCGTCCCCCCCACCCCCGGCTCCGCGGACCCCTCACTCCTGGGAACCCTAGGCTTTGACACCTCGGCGTTCCACTCCCCCCACCCCGAGTCCCCAGACAGCGCGGGGAGCTGGGGGAATGGGAGAGGGGCGCGGGCCCCCGCTCCGACCGCACCCACATGGTGCGGGCCCCCCGGGTCCCGGCTGTAGCTTTTTGCTTCCCTTGCACCAGGTTTGGTGGAAATCCGGGCTGTCGCCCTGCGGAACGTGGCTATCAAGGGCGTGCACAGCGTCCGATACCTCTGCATGGGAGCCGACGGCAGGATGCTAGGGCTGGTAGGTGTCACCACCAGGCGGGACGAGCTGGGACGCGGAACTTACGCCTGTCCCCGGACAGGGCCTACAGGGAAAGGGGGTCGCGCCGAATCGAATCCAGAGTTCCCTGGCTTCCTCCGCTGGGGCCGGCATGGAGCTCCCGAGGGAGTTCGACAAAGGCCGGATGAAGGAAACTAACGTTCGACTTTTTTCTACAGAAGTTTAGGGTCCCGGCCAGTGGCCAGAGAATGGGTGAGAATCGCCTTTGCGTTTCACGTTGAGCCAAAGGCCGTCTCAGTCGGACATTGGAAAACCCATTACTCGGCTCTGGTTTTAACCAGGAGGACGCACCTCGGGCCTTTTCAGCTGGGCCAGCTCGTGGGTGGTCCTCGCCTCCGTGCCCCTCCCCGGCAGTATTAAAAAAAAGAAGAAAGAAAGAAAACGGGTATATCCACAACTGAGATCTTTATTTTAAACGGTAAATCTTCAAACAAGTTAGAAAAAAAGCCACATTTGAGATAGGGTAGGTTTTTTAAATTAATTTTTATCGACTAGAAAAACTGGTTTTTGCAGGCGCGTAAGAATAATATTCCAGTGCGTTCTCATCCTCATGTCCCCCTCACCTGTGCTGCAAATGCCTTTGGGGAGGCGGGGGGAACTGGCCGTGGGCTGGGATGGCCGAACCAAGACACACAGCGTGGGGGTCCCCGGTCTACAAAGCCTTTGAGATGATGTCTTTTTGTAAAGACTTTCCTGGTGACATTTTCTGCGCGCTCCGTCATTAACGCCAGTCACTGGCTGGGATATGGACATGGCCTTCGCTCATTGAAATTCATTAAGCTTGGCACTGCTTCCTCTCCCTGTGTCGCCACCGTTTGCCCTCCCATCGCCTCTGCGCCGAGCCACTGCGGCTCTTCCCCAAAACCGGCCTCCTGGGAGTGGGAGGTGGGGCTGGAAGAATAATGAAAAAGAATCGGTGTGGAGCCAAAGCCCCCTGGGAGGACCCCTCTCTTTCCAGCCTGGGCCTTCTCTGGATGCTGCTTCCATTTTCGGAGCATCATGAAAGGCCTCTGGTTTGCAGGAGCCACTTCGCTGAGCGGCCCCAATTTCTCCCCTCTCCCCGGGTGCCAGCTCGACCCCCGCTGCGCGCGATAAGTGCTCCCCTGCCCCTATCCACCAGGTAAGATGCTCCCCGCCTCTCAGACCGCACTGCGCTCAGGGACCCCAGGACTGGCCCAAAGACAAAAGGCATCTCGGAAACAGAGGCGCGCCCGGGCCTGAGCTGGTAAATCAGTTTCCCAGTCTGCACTTTGCAAGCCGGCTCTGCCCCCAAAGGCCCCCTCACAACGACCGCCCAGCCAGGCTCCAGCGCCGGGGTGCGCCGCGGGTGGGGCGGCGCGTGAGCCCAAATCCGGGCTTAAGCGCCATCTAGCGGCGCCCGCGCAACGCGCCCATTGTTTCTCCGAGAGCGA
This sequence comes from Pteropus vampyrus, assembly GCF_000151845.1. NCBI lineage: Eukaryota > Metazoa > Chordata > Mammalia > Chiroptera > Pteropodidae > Pteropus > Pteropus vampyrus. The sequence goes on from NW_011889259.1 coordinate 232,862, forward strand.
GACTGCGCCCGGCCCCCCGTCGGGGTACAATTTACCCGGATAAAAGGGGCCGGGGTCGGAGTGGGGGCAGGGATCGCGAGAACACAAGGTGGGAGAACGTGAGAGGGTCCGAGCTGCAGGGGAAGTTCTAAAGGACGACTTCACGTCCGCGGACTGGAGGCCGGGCGGGAGCGGATGGGGCTTTGGAGGGGAGACGTTTTTCCAGACAGGCTCGAGCACAGGCCGCTGCAGGCTCAGCAGCCACACTGAGACCACAAGGGATGCAAAGCTCAGCGCCCCCCAATCTCTGGTCCCGGGATTCCTGCCTGCGCCCCTGCTAGCGCCCCGGGACGAGCGCATTTCCTGGGGAGCCGTGGCCTGGGGGCGGGGTTCCGTTGTCTCCTTTATTGCTTTATAAAATCAAACTCGCCCAACCTAGAACGACCTGGCCGCCGGCGCCGCCACTTCGCGGCGGGTTGGAGCGCCCCCACCTCCCCGCCCCTCGCGGCGGGTTGGAGCGCCCCCACCTCCCCGCCCCCGAACCCTCCCGCAAAGCGGGGCCTCCTCCTCCTCCTCCCCTCCTCCCCCAGATCCAGGCGGCCTGGGCGGGGTCACCCAGACGCAGCCCAGAGAGGGGGCTGGGGCCGGAGGCGGGGTGTGAGTGGGTGTGTGCGGGGGCGGGGGCCTGATGCAATTCCGATAAGAAATGCTCGGTGTCGCGGGCACCCACCCGCCGGGAGGGTAAGACGTGCTATATAAGGCCGCCGGCCTCAAGTCGCCGCGCCGTCGGAGCAGCAGCGCACTAGGGGTGCACGGCTGTCTCGAGGGCTGCGGCCACCTCCACCACCTCGGCACGCACAGTCTCGCGTCCCGGCTGCCTCCCGCACCCCAGCCGCCGTAGCTGCACCCGGAGCTCGAGAGAGGTGCCATGCGGAGCCCGTGCGCTGTGGCCCGCGCCTTGGTCCTGGCCGGCCTCTGGCTGGCCTCAGCTGCGGGCCCCCTCGCCCTCTCGGACGCGGGGCCGCACGTGCACTACGGCTGGGGCGAGGCCATCCGCCTGCGGCACCTGTACACCGCCGGCCCCCACGGCCCCTCCAGCTGCTTCCTGCGCATCCGCGCGGATGGGGCGGTGGACTGCGCGCGGGGCCAGAGCGCGCACAGTGAGTGCCCGCCGCGTCCCTCTCCTGCCCAGCGCCCCTTCTTTTTACCTTCTTCGGCTCCCGCGGGGCTTCCCGTCCCGAGATCGCCAGTTTGGGCACATCCGAGTTCGCCCTCCCTGGCTCCCGGGACAGCGCGAGGCGCTGGGGGAGGGTGAAACGTGTGCGTGGACCTACCGCGCCATGCGTTACCCTCCCTTCACCCCCGTCCCCCCCACCCCCGGCTCCGCGGACCCCTCACTCCTGGGAACCCTAGGCTTTGACACCTCGGCGTTCCACTCCCCCCACCCCGAGTCCCCAGACAGCGCGGGGAGCTGGGGGAATGGGAGAGGGGCGCGGGCCCCCGCTCCGACCGCACCCACATGGTGCGGGCCCCCCGGGTCCCGGCTGTAGCTTTTTGCTTCCCTTGCACCAGGTTTGGTGGAAATCCGGGCTGTCGCCCTGCGGAACGTGGCTATCAAGGGCGTGCACAGCGTCCGATACCTCTGCATGGGAGCCGACGGCAGGATGCTAGGGCTGGTAGGTGTCACCACCAGGCGGGACGAGCTGGGACGCGGAACTTACGCCTGTCCCCGGACAGGGCCTACAGGGAAAGGGGGTCGCGCCGAATCGAATCCAGAGTTCCCTGGCTTCCTCCGCTGGGGCCGGCATGGAACTCCCAAGGGAGTTCGACAAAGGCCGGATGAAGGAAACTAACGTTCGACTTTTTTCTACAGAAGTTTAGAGTCCCGGCCAGTGGCCAGAGAATGGGTGAGAATCGCCTTTGCGTTTCACGTTGAGCCAAAGGCCGTCTCAGTCGGACATTGGAAAACCCATTACTCGGCTCTGGTTTTAACCAGGAGGACGCACCTCGGGCCTTTTCAGCTGGGCCAGCTCGTGGGTGGTCCTCGCCTCCGTGCCCCTCCCCGGCAGTATTAAAAAAAAGAAGAAAGAAAGAAAACGGGTATATCCACAACTGAGATCTTTATTTTAAACGGTAAATCTTCAAACAAGTTAGGAAAAAAAGCCACATTTGGGATAGGGTAGGTTTTTTAAATTAATTTTTATCGACTAGAAAAACTGGTTTTTGCAGACGCGTAAGAATAATATTCCAGTGCGTTCTCATCCTCATGTCCCCCTCACCTGTGCTGCAAATGCCTTCGGGGAGGCGGGGGGAACTGGCCGTGGGCTGGGATGGCCCAGGTATCCACCGGGGACTCAGGGCAGGGAGCGTTCCGCTGCTGGGTCTCTGGTCTCGGGGAACAAAGGCTGGGAGTTCAAAGGGAACCCTTGCCCCTCCCGCCGGGGCACACAGAGCAGGCTGTGTGAGGTCCAGGCGGGGCGCAGGGCCTCAATACAGCCCCGCTGGGCCAGGGGCTCCGTTGGAGGGGACAGTGTGTGTGTGTGTGTGTGTGTGTGTGTGTGTGTGTGTGTGTGTGTGTGGAGACTGAGCCTTTGCCTGGGGGGGTGCCCCCCCAAAAGCTGCAGATACGGTCCTCCCCCGCAGCGCAAGTCTTTTTGGTGTCTCAAGATCGTGCTGTGGCCCTGACGCGTTTATTCCGTTTATCCAGAGCGCCTTTTTCAGGTTTTACGGCGGGGTCCTATGTGAAGGGATGAGTGGAGGCTAAGAACCGAGGTGGTCAGCTGGCTGAAAGCTGACACCCAAAGCCGCTCCAACCCGCAGTTGCAACTTTTGTTATTGTGATTGGGGTTGGGGGTGGACGTCCACCTAAAATCCAATTTTGCCTCTTGATCTCCCTGGGCTGGCTTAGCAAAAATGGAGGTTTTTTTTTTTTTTTTTTAATAAAAAAACCAGAATCCACATTCTCCTAGAAACCTGAAATGATTTAATTTTTCTGTATAGAGAAGAAAATGAGATGCCCATTTGTCCTAAAGACTCAGTGGAGTACCATAGTCCATTATTTGGCTTTACTTCTCTTGTTTGTCAGTTTGTGGCTTTATCCCGTGCCTGGGCTGCAGGCCTTATCAGGGCCTTATCAACACAGCGCTCACCCACCTGCAGTTCAGCGACCTTTGTAGGCTTGGGCAGAAAAGTGACTGGGTGCCTCCTGGGGTTGTTTACCGCCCAACCCTCCTGGCTCCCTGCCTTGGGCTGTCCTCTGTGTCCCCGAGGGGTAATGACTCTCTAATTGTAGACAGAACTTACTCGCTGGCACCTCTCAATCAACTATGAATGGTCTGGGTCCAGGCGCTGGTTTCCCTGCTTCTCCGAGCATTTCCGGCCCTCCCTGCTGGGTGCAGGCGCTGTCCTGGGCCTGGGGGAGGGGGCTGCCTTTATCCAGAAGATCCTGGCAGGCTGCCTGGACGGCTCTCTGAGCAGAGGGAGCGAGGGCCTCGGAGGGGGCTGTCGGTTCTCACAGGGCACCAGACAATAAGGCCTGAGAATGGCTGGGTTATTTGGGTCTGAATGGGAACTAGATTCTTTAATCTGGGCTCCAGATCGGATTACGTGTGATTCTTAATTAAAGGACAGTTGTTTTGCCTTGTTTTCCAAAGTGAAATTTGTCCTAAACTGGATAAAGTTTAGCCAGTGGAATATGGGGGGCGGGGGGAGGGGAACGCGACATTTTAATGTCAATATTTCAGGGTGAGGGAAGCTCCTGTGCGTGTGCCTCTGGTTTTATGGATGTTGTTGCTCAGAACAAGACTAAGTTTAAAAAGTGACATGACGTCTTGAAAAATATAAAGGGTCGATGTAAACTATATGTAGATGTTGGGTCGTATACTCGAAATACGTGGAATAAATACCCGAGTGTGTAGTTAATGGTTATAAAATATCAAATTTACATGTACGAAGTATATGTAAATTTATGCATAAAGTATATTTAATATATATGCCTAATGTTATATTTAACATTTACTATAAATGTTAAGATATGACAGAGGGAATATAGTCATTCGGTGTAATAACTGGTGTCAGAGGCACCAGACCTGAGGGGATCACTTTGTGACGTCTATGAATGTCTCATCACGACGCTGTGTGCCCGAAACTAACACGGTCAATGTCAGCTGTAATTGGAAAATTAAAAAATGAAACGGTAAAAACATTATTTCGCATATTATAATGTAATATATGCTCAGTGCGTACGTGTAATACTTTCTACGTACTTCATACGTGAACATACGTTATGCCAAATGTTTTATATTTAGAAAACATTTTATAAATGTGACTTATAAATTTAAATTTATAAAACAAATTTAAATTTATAAAACATAGTTATAAATTTAAATTGATAAAACATACTTTAAATATCCTTATATTTTATTGTGTACTTTATAACCTTTAACCGTGCGCGCGCACACACACGCACACACACGCACGCACACGTGCGCACACACTCACACAATGTGGATCAGGTGGCTGCACATGACGCAGCTGCCCGCCCACCTGTGCAGGCCTCCGCTTCCCGTGGCGGCCCGCCGGGAGGGGGCGCCCACCCGCTGGCGCTCACAGGCTGTCCGTCCCCTTTCTCCGCAGCTTCAGTACTCCGCTGACGACTGCGCCTTCGAGGAGGAGATCCGCCCGGACGGCTACAACGTGTACCACTCCAAGAAGCACCACCTCCCGGTCTCTCTGAGCAGTGCCAAGCAGAGGCAACTGTACAAGGACAGGGGCTTCCTGCCCCTGTCCCATTTCCTGCCCATGCTGCCCAGGAGCCCGACAGAGCCCGAGAACTTCGAAGACCACTTGGAGGCCGACACGTTTTCCTCGCCCCTGGAGACAGACGACATGGACCCTTTTGGGATTGCCAGTAAATTGGGGCTGGAGGAAAGTCCCAGCTTCCAGAAGTAACAGGAGGCTCTGGCCGCCCCCAGCCCTAGAGGCCAGGGCCCCAGGCCCGGCTCTGGCCGCGCTTCTCCAAGTAGCAATCCCGGGCCCACGTCCTATTTAGCTTTAGGAAGAAACCTCTAGAACTTGTATATAGACACTTTGACATTGGCCGTTTCTAGGGGGTAGACTCGTATGATCATGAAACGGTAAGCCCTCCCCCTACCCAGGTGCTCTCCCAGCTCCCGACCCCACGCCCTGGTCATTCGTTGCCGGACACGTGCTGTCCACGTGCTGTCCCGGTTCTGCTTGAATGCCTCCACCGAAGGGGACCTGCCATCTTTGGGAGAGCGGGTGCCACGCTGAAATGTCTCTGCCCTTGTCTCCCGTCGTTTCCAGCAGGGACAGCCAGAAGTCACTGCGAAACTTTACAGGTGATCGGCTCTGTGAAATGACAGGTGAATTCGACTCAACCGCATAGGAGAATTGACCCAGATCTCAACTCCAGTGGGGACGGCTGACCTTCCCTGAGCCTTCGCAGGACAGGACAGGACAGGACAGAACAGACGGTGTGGGCGTGGCCCAGCAGGCTTCCGAAGCAGGGGGCACCCAGCACCCCCTGCAGCCTGGGGAAATGGTGAGGCTCCCCCTGATGGCTGGTTCTGGGGTCAGTAACATCCACCATACTACTTGGCGGTACACCCAGGGCAAATCGGGCAGTTGACCTACTGCCCTCAGCCCTCTCCTGACAGCCAGCACCCTGCACACAGCCAACACTCGCCTGGCCTCAGCCTGGCTCCCCTAAAGAGAATGGCCATTCTGCCATCTGCTCAGAGGGACAGGACAGACAGCCGGTCCCAAACACCCTTCCTCGCACGGTGACGCAAGGTTCCGGGGAATCCAATTAGCTCAAGTAGTAGGGGTGTCCCGTGAGGGCGGTTGAGAGGGAACCCCGCCAGCCTGTCCCCTCCTAGTCCTCCTTGTCACGTTGGCGCGCTGGCTTCTTCTTGGAATGCTACGGATATTGACGAGAGAAAAACAGATGCAGAAGCCACGTCCGCTTCCCGCCCCTGCCCCTGGCACCACGTCATTCTGAGCCTGGGGAATGGACAGTTCCCACCTTCGGTCGACCGGCACGTTTCACTCGAAAGCCAGAAAAACGATTCGAAAGCCCCAGCCCTTGCCAGGAAGTGAAAGCAGGGACCGAGTTTTCCAGCACTTAGTCGCCAACGTGCTATTTATGACTAATTTATTTTTGTTTGATATGCACATCTCTCTTTATTTTCCTACTTTATTTATGCCCCCGAGTAGTATTTATGTGTGCACGTGAGTTTGGTTTTCTACATTAAAGTGGCATTTGTATCATATTCACTGCCTGACAGAAGTTCCTGGTTGTCGTACCCCTCTCCCCAAGCTGAGACTCGGGTGGGTTAAATCCGAGGTTTAGGGGAACCAGTGAGCGGTGGAGGCTGGCATGGGCCCAGCTTCTTCATGCCCCCTCTGCCAGAAGGCGGGGTGCCTGGGATGGCATCCGCGTCAGGACTGTTGCCAGCTGCAGGAAACAAACCCCAACTAACAGCGGCCTAACTTGGGGTGTCACCGTTGACACTTGGAGCCACATGATTCCTCATTAGGGACAGGTTCTCTGTCCTCTGCTCACTAGACATCAGTAACACTCGTTGTGACAACCGAATACGTCTTCGTGTCCTCTGGGGGTAAAGTCACCCCGAGAACCACTGGCCTGAACAAATGGGGCTCCCTTTTCCCAGCACCACACCCAGAGGTAGCGCGTTTACTCACTGCCCAGCGACGCCCGGCCTGTGTTCTCTGTGACTCTCTTGGTGTCTCCAGTCATGTGGCCTCAGGGTGGCTGCTGAGCCTTCAGTGGTCTGTGCTCAAGTCTGGGGAGGAAGGACTCATTGCCACATTGACCTTAGGGCCCGCCGGCAGCTTCTGATCACATTCTATGAGCCAGGATTGGTGGCAGGGCCACCCCCGGCTCAAGGCGGGCTGGGAAAACAAGTATTAAGAGGGACCCATCGCCCCTCTGATGAAACGGGGCATCTGTGAGGAAGAAACGGGGGGCAGGGGATGATGTGGGGGGTGACTACCGACCTGCATCCTGCATGCAGTAACAAGCACAGGTGTGGCCCTAAGCGGTGGCAGGTGGGAAGCCTCGGGTGGGTCAGTTCTGCATCTTAGTGGCGGCGGCTGCATCTAATCGACACGTGATAACGTGACAGCTACACACACACGCACGGGACCAACGACTCTCTGGTTCAGATCAGATTCTACAGTCACTTAAGGTGTAACCAGTGGGGGAAGCTGGGCGACAGGGACCCAGAACCTCCTGGTATTTTTTTTGCAACTTCCTGCGAATTTACAATTACTTTAAAATAGAAAGTAGGGGGAAAAAAATCTTCTCCGATACCATAAAACCCACAAATATTTGCTCCTCAAGCCTGTGGCAAGACAGAGCTTGAGGAGCTGCCTGGGGGACTCGCCCCATCTCCCACTTCCAAGCTATTCATCCTGGAGCAATCCGCCGAGTCCTCTGAGCCTCAGTGTCCTCTGCATGAGGGACGAGGACGGGCCGAGAATGAAACACCCGTGCAGTGCCTGGCGGGGACATGTGTCCTGTTTGCTCGTTCGCCAGGAAGTTAGCCGGGTGCCCATGTCGGCCTGCTACAGTTGAAATGATTGTTCGAGTCTGTGAAAGCCATTCCACGAGGCGCCTCCCACCCCGCAGCAAGCGGTCCCCACTCTCTAAACCATCTGTCACATTGATGACACGCCCGGATGCCCAGAGTCGGCCCCTTGCCATTCGCCCACCGAGATGCTCCTCAGTTTTTAACGCCCTCACCATGTGACTGCTAATTTGAGACCTGGGTGGGCAGGACTGGATCATGCATCCTGACACAGCATCTCATACCCCTCTTTTTATGGATAAGGGAGTGGGGGACCAGAGAGGGGAAGGCACCCACCCAAAGCTGCACAGCCATGGGCAGCGCAGCAGACGGGCTGTGGAGTCAGGCTGAGCGGGTAATGAATCCCTGGGCGGTTAACCTGCTGCGTCCCCTTGAATAAGTCACATCGCCTGAGCCTGGATCCTCATGCAGACAGTCAGATTAAAAATGTCTACACCGCAGGACTGTTGGGTGAATCGAATGGAGTTATGTCTGCAAGAAGCCTGGGACAGAGTGGGCTGCTAGCCAACAGCAGCCCTCACTGGGACTAGAACCCTCAGCCCTGAACCGTTATTTCCACTGGTTCTCGAATCTGGCTGCACATTGGAACCCCAGGTGGGGGGAATCCGACAGCTGGGCCCCACCCTGGAGGTCTGGTTTAACTGGAATGGGTATGGCCCAGACAACTAAAGAGCTCCGCCGTGGTTCAAACACGCTGCCCAGGACCCACAGGAAGAAAGTTTACATTCGAGCCTTCGTGCTCTGGAAAAACGGAGCACCTCCCTCCCTCGCTGGAGTCTACTGGCCTGGTCCCAAGCAGCACCTGTCCCGTCCCCTGTCCCCGCCCTCTCCTCTTCGGTAGGGACATAGTTCCATCTGCCCGGAGCAATCTTGCCCCAGACTTTGCTGGGCTCACTGCCTCGCTCGAGCGCAGTCCTTCCGTGACCACGCCAAGCGAGCTAGCCCGCCCGGTCCTGCGCAGGGTTCCGGCCCGCGGACGGACACGCTCTGGGCCCCACGATGCTCGCCGCCTGACCGACCACGCTCCAGAGATGTTCTTGCACACATCCGTCTGTGCACATCGCCAAGCATCTTTCGAGGGTGCCGTATCGGCTTTCTGGCTGCCAAAACAAACTTTCAGGAATTGCGTGGCTTAAGACGAGAGAGATCGATTCACGGATCCGGAGGCCCGGAGTCTGAAACAAGGAGTCTCAGGGCCGTGCTTCCTCCGGAGGCTCCAGGGAGGGTCCTTCCTGCCTCTTCCAGCTTCTGGGGGCTCCAGGGGCTCCTGGGCTGGTGGCCACACCCCTCCAGTCTCTGCCTCTGGCTTCGCAGGGCCTTGCCCCCTGTGTGAGGCCCCTTCTGCGCTCCAACACTCGTCGCTGGGATTAGGGCCCGTGTGGGTAGTCCAGCGTGATCTCATCTCAAGACCCTTATATCTGCAAAGACGCTTTTTCCAGTGAAGGTCACGTTCACAGGTTCTGGGGCTTAGGGTTTGGACAGATCTTTTGGGGTCCGTCATTGGACCCACCGCGGAGGGACAGACCTGAGAGGACTTGCCACGTTAACGGGGTATGCATGTTTACAATCTTTCCAGAGGCTGCTGTGTTGTGCTCTCAGTTAATCCAGGGACAAGTTAATGCCCGCTCGGGCACAGAATCAGACTCATCAGTAACCACTGCAACTCAGTTTACTTTAGGGGAGGCTGGGGATGGAGGGTAATGGTGCCAGGCACAGAGTTTCACCGTCCACCGACAGCAGCCCAGGCTGGGAGCCCCCTGTCTCAGGGAGCCCTGACTTCCTCCTACACCGGGGCTGGCGGGGTCCTCCCGGGACGGGGGCGAGGCCTGAGACAGGCTGGAGGTTTGGGGGGGGTGGGCCACCAACTTTGTCAGTTGGCTTGCCCTGTGGCCCTGGACTCTGGGTAGCGTAGGGGGATCCCAAACCCAGCTGAAGCTTGGACCCTGACACCTGCCCTGACTGAGGAGTCTGAGAGTTTGGGGGGCAGCAGGACCCCGCCTCAAGCAGGCTGGGGGGTGAAGCACCAGAACCTGAGTGTTCTGGAGACGTGGAGCGGGGCTCCATGATCCTGCTTCTCCGGTCAGAACTGGGTTACCTGTCACCGGCCCACATTTCCGTCTCCCCACATGTGACATTTGCCGGCTCTGAGAGAGACAGGGCGAGGGGCAGGGCCTCCTGATCAGCTTCCAGGGAGGGCTGGGTGGGCTGAGGCTGGGCGGATGTAACCTAGGGTGCCCTGCACCTGGGTGCTCAGCCCCAGGGCTGGCTTTGCCACTTGCTCCTTAGGAGCCAGAAGCCCCCCCACCCAGAGCCCCAGTGAGTAATGCTGGAGAAGTCCATCTCCAAAGCTTGTGTTTAAAAACCACAAGTGATAAGTAAAAACGGGTCTGACGCACAGTGGGTCCTTAGCCTCGTTATTATCGTCCGAATGCGGAACTGGAGATTTGGGAGAAGAATGTTCTAGCACCCGCAGTCCGGCATCAAGGGGGAGGGACCGAGACCCGGCTGCTGGGCGGAGGCCGGAGCGGGTCCGCAGCGCAATGGCGCCCCCTGGTGGCGGGCGCGCGAGCGGCTCAGGGCGCGGGCTCCGGGCTCGGGGGACCCGGCGGGTCCGCAGCGCCCGCCCCCGGGCGCGGGCTCATCTGGCGGTCGATCAGCTGCCGCCCACCCGCCGGTTCGGGCAGACGGGCCCCCCCCCAGGGGCCCAGGGCGAGTGCGACGGGACGGGAAGGCTCCGTCCCTCTGCAACCCGACATTAAAAATGCCTCCGGAATTTACTCCATTTATAACACTTATTAACATCGTCGCTCTATGTCCCGCGTGTCGGGCCCTCATCCGCGACGTGGGTGCTTGCAGCCCAGACGGGCTGACCGGGGACTCGAGGGAGCCCCTGCCCGGCCCTCCGGATGTCGCCCGCCCCTTGGGGAGGGGGCCGTTCCGGGCCGGAGGAGGAAGCGGCAAAGCCGGCTCCTCCGGTCTCTGGGCTCAGGGGAAGGAGCCCAGCAGGCATCTCTCTCCACAAAGGGAAAGGAGGGCGCTCCCCCGGGCTGGGGGCGGGGATGGGGGCGCCGGGAGAGGGGCGGGGAAGCCCACAGAGGGGTCCGGGCCAGAGAGGTCACAGCCCTGGGAAGGCGGACGCTGGAGGCCCTGAGCTGAGGCCTCTCTGAAGAAAGGAAGCGGGGTCCGCCGAGTGGGGACCCTCTGGAGCCTCCGTTAAGGGGTCACGAGGCCACACTCGTTCCCCTCCCCCACAGAGAGGGAGGGCGCGTGGGGAAGGAGCAGAGCTGGGTCCTGCCGGGAGGAAGGCCAGCCAGGCCGGGGCCAGTCGCTGTCCGCTCTGCGCTTCCGCTCCCGCAGATACAGATTTAGGGGAGCGCCGAGCTCTGGGCCTCGTTTTCATAAAAGGACTTCGAGATCTGGAAAGAATCCCCTTCACCTGGTCACCCTCCCTCTGGAGGTGACTGCGGGCTGTGGGCAAACAGCTCGTCCAAGGGCCATGCTGGCTTCCGGCCCCTCCTCGCTCCCAAGGCCCAGGGGGTCTCTACGCCGCCACCTGCCGCCCGCGCCCTTTCACAGACTCTGCTGTGCAAAGTCAGTTTTGGTATCTGCAAATGTTCGGACATTCATATTTTCTTTCAAACCTTTATTTCGTTTGAAAATCATGGTTTCGGAGGAACTGCTGCCCGACTCAAAGTGAACTCTGCTTCGTTTGCCTCCTTTTCTCCTTCCTGCATTCGGAAGCGGTGGCTCTGACCCTGTGGCTCCCGGAGCAGTCGGGAAGGCGACGGGCTGGGATCGCAAGGACATCAGAGCTTGTCCCAGTCGGCACTGGCCTATGTCATTCAGCCCCCCACCCCCTTCCCTGCTGCCTGGGGGCTGCGCCGGGCGGAGGCTGACCCCTGCTGGCCAGGGCCCTAATGCAGGCAGGTGGTCAGACCTGGCCCCCACCCCGCCCTAAGTTCCCGGGAGGCAGGCAGAAAACGGCCCTACTAGGCAGGTGCCCAGAGCGCAGAGGGGGAGCAGAGGAGAAGCCGCTGGAAAGCCTACCGGGGACTCCCCTCTGATTTTGC
>NW_011889259.1:245619-248683 GCF_000151845.1 Pteropus vampyrus
CGTTTTTATGTTAACCATACAAATTTATCGTTTCTTGTTCCATTCAATTAGGTGGAGAAATTTTATTTCATGGGATATACACAAGCAAATATCACAACTGTTTTCTCAAAAACCGACCTATCTAGGAGAGATATTAATTCAGATTTTTCCTACCTACTTTTTATGAGTTCAGTTGCTAAAACAAATACTGAATTTGAAAGGTATACAAGGATTTTGAAATGAGTAATATTTGCCCTTTAAAACTCTGTCATTACTACCTTTAAGGCCCTGTTTTCAAAGTCTGGCTCTTATTTGAAAATAAAGCGATTTGTGGATACGATATTGGAAAATCCAAGATAACAAAATCAGAATTTCACCTTTTAATATTAAGACAATCTGAGTTCAGAACAATACTTAAACTTGACCACGTGAACCAACCGGTGGGAATTTCTTCAAAGCTTTATTTTCGAACTCATAGTTTGAATCCGTGGTGTTGAATTTTGTGGCACATAGAATCTTTCAAAGCTTTATGCAATTTAAAAAATTTTGAAATTAAAAACTTGTGCGCTGCTGTATGTAATAATAAAAGAACAGTTCCCTTATTTGGCACATATTTGTAACATAATAAGTGGGCAGGGGGAAGGACATAAAATTGTACGTATATTAAGATGATTCTTCTATGAAAATTCGAAGGAAAAAAATGTAACAAAATGAGCAGAAATTAGTTGGTGGCCAGAGTGGTGAGAGAGCGAATTTGTTTGCTTGCTTATTTTGCCCCTTTCCCAACGTTTCAGATGTGTCGTGATTTTGTTTGCTTATGAAAACAAGTCAACTAAAAACGAAAAGACGATAATACAAAGTCTATTTAATTTCATATTCCGAAATTAGATTTTATCGAGATTTTTATGCTAAGAGAAACACGGAATACTCAGAAAAAAAAATACGAAAAAGTCCTGTAATTCTAAAATCCAGATATAGTCTCTGTTAACATGACGGCGTACTTCATTCTTTTTAAAAGCATAATTGTTTAGTGCAATCAGAGGTGAAGTATATGTTGAGTTTCTTTTTTCTTTTTCCTTAAACATCAGGAGCATCTCCATTTTCCATGACATTCTTTTTTGTTTCAAATATGATTTTTGGCTGTTGCTTCAGAGTCTTCAGTTTGAATATCCTATGATAGTGATATTGATGCCACCCACAGTGATGTCATTTTGTCACTGTAAGCTGCTTTCTCCTTCTGGCCTTTACAGATCACGCTGCACTGAACTTCAGTGTACAAAAACTGTCACTTTTCTCTGACAATTCCTGGAGATGAGGTCACAGAAGTGAGATGACTGGGTCAAAAGTTAAAAACATTAAAATATCCTCCTCATCTTTCCACACTGCTTAACGGGTAGCTTGAATTTATGCATCTGTGGGCAATGATAGTATCTTGTCATTCTAAAAAAAAGAATTTCTTTTTAACTATTCGAAAAGATAAAAATTGTACCTCATTGTTCTTTCGATTAGCACTCCTTTGATTACTAATAAGGCTGTCTTTGCTTTACTTTTGTTTGCCAGCCTGTTCTTTTCTGTGAATTATATATTCAAGTCCCTGGCCCATTTTATTTTTCTGTTAGGATGCATTTATTGCTTACTCACTTGAATAAATTCTTTATAAACCAGAAATATTGTTCCTTTAGTTGTAATACTTATGACAAATATATCCCCAGATTGTTTCTCTGGTTTTTAATTTTATTACCACTTTCGATATGTACACCTTGGTATTTTCATGTAGTATAAATTATACAGCTTTTCCCTTTGTGATTTTGGTATTTTCATGTAGTATAAATTATACAGCTTTTCCCTTTGTGATTTCCTCCATGGCTTACCATGTATTAAAAATGCATCTCCAAACTCACCCGAATGCTCCACCTAGATTGTCAAATGTCCTTTTAAAAATAAAGTCTTTAAATCGTCTACAACTTTTTAAATGGGTGTGAGATATAAACGGAACTCGACTTTCCCCAACAGCCAGTTTTTTTCCATTATGGTGACTGATTAAAATTTCCTTTCCCCATTCACTTGTGGTTCTTTTCATTGTGTGAGGTTTTACATCTGCTCAGAATCCCCTTCTAGGCCATTCTACTCAATATCAGCCATCTGTCTCTTTTGAACCAACACCACGATATTTTCACTGAAACTTTATCTTTTCATATCTGCTATGGGAAGTTCTCCGTGTCATTCTCTTTTTCAAAAACATCTTAGTGGTTCTTATTCACGCATATGAAATTTAGAATTTTGATGGTTTTCTCCCAGATCGCATAGAATTTGGGTTGCATTTGTGCCTATTCAGGGTCATGATATCACTGTAATTTTCTTCATACAGATCCTGCTCAAATCTTCTTATTTCTAGGCAATTTACTGTGACTCTCGTAAAGTGAATTTCCCAGATCTTCCCTGCTCAGACTACTACTACCACTACTAAACATTGTTTAACAGTAAGCAAGTGCTTTTTTGTGTGTGTGTGCTAAACTCTATTAATTACCAATTCTAAATGCTTATTTTGGGCTTTGTAGATGGGCCATCATACCTACGAATAATGAGATTTTGGTGTCTTTTTTCTGATGCTTATACTTCTTGTTCCCGTTTCGTGTTTCATCTCATTGGTTAGGCCTTGCAGAAAATGTTTAATGGGCATGTGATAAAGGCATACTCGTTTTAGTCTTATTTCAGTGAGAATGCTTCTGGTACTTCATGTCTATGTTCCATTGTCGCTGATAGAAGCACCTTTTTAAAAATTATGTTCTCTTGGTATCTCTCTGGGAAAGACAAACGGGAGAACTAAAACTAGATACAATTTAAAAGGGGGGGCGGGGGAATGCTTCCAGCTGGAGTGGGAGACCTGATTGCTCTAAATCACAAACCCTCTGTACTGACTCTGCATGAATTATGAATTACTCTGCTTTTGCTTTTATTTCTGGTTTTTCGAATAACTCTTAAAATTTCAAGAGCGGATGCCAACATTTATTATTGCCTTTCCGGGCTGCTTCCCTGTCACCTGCCGCCGTTTCAGATTCCCGAGGGTCGAGTCAGCTTGCGTTTC
>NW_011889259.1:249318-253915 GCF_000151845.1 Pteropus vampyrus
GCTCGGTGTGGCGTAGCTCGGGGGCCGAGGGGGGCCGGGCTGCCGCCATGGCCGGGGGTCAGGACCTGTTCGACGCCATCGTGATGGCGGATGACAGGTGGGTGGCTGGCCTTGGCCGGGACCGGGACCCCGGCCCTGTCGGTTCCGCCCTCGCCCGTTGGGCTGTGCCGGCCGCCCGGGCCTGCTGTCCCGCAGGTGCGGGGCTCGGAGCAGTGCTTTGTGGCCCTGAAAGCAGTGGACACGTGTAGGGCCGAGGCGCTATCAATCTTCCTTTACTCCTGCGCCACTGGGCCGGGCGCCACGTGCCCAGCTGCTCCTCCAGACCCGCCTCCGCCGTCCGGGGCTGCCCCAAGCATCTGCTCGGCCTCATGACCGCCTTCCTCCAGGGACGCCCCGTCCGCGGGTGGGTCAGACCCTTGCCATCTGGGCACTGCCCCTTCTTCTTGTTCCTTAGTGGTAGGACATACGGCAGCATTCATGGACGTGCTGATAAATGTGTCAGGCGTCATCCCTTTGCCCCCTGGGGAGTGCCCAGAGCTATGACGAGGGGGACCTGCGAGTTGCTTTGTGCCTGAGACAGCAATAGATGTCGTTTCAGAGAGAACATTTAACAGTCGCTGACGTTTATTTGGAGCTTATTGTGAATCCAACACCAACTTAAGCGTTGGATCTCGTTGTTTATTTTAGTAGATCCTCTTATTCACCCGATCGCACACAGTGCCTGCTACACTGCCTCACTGGGGACTCCTGCAAACCCCTGTCCTCTCTGGCGACTGCAGGATAAGAGGGTGCCACTTCCAATGTTGAGCCCTGAAAGTCAGAACCTCCATTATACTCCAGGCACCACAGCCATCGTACAATTCGTGGTGATCTGATGACGTTTCTCTCTGCTAGTCTACTGAGATGTGATGGAAAGCCCTGTATATGTTGCAGAGTTTTTTGAAGCAATCGATCAAGTAGTATATCTCATAGACTCGTAGGACTTTGGCTTGCTAACCTGGCTGCAGACTAGAGTCACTTAGGATGTTTTGAGAAGTAGAATCTTGGGCCTTAGTCTGGACTTACTGAATATCAGGGGGCGAGGCTCTCGAATATGTACCTCTGAAATTTTCCTGTGTGTTTCTGGTATTCTTCCAT
Organism: Pteropus vampyrus; assembly: GCF_000151845.1. Classification (NCBI taxonomy): domain Eukaryota; kingdom Metazoa; phylum Chordata; class Mammalia; order Chiroptera; family Pteropodidae; genus Pteropus; species Pteropus vampyrus. The sequence goes on from NW_011889259.1 coordinate 250,456, forward strand.
GTTTAGGAATCACCAGGTAGCTCACCCTCCTCGTGGTAGAAAAGGCAGATTGAGCTTCAAGAGATAGAGATTTGCCGGAGGAGGAAGGGGTAGAGCTGAGACTGGATCCTGACTTTCCAACCTAAATTCTGTGCTTTTTCTAGGCATCCACCATGCCTTGTCTGGCTAGGTCTGGGTAATGCGAGAGGGCAGAGTTCCAGGAACATTCCTCTCTCTTCTGTTTATTTGATCAAGCTTGCTGCTTCTCTGTTTCAGGTTTCATGGGCAAGGATATCAGGAAGGCTATGAAGAAGGCAGTAGTTTGGGTATAATCGAAGGAAGACAACATGGCACGTTACACGGAGCTAAAATTGGATCTGAGGTGAGTGGGAACCCCCATTTAGAAATGAATCCTTTTCACGTAGTTTATAATTGACTTTTTGGACCAGTATGATTGAGCCAGAACGTCAGGCCAGGTAGAACTTGGATGGAGAAATATTCTTAGTAGAGAACCGAGTGCTGTATAGAGGTAACGAACCGTGTGGGCTGGAGAATGAGAAGACCAGTCCTCAGGCACCCCGTTTTACATTGGAACATCATGGTGCTGCCTCGTGTCTGAAGCCAGCTGAATCCTTACCCAGAGGATGGGTGCTCTGCGTCACGTGAAATACTCATTTTCATTTACGTTGAAATTCCGTAAAGTCCATAATTTTTCTCTTCTGCCCATCGGCCTAGGTCGACCCTCACAGACGACTGGCCCTAAATGCGAAGTGTGAGGCAGTCACGACTCTGTTAGCGATCTGTTGCTGCAGAGTGAATCACCACAAAATGCATGGGGCTTAAGACAGCAAACATTCTCTCCCCAGAGTCCGAGGGTCAGGAGGCCAGGAGCAGCTGAGCCGGCTGGTGCTGGCCCAGGGTCTCCTGATGGTAGAGTCGAGGTCGGCCAGGGCTGCAGTCGTGTAAAGGCTCAACTGGCGTGGAGAGAGCCACTGTAAGACGGCTCACACGACTGTCCTCACCTTGCGGACCCCTCCTTGGGGCTCTTTCAGTGTCCTAGTGACCCTTGAGCCAGGAATCCAAGACAGCAAAGCAGAAGTGACATTGTCTGTGATGCCTGGCCTCAGAAGCCACGTCCTTCCTCTTCCTCTCTGTTCTACTGGTTACACTGGCCGCCCTGAGACAGTTGGAGGGCACTGTCCAAGGCCACGGATACTGCGGGTGGAGTCCATCCGCCTTGGAGGCCGGCTACCCCGCTGGTGACTTGACGTCTTAACTTCTGTTTCCTGATGCTCGACATGCCCTTGCAGAGCAGCAGTGTAAGAAGCCACTGCCCTCCGCCCCTTCGTTTGTTTTGAGAGCTTGACAGGTAGATCAGGTGTGGCTAGTTGCTTATCAATTTCACTCCTGACTCTTGTTAATTCACACACAGGTCGGGTGCTACCAAGGCTTCGCTTTCGCTTGGAGAGGTCTCCTGCGCAGCCACGCCACCGGGAAAGACAGGTCAGGTTTGAGACTTCTTTCTTTTTCGGTGTATGGGCCAGGGGTTCTGGTTCCATAGCTTGCTGTGACCTCGGGCAGGTAGCGTCTCAGTGTCCTCATCTGGAAAAGAGATGAAATAATCAGACCAAACTTGGATGCTTGTCATGCGACTTACAGGAAAAAGTACAGTAATTCTTCTTATCTGCGGTTTCAGTCAACCGCAGTCTGAAAATATTAAATGGAATGTTCCAGAAACAAACAATTCGTAAGTTTTAAATTGTGCACCATTGTGAGTAGCGTAATGCAGTCTTGTGCTGTCCTGTTCCATTCTGCCCAGGATGTGAATCGTCCCTTTGTCCAGCATCTCCACGCTGTAGACGCTCCCTGCCCATGAGTCACTCAGTAGCCGCCTTGGTGATCAGATCAGCTGTCATGGTGTCACAGCGCTTGTGTTCAAGTGACCCTCGTTGTACTTAATGGCTGCAAGGTGCAGGTGTGGTGATGTTGGCGATTCAGATGCGCCAAAGAGAAGCCACGAAGTGCTTCCTGTCAGTGAGAAGGTGTTTGTGTGCGTGGGGAACCAGTAGCCACCGGGCTTGGTCCTGTGCGGCGCTGGCCGTCCGCCCGGGCCCTGGAAGGCAGCCCCCGCAGGTGCTAGGCATGGTTTTGGTGTTTGATGAACACTGGTCATTACTATTTCTCAAGAGTTCTCATGTCCCCTTGGCTTTTTCCTGGTGGCATTAGAGCGCTGGGTGGCTTTTAGATATCCTGCCAATAAAATAACGTTGAAATTGATTACATCCGTTATCTTCCCCCTAAACTTCCAATAAACAGAGTACAGTAGTCTTGGTATGACTAGGGCTCAGAAATGGTGACTCCTTTGTCACCAGTGTTTTAATATAACCAGGTAGGTCTGTTAATGAGAACATACTTAGTGTGTTTGACACAGGTCTGGTACTCGGAAGCCCTGAGTGTGTGTTAGCTGTTACTGTAGCCTTTGGAAATTGTCCTGACTGTTTGCTGCCCGCGGAAGCCCCAGTGACCCTGTCTTCATTCTGAAGCTGGAAACGAATCCTCAAGTAAAAGGTCCACGTGGCCCGGCCGTCCTGCCGCTCGTGGGGACCGAAACCGCTGCGGCTGGCGCTCTGCATCCTACTGATGCCCGAGAAGGGTGCGAAGAGAGTGGATGACAGAGCAGGGAAGGTGGCATTCTCCTGTCCTCGTGACTCGTTGTCTTATTTGAAATATTTTGAATTTCTAGAATTTAGGTCCCCTGTATTCAGATACGCGAACGAAGATGCTTGTAGCTGAGTGCTGAGTATGGGTGCTTCCGAGTTGCCTGTCCCTGGCTTGTTTCTGTCACGGGGCCACTCATTTGCATGAATAGTTGGGAGCCGACTGAATTCGGGTATCTTCAGGAGGATTTTCCTCTGAGGACACAGCGGGATGGCCAGTGATCAGGTTGGAGTAGTGGCTGCAGTGGTGACATGCAGCTTATGGCTCCACCGGGTGGCAGTCGCAGTGCAGCTCGGCTCTCCACTCTGTGCACAGGGACGAGGAATGGCGCTCTGGAAGTTTCCCCTCTCCCCACGCCAAGTCTGCCGGAGGAGCGCCGAGCCGTGCAGAGGCCCACAGCTAGGGGGCCAGCCCTTGCCCAGAGCAGGGGTTCCCTGGCTTCTCAAAGCCCTGCACCCCGTCTGCCTGCCGGAGCAGGAACAGCGGTGGTTGGCGCGGCCGGCGGAGGCCCGCAGCCACCTCCATGGCTCTTCCCCGCCAGCAGGGCCCGAGGCCTTGTTGAGCCTCATAAGCCTTTATCTTAGAGCCGTGGTTTGCCGACTTTGGATTTTACGTCAGCACAGGTTTTTGAAAAAACAGTAGAAGGCTGACGGAGAGTCTTCTGCTTTTTCATGTTCCAAGTAAGGGTGTTAAAAGAAGACCCTTGCCATCTGCATCGCCCCTCAGGAAACCGAGGTTACGCCGGGAAGACCACGGGGCGCGC
>NW_011889259.1:255147-263631 GCF_000151845.1 Pteropus vampyrus
CCACTTTACACGTGAGGACACCGAGGCTCAGAGGTTGCAGAACGAACACCTGGGCACTTGCACACGTGGCCGCCCCGCCGAGCTCTCTGTCCGTGGGAGCGGGAGCTGGGCACACAGCAGACCCCGGATCTGTCCGTGCGGGGAGGGGCTTGGCTCACCTGCTGCCGACCTCCCTGGGGCTGGGAGCCGGTGTCTGCTCCCGGAAACTCCCCAGGCCCAGGGCAGGCCCGCTCGTGCCCAGCGCGCTCTTTCCTGTCCGGTCCTGTCTGTTCCCAGGTCTGTGACCGACGGGGGCGCGGTCGGCATGCATGTCGCGCTCCGACGCCTGGCTCCACACTGGGACCGAGGTGCGTCGGTCTGCGCGGTCCGGACTTGGTGCAGAGGCGTGGGCGTGGGCGAGGGCACGTTGCTAGGTAGATAAATATTGTTTAGTGCAATAAAGAAATGACTCACCCAGCTTCTGGACTCGGCCACGCTTCGCACGCCCGCCGCTTTGAAGTAAGGGGTCGCCATCGTTGTTACGTGAGCCAAGCCTGTCGTGTACAGGGGACTGAAAGCCTTTCTTTTCTGTGCTTTACAGCAAAAAGATGAAGGTCTTAGAATCGTTACTTGGAATGATTGAGAATTTCCCTTATGATGACCCTACCTATGCTAAACTTCACGAAGACCTAGACAGAATTAGAGGGAAATTTAAACAGGTTTGTCCCCTGTGTGTCCCTTGGGTAGGAGGGCCTGTCTCAGAGCCGGGCGGGCCCGGGGCTCACCTCGCCCATGGGCTGGGGCTTGTGTGCCACACGGGTGGGCAGTCGAAGTGCATCGTTTTGTGTCACGATGTAAGGAGGCGACAGTCTAGAGAGGGGGTGTCAGGGCGCCGTAAGGGCCGGTGATGCAGGCGAGAAAAGCGGCAGCTAGAGACAGCTGCGCTCCGATTTGTGAGGCAGAATCACAAGCTTATAAAAAACCATCTTTTTCTTTTGTGTTTCCAGCTTTGTTCGTTACTAAATGTTCAGCCGGACTTTAAAATTAGTGTGGAAGGTTCTGGACTTTCATTTTGAGGATGACAGATGAACAAAGACAGAACGTCAAGGAACAGATGTCCGCATGTTAAGTGTTTAAAACTGCGATCGAAGGAGAACAATGACGGGGTGTCCGCTGTCCCCGGGAGCGGGGGCGGGGGGGGGTCCTGTTTGGCCAGAGAAAGGGCTTCCTTCCCCAGATCTGCTGTGTTGCCTCGGCGTCCCCCACGGGGCCTCCGCACGGGCCTGTCCTTTGTTGCGCCCGGTCTGCTCTGTGGTCCGAAAGCCCTGTGAGGCACCCGCTCCTGGCCAGAGTCGGCTGGCCCGGAAGCTTCTAGAAGGGTGCTGGCTCTGGGCAGACCCCCCGCCCCCCCCACACACACACTGAGCCTGGACTCAGCGCTCAGAGAAACAGATCTGCAGAAAATGAGAGCGACGGGACCGGCGCGGAACGAGTGAGCACGGAGCAGGGACGCGCGCTCCGGCACTTACCCGACCTTAAGGCGCTCCCGAGCCGTGTCACGTGCCTCCCACGGCCCCTGTCATCCCTTGGGCAGCCCACGAGGTGGGGCATTCCCGTTTTAGAGATCAGGGGACTGAGACCCCGGCATCTGGCCGAGGAGAGGCCCGCCCCGGCCCAGGGAGCCTGGACGTGTCGCGGCTCAGGTGCGGGTGGGGCTCTGAGCGCTGAAACCCATCGAGGGGGGAAGCGTGGAACAGGCCTCGGTGCTGGCGCCACGCCGCCCACAGACGCTTCTGGAGCCGCAGCCACCATGCGTCCCTCGCCTCTGCGCGCACTCGGGGCGCCGTGCACCCCGGGCCAGGCACGGGTTCCGGAGCGGCTGTTCCTCAGGCCGGCCCTCTCTGAGCTGGGCAGTCCTAGGCGTTTCTCTGCCACTTCACCGGTGACTGCAGTGTCCAGGGCGCCCAGGGCCGCTGGCCCCACCGCTCCCGTCAGAGCGTATCTGAAAGCAGGGAGTGGGGGGAATGAAGGGGTGAGCAGGAATCCGCTCCAGTTTCCCCAGCCCTTCCCAGCGTCTTGGTAAACTGTCCTCGGGCTCGGGGACCCGAGGCTGGAGTCCCTGGGGAGCCGGGCCGGGCGTTCTCTTCCGTCAGTTGGCGGCCCTCACTGCATGAGTGTGGGTGTCCTCGCCTGCAGCCCCTCGGCTCCGGGGGCAGCTCGTGAGTGGGGCGTGCGCGGGGCGCACTGCCTGGGCCTCTGCCTCCCCCACCGGTCGTTGGAGCGGGCACCACCGGGGCAGCCCTGGGCGGCGGGAGGCGGGGGCCGCCCAGCTTTCCTTGGTGGATGTTGGTGTTTTCTGTTATCTGTTCTGATAACGTGTTATTTTTATAATTGGAGCAAAAAATAAATAACATTTTAAAGCCAGAGGCCGTCTGGAACCATTTATAACGCGACATCCAGCCAGTCCCTCCCGGTGCGGGGCGGGGGGTCCGGGTGCAGAGAAGGGCGTGCGTGGTCACCGCTCTGTCCACGTGTTTCATCAACACGCGCAGGAACCGCTACTGTGGAAGATGGTGCCCGCCAAGCTCAGGAAGGGGTCAGTTCCTGCGGACCCGGCCCCGCCACCGGTCAGCGGTTATTAATCCCGCCTGCCGCTGCCCCCCGCCCCTCCCTCGGCCTCTCCCACACCAGGTGTTAGCGGAGCGACAGCCAGCCCCTTCCTCTTCTCCTGTCACAGGGGGCCAGGCTGCCCCGTTGGTCTTCAGGGTCCCCGGACACTGGACTTGCCCTGTGCCTGCCTACCTGCCTCCTAGACCCAGTTTCTAGGAACCGCTGGTCGCCCCAGACCGGGATTCCAACAGGAGCGGAGCCCGCCTCACCCCGCACTCAACTCTGACGGCAGTGGGCGGCTCCTGGGCTTCTGGGCACACTGACGCCGCTCCCCAGAGAGATGGCATCTGTGTGGGGAGTTGTCCCACGGGGACGCGACACCTGGCATTACGAAGGCAGCTGTGCCCCAGCTCCGGACGCAGCCAGCTCTGCGTGTGGCGGGGCAGAGAGCTGGGGAGAACCTGGCCGCGAGGGCACCTTCGAGCCGCGAGGTTTCCCAGCTGCACGGGACGAGCTCATGCCGTCTCGCCGTTCGAGGCCCTCCGGGGCGGCCTTCCACTGCTGGCCGGCCCTCGCCCCTCCCCTCCGATCCCGTGCTGTCCGCCCGGTTCTCTTGGATATTAACCTTTGTCCAGATCGGTCTGGAGTTCGGGTTGGACCTTGTCCCCTTTCTGGTGAGTTCGTGGTTTTCTCAAGGCTTTGGCCTGCGCCGTCCTTCCTGCCGGAAACCCCTCGCGTATTTCCTGCCACTTTGTCGGTCAGCCTGGGCGGGATCACACGTGCCACAGCCACCTCCTGCCTCCCAGTCCGGAGGCTGGAGCCTCAGAGCGGCGGGCGGTTCCTCCCAAGGCCTCTCTCCTGGGCGTGTGGATGGCGTCTCCTCCCTGGGTCCCCACGTGGCCGTCCCTCTGTGTGTGCCTGGACCCCCATCTCCTCTTCTTAGGAGGACACCAGTCCTGTGGGATAAGGGCCTACCTCATCTTACCTTGGTCACCTCTTTAAAGACCCCAGCTCCAAATAAGCCACATTTCGAAGTGCTGGAGTCGGGGTCACAACACAGGAAGCTCAGCCATCACAGGCACCGTCTGGCCACCTGGACAGACTGGTAACTTGGGATTTGGGAGAGAAGAAGGTCGTCTCCCTTAAAAGGTGAAGTTCATTTTATTTTTCTAGCTTGGTAGTAAGCAGGTTAATCACCCCTCCACCGAAACCGAGCACCTGGAACACTCTCAGAGGCACCATGATGGCCGAAGGGAAGTGCCCCGCCGCTGGCCACGTCGCTGTCCTCAAAGAGGACCACGCGCCCTTGTTACTCATTGCACGTTCACCCCATTGTTCTTCTCCACCCAGTGGCGAGAAAAAAACGAAGAGATTTGGGGCAGGGCTGAGTCCGTACGACTTACCGAATGGCCGCGGGGGCCAGCCTCACCGTCCTCGTGTCCCTGAATCGTCCGCTAACCCTGTGAGGCTGCTGCTCCCGCCGCTTCCAGGTGGACGCACAGGTGCCCCGTTGAGTCGAGTGACATGCCAGTAGTCACAGCGAGTGGTGGCCCTCAGGCTTGACCAAGCGCAGCAGGCGCGTGCGCGGTCAGCTTACATGGCTCTGAGCCGAAGGGGAGCCTCTTTCTCCTGGTAATTCGCAGCCTGTCTCTGTAACCAGCCTGACATCTCACGCATCGGGGCAAAGACACATGGATCACGGACAAGGACCCGTGCCGGCCGCTGTGAGAAAGCGACCGAACGGGCCCTCAGCTGCCCCGGACCCTGTGGGTGGGGTTCACTGAGGGACGCATGAGGCACTTGGGGAGTCTGGAGCCAGGGCATTTCGCTCTGCCTGGGGAATAAGGGAATGGGAAGGAGGGAAGGGAAGGCTTCCTGGAGGAGGTGGCCATTGCACTACTCGCTTTGTGAGCTTCCATCTGACCCCAGCACCATGGAGAATGCCTGTTCCGCTCTACCTGATAATTAACAGGCGAGGTCACCCTAAATCCCACAATTACTCAGGTCCTTAGTGAATGAAGTGAGAAACCGGTCTGCCACCCAGGAGACTGAGTCACTGAACTAGCGTGAGTGACCAGAGAAAATGGGTCCTTTGTTTAATTTGCACAGGACATGAGAGTTCTGTTGTTGAGGGACCAGGCCCTGGAGGGTTCTGTGGCTTGTCCAAGCCAACGTGACTCAGTGGCTCCGCGGAGGCTGCGCAGATTAACTCTCTAAGAAGGAAAGTCACTCCTTGCTCGTGGACTCTTCCATAACTCTTTGTGGCTGTTTAAACTCCTTGCATCGAGGCCCTTGCCAGCCTGTCCCTGGGAGTCTCCGTGGGGACAGTGACTGGGCCATGACTCCCTGATGCCCCTTACCAGCCCAGCTGGGGCCTGGGTCGTGGGGGCTGGAGGTTCTGCCCTGGGCGATGCCTGAGCATGATGCTCCTTCCTCCCACTCCAGAATGTGATGTGCCAGGGGAAGCCCAGCCCCGTAGTGTCCGTGGAGCTGAGGACTTAGCGCAGGGCCATCCCCATCCTTCCAGAAGGGACATCTGGAACGTCTGCTGTTTCCGTTGGACGTGTGCCGCTGTGGTGACAGGTGCTGGTTGAACCCGCTCCTAGCTTTGCGAGCTCAGACACATCTGTTGTGGGTTGAATCGCATCCCCCTAAATGACACGCTGAAGCTCCCCCCCTCCCACCCCCCGAACCTGTGAATGTGACCGTTCTGGGAAATGGAGCCTTTGCAGATGGGGTTCAGGTGTAAGTTAGGGCGGGCCCGTCATCCGATACGACTGTGTCCTTGAAGAGGAGACACAGGCAGGGCGAGCCACGGGCAGACGGACACACGGAGGAGGGACGGCCACGCAAGGAGGGCGTGATGCAGCTGTGAGCCGAGGAGCCCCGGAGCGCCATCAGCCACCAGAAGCTGGGCGAGAGAGCACGGCCCCGTGGGCACCTGGATTTCAGACTTCCCGCCTCTGGAGCTGTAAGCGAGAGAGGAAACTTCCATTGGTCCAAGCCACCCGGTCTGTGGTCATGTGTGACGACAGAGCCTGACGCGAGGTCCCTTTCCCTGTCTGCCCTGTAGTTTGCCCGCCTGCAGAGTGAGGCAGTGGACATACATGCAGTCCAGACCCTCCCTGGCCTGACAGGGGACTTCTCCAAGGGATTGGCCTCCGCTCCCCGGTCTTGGCCACTCTTGAGGAGCAGGTGGCAGGTGGCACCTATACCCCAGAAAGATGCTGTTATCTCAAGGCACAGGAGCCCCCTCGGCTTTTCTTCTGGGGTCTCTGCTGTCTCTGCACAGGGCCAAAACGGTGAGCCAGTGAACGCTGGCTCAGATCTGTCCCCTGGTCTCAGCCCCTGCAAGAGCTCAGCTCCCACTGTTTGCATCAGTAGTGTAGACGAACTCTGGGAAACAGAGAAAACACAAACACTGTGACAGTTAAGAATCTTTGAAAACCAAATGACAGTCCATATCAAACTGACTTAAAACGATAGGAACAGTGATTGTCTCCTGGAACGTCAGGAGAGGCTTGATCCCGGGGCTCTGCTACCTTGTCTGCTCTCCTTTGGGACCGGCCTCACGGCCAGGCTGCCCCCATGGTCCACAGCGGCGCTGGAAGGGGTCCTGGGGAAGAAAGAGGGGCGCTGTCTTTAACAGAAGCCCCAGAAAATGTCTCCCTTGGTCTCATTAGCTATTTGATTTCATACCCTACCTTGCATCCCGCCACCGTAATGGCTCTGAGCCTCCCAGCGCCTGTCCTGGAGCTGGGGATGGGGTCAGTCCCACCCAAGCCGCAGGGCTGAGAATGGGGGCTCTTCCAGAGCAAAGTCTGGGTGCCGTCAACACCAGGAGGAGGAAGGCTATCAGTGCCAGCACGAGACCACGAACTGTCCACTCTGTGAGCCAAAAGAGCGAAATAAGTGTGGCCTTGATGCCACCACCTGGAGAGACACCCTGGCGTTTTGGGGTCTCCTTCCACACCTGGGTGGTGCGTTTCAGAATGACGAGAAGAGATGAGAAGGACATTTACTGAGTGGTCACTGCACCAGACGCTGTGCTACGCGCTTCAGACGCATTAAGCCATTTCGTCCTCACGAGACCCCAAAAGGCATTCACTGAGCAGCCATCTGCTGAGCCCCGTTCTGTGCCAGGTGTCACGACAGATATTAAGGATACGCTAATGGGCGAAGACGCCTCGCCCTCCCCCGAGCTTCCCTCCTTGGAGGTGCGATTCTCCCCATTTTACAGGTGAGAAAATCAAGGTGCAGAGAGGGGCAGCCACACGCCTGAGCTGCAGAGCCGAGATCCAAACCCTGGGTCTTTTGCCCTAAAATATGTGTTTTTAACCTGAGCACGTCCACGCGTGAGAGCTTGCTCTTTAAGACCAAGATCGGTCACTTCAGACGTCCTCTGCCAGCATGCCTGGCTACTCCTCCAGGCCAGCCGGTCAGGACACTGCCCTGACTGCCGGGACCGCGGACCTGAAGCCCTGGACTTGGGTAGACCTGACCTCACCCCCGGGCCTCCCGGCCAGCCAGGGCCCAGCGTGCGTGCGCTGGCTTAAAATGCTCGCTGTCTGGCCCTTGTAGAAAAGCCTGCCAACCCTTGACCTGGAAGATGGGCACAATCATCCCCGTGTGAACGTGGGCTCCGGAGGGCCCCCTCGCCGGTGTGTCCCCTGCCTGTCACCTACCCCGGGGCGTTCCCAGATTTAGGGAGAAACTGTGTTCGACACTTAACACAGGCCTGGTGCCCAGTCCATGCTCTGAATGTGAGCGCCCATCCTCTGATGCTCTGGGGAAGGGAACCGCCCCAGCGTGGGGTCCGGAGCGCGGGGGTCCCCAGGGCAGATCACTCTGCACGCAGGGGACTGCGGTGGAGAGGGTTGTCAGCTGCCTTAACGGAGGTTTAAAGGGTTAATGGACGCTGTCGTCTTTGAGAGGCTCAAGGCCATGGTCCTCTCCCCCACCCTCCTCGTGAGTGGCGGTGACAGTGCCCCCGGATGTGGGCCTCAAGGCCTGCGCCCGGAGCTGCCCGCCCACCGTCCCCTGGCTATTGTCTGCGTGGCTCAGGGCTGGGGGCAGGCCGCTGGGACTGTGGGAACGGATTAGTGGCCCTGGGCTTGCCTCCCCGTGGCAGAAACTCCTGATCAAAGACATTCCTGGGATGACAGAGTCCTGTGTGCTCAGGGGCTGCCCAGTATGCAGGACGCACCCCCACCGCAGCCCAGCACATGCGTGCCCGCCGGGCCCATGCTGCAGCCGGGTTCGGCCTTGTGACGTGATCACCGTCACCCACCAAGCGTGGAGCCGAGACGCACGGTGGCCAGGCTTCCAGGAGGCCCCAGGCAGATGGGCTCGGAGGAATGTGGGGAGCCAGGCACTGCAGCTGGGGCTCCCAGGGGCCCCCAGGGGCCCGGCGGCACCTACCTGTGGAGTTGCAGCTGCAGCCGCCTGCTCCTGGACCCCCACCGCTCCCCTCTGTGGTCCCAGCCTGGAACTGACTCCCCTGAGCGCACACCACAGGGCCCTGAGGCCTTTCTGCCCTGGCCAGGATGACGAGGTGCTGCCTGGGCTCCTGGGGAGCCTCCGCCCCCACCTCCTCACAACGCAGAGTCTGTCCCTGGCCCCCAGGTCAGTCAGGGTGGTCCCTGTCTCTCTGTAGTGACGGAGGCGAGCTGGGTGACCTGTGGGAATGGCTCTCATCCCCTTGCGCTCAGCTCCCACGTTTCATACCCGCTGTTTGCCAGGCTGGACTCGGGGGGCAGAGCGGGTCAGCAAGTGTCTGTCCTAAGGGCTCACACCGGGGTGTAGTGATTCCCGGGCCTCCCGGGCCACCTGCCTGGGGCTGGGTGGGCAAGGCCTGCAGGGGTCCCACACGAGCCTGGAGGCAGAGGGGCGGGC
>NW_011889259.1:264621-266370 GCF_000151845.1 Pteropus vampyrus
GAGGAGGCACGCCCTCCTGGGCAGGTGGGTACGCAGCAGGCGCTTCACAAAGGCCAATGTGAATTGACAGGTAGTGGCATCCTTAGCACGTGGCAGGGCTCCTGAGTTGCTCCTGAGCACTCGCTGAACTCTCTGGCAGCCCTGGGGGGCAGTGACACATCGGGGTCCCCCTCTCAGGCTCTGGGAAGAGGCCCTGCCACATCCCACAGCTGGGACCTCGGCCTGCTGGCACCTGTCAGCACACTCCCCACCCGGTGTTGGAAGTGTACCTGACACCCAGAGGTGGACGTCACGGGTGTCCACCAGGCCTCCCAGGTCACGGGCCATGTGACAGGCCACCAAGCAGGTGCTGAGCTCTCCCCCAGCTTGGGGCGCCTCACAAGTGACTCAGAGGGCAAACAGTGGTCTGCACGGGCGGCGGGCTAACAGGCAACGCTGGCTTTATTCATTTTCCTATGTGCAAGTAACCGGGGAGGGCGGACTGGCAGGACGTGGCTGGGCGACGGTCCTGACCCACAGGCTTGGAGACAGGCAGTCACGTCGCCCGGCCGGAAGCTGTCGTCTCAGGCGGTTGGAGCCTCGGGCAGTCCCTTCCTGAGTTTTCTCAGGGCCCAGGTGTACCCCCATCCCTTGCAGAGAGAGCATCGTTCACTCCAGGATCACCAGGGGACATCGGGCGGTGTCAGAGACATTTTTGTTTGTCACAACCGGAGACCTGTCATCTGGTGGGTAGAGGCCATGGATGCATCAGCACCCAACCAGGAGGGCCTGGGAACTCTGCCTGTCACCCCGCGCCCCCCCCTCCAAGTCCAGGATACAGCAGCTTGGGCCCTGCACCCCAGGAAACAGGCAGACGCCACACTGGGGTTTTACCAATTTTATTTCTAGACTTTCCACATTTGTATTTTGTTTTCTGCCGGAAACGTGCCAGTTACATGTCTGTGCTGGGAAGTGCTGCGGTGTGCAACCAGAAACACAGACCCGAGTGCCCGCCAGGCCCTCGCAGGTGTGCTGGTCACAGGACAGGCTCCGCTGTGCACCCCGGGGCCCGCCACTGGCCTCTCAGCAGTGTCCACCCCCGCTAGGACAGACTGTCCCCTCACGGACCCGCTTTGGTTCAGACACAGACGCCGCAGCCAGAGGGGTTGAGGTAAGCGGAAGCAGTGTTTGGGCGGGGTGGGGCGCCGGGGCACACAGGCGACCCCCACTGCGGCCTCCAGGGGGGCAGATCCTTTTGGTTTGGCAGCGTGCTAGGTGACTCTAGGTGACTCGGGCACACAGCACTGTTGGCAGACCTCAGGGGCAGCCGGAGCCTCTTTAAAATGAGTATCATGCTGTCACGGACGGGGCGACAGATAGAACGCTAGAGTCAATGCACCCAAACTCTGACGACTCCAGAACCCGTTCCAATCATTCCGAGTGACCGATAGCACAGCACCACAGTGGCACGCTAAGACATACCTGTTACAATAATAACAATAATAATAATAATAATAATAATGCAACGTTCATAGCTACACGCAAAGAACAATACAGCTGTGAAAACACTAGGGTGGTGGATGCCGGGTCAGAGGGTGGTCAGAGGGTGGTCCAGCATAACAGGCGCAGGGGGGGGACGGACACAGGCTGGTCCTCAGAGACGCCGGGGTGGCCGCCCGCACGCGGCCCGGAGCCCGTCCCCACCAGGCCTGTCTGGGATCTCGTCCGCGTGTGTCTGCCGGAGCGGGAGGCCGTGGGCCAGGCAGAGCC
>NW_011889259.1:270568-272216 GCF_000151845.1 Pteropus vampyrus
CAATCTAAAACAATGGCATTTTTAAGAAGACACAATTGACTGGCTTTCACGGCAGCAGTCTCTCAGAGCTACAATGAAAGCATCTATCGGTCATCCACACTGTGGCCCAGACAAAGCTCCCCAGGGCCCCGGCTCCACACACCACCCCCCGGACCACTGTGGGCCCGCATCGTGGCCCCGCTTCCTAGAGGGCTCACGGCGGAGCTTTATGGTTGCCAGGAGTGCCAGGGGGGCTGAGGACCCTCGGGAGAGGTGGGTGACTGAGGTCCTGTGCCTCTGAACTCAGGCCCCTGCCCACCCCCCAGGTGGCCCCACACCTGGTCATCTTTGGGGGCCTTGAGCACTGCAGCTTCAACGCCCCAGGCCCTGTGGATGCTTCCGGTGCCCAGGGCCAGGCAGGCCCCCCGCCAGCAGGGCGCACGCGGTCACCTACCGGGTCACATTTAATCACTTTGGAGAGGAATCGCGTGAGGCGGTGGTAGGACAGGAAGCTGCTGGAACTCCCCAGGTGCAGGCCTTGCACTGCGGCCACCACGCTCCCTGCGGCCACCATGGACGGCGGGTTGGAGATGAACTTCACATCTGCGGCAGAGAGGGACGCAAGGTGGCCGTGAGCAGGGGTGGGGTGCTCCCCAGGGTCCCCGCGGCCTGGGCAGGCCAGAGCCTGTCGACCGAGGGGATGGCCGGCAAGCGCGAGGCCTCTGCAGAGGGAACGTCACACTTGTCCTTTTAGCATTGAGCCTTACGTAGCTTTCCCACAAAATGCCTGCGCGGCTGGGAGGACTTGCCCCGCAGGCCCCATCTGCCACTTCCCATGGGGCGGGGGGCGGGGCGCAATCTGTGACTCACCCCAGGGGCAGGTGTTGCTTCATTGCTACATCCACCAGGTGGCAGCACACACCCCCCCAAACCGCAGGGAACTGTCCACTTAGTGAGGGGCGGGCGTGTCCCCTTGCTTGATGCCCGCCCCCCTCCCACCTTGAGCTAGGGGTGGGACCCTCAGCCTTTCCTGAGGGTGAGCCGCAGGGCCCTGCACAGCTTGTGGAAAGGAAGGATGCCTAAGGTCACTAAATGGCAATGGCGGCCCCCACGGGTTGTCTTTGTGAGGAATTGGGGGCGGGGGAAGCCCCGGATTTCAGCATCTTCATGGGGAACCTGGAGGGGGTCCTCAGCCTGGAGCTGGGTGCCCACAAGGGCTGAGCGTGGCGTCTTCATTGACCCCATCACCTCACCTCCCACCATCATGCCCAGGAGTAGGGGGCTCGGGCGAGCTGAACAGGAGGGGACCGGGATGCACAGCCCATCTGAGACTTCATCCCAGTGGCCTTGTTAAAGGGAACAGGCACCAGCCTGGGGGCTGGGGAGAAAGGCAGCTTCTGAGCCCAACAAGGCTCACCACCTCTCACCCTTTAAATGGGAGCAGGCCCACCCAGCCTGGGACCCGGGGCCTTGAATGAACAGCTTTGCACCCGGCCAGTGGGGGCTGCTCACGGGGGCGCTGCAGCCGGAGCACCAAGTCTGCAGAGCAGGACTCCAGACACCCCCCACCCCTCCCCCCGCAAGTACAGACAGATAATTGGCGGGGCTCGCTTCTGAAGCCCACCCCCTACCGAGGTGTGTGTGCGATGAGGGGCTTATGTTGAGATAA
>NW_011889259.1:272266-274949 GCF_000151845.1 Pteropus vampyrus
ACTATAAATTATATATTTTAGTGTTTAAAACCTTCCTAACCCTGAAGCTACGCGTTCTCTAGGTAAACCTTTTAAGGCCCCTACCTTCAAATACCAGTTGGCACCAAAGGATTCCTAAACTTCAGCTTCTCTACAGAAAAAGAACACGTCATCCTGGCAATGGGAGAATGAATGCACACTTTCTTCTCCTGGACTGGAACCTAGCCTTCGAAAATGCCCCCTTCCGCTAACACCGTAGCGACATGCACTGGCCTTGCCATCCTGTCTGCACGCAAGTACGTGAATATCCCAAACCATTCCACTAAAACCGTTGCCCACTCCACACGCAACACAGACGAGACCCCTCCTCTAACTACTGGACCGAAAGTGCTTTGAAATGGAATGGTTTTAGAATCTCGAGACGGAAACAGACAGACAGACAGACAGAGTTGTGGTTTTCACCCGGATGTGAGCAGGCTGCAGGTCTGTTGCGTGAACACCCAGCATCTCCTAAACGGGTAACTACAAAAATATGAAGATTATAAAAATAGAATCTATTACGTCGCCATCGCGGCTTTTCTTTATAGTAGCGCTCGCAAGGGGTCAGAGAGTTGGCTTTGCCGCTGCTCAGGTGGCCGGCGCCCGACACCCGCGCAGGAGCTGGGTCCACAGGCAGAAAGGATTAGCGCTAAGTGATGCTGAACTGCTCGCTACTCTAACCGACAGGTTACATCAGCCGTCGACAAGGCGAAGAGGTTACACACCGACCTACGAAATAAAATAAACACGCACAAACGACTTATAAAGTGACTACATGCATGAGCAAGCAAGGTACAGGACGCCTAGAACCGCCTTAAAGCTGTGCCCCTCAGGAAAAGCACAAGAATACGTTTTTCTATCTAAAAACTCTCTTCTACTTTAAAAATGGTTTGTGGAACTTTTCTATTTTTTTTTTTTTTAAGGATGTTTTTAAGCTTTTTTTTCTTTTTTTCTTTTTTTGCTTTAAACACATAAAGAATGAACTTTAACCCTCCCCTGCAGACTCCTTCCTTGTGTTAATGCCTATCCTTACAACACAGAGACACAAACACATTAATACGAAAACTAGTTAATTATGGGGTAGAAATCCTACTTTTGTGGCACAGCCCCCCTCTCCCCCAGGTTTGGGTTATGCAAATACTATTCTTTTTCCTCTCTCTTTTTTAAAGATAGTCTTGGGGTACTTTTTTTCTGTTGCTTAAGTCAGAGACAGAGGGAGAAAGAGCAAAGGAAAAGCGAGAAGTTTCCCCTTCGGGGTCCTGCAGAGGAGTGGCTGAGTCGGGGCCCCTGGGCTGGCCCCTCGTCGCCGCGGGCGCCCTCAGATGTTCACGTCCCGCACGTCAGTGGGCGTGCAGGCCAGGTCGGCCTCCTCCTCCTCCTCCTCCTCCTCCTCCGCGGCCTTGGGGTCCAGGCTCTGCTGCTGGGCCTGGCGCAGGCTGGACTCCAGCAGGGCTTCGATCTGCTCCTGGCAGGCCCGGAGGCAGTCCTGGCCAGACGGGGCAGGGAGACGGGCTGTCAGGGGGAGGACAGGCTCGAGCTGCGCCCCTCCCAGACCTGCCGCGAACCCCAAGACAGAGTGGCACGGGCTGCGTTTGGCCACTAGCCGCCCCTGACCTGAGGAGACCACACGCCATCTGGGCAGCGACGGCCCCGCTGAGGACTGAAGCGCGCAGGGCTGTGACTGCAGATGCGCCCACCTCCCCTCCCCTCCCCGGCCCGTCCCTGAGTCCCCAGCAGGGCCCCGATCTCCGGCCCGAGTCCCACTGGCCACGCCAGCCTCGCCGCTGCCCTCTGAGCCTGTTCTTTGGACTTAACCTCTGCCATGGCCGGCAAAAGCGGTAGGCTGTGCGTGACTGAGAATGAATTTTGGGTGGCCCGGTGGGACCGGACCCTTCATCCCCCTCGTCCTCTCGTCTGGCCTGCGTGCGGGCCTTGCGGTGCCTGCCCGCACCCCACTTCCTCTCTGTCACCACCTCACATTGTCAGCGGGGAGGAGGAGGGATCCCGAGCCCAGGGGCTGCTCCTGGTCTCACCAGTGCCAAACCTCCCAGCGGCTTGGGGTGGGCGCCATTCGCAGCCATGTGGCCTCAGCCCCCGGGGCCTGGCTAGAGGCTGGCTCCAGGTACTGGGGCCACCTGTCTTAGCTCCCAGGACGCCATACTTGGGGTTCTATTCTTGAACCCAGTAGGAAAGGGTTCAGCCGCTTCTGCCCCAGGGAAGGTACTTCTGGAACCCCAACGGGTGGGGCCGGAAGTGGGGCTCTGTTGCCCAAGCGTGGACCCAGGCCAGAGGGCTTCTGAGTGACCCCAGGGGACCATCCAGTTCCAGAGCTTCCGGCCTTTACACAGAGAGCTACCCGCCCGCAGCAGTCAGCGCGGCAGCTTGGAAGGCAGGGGAGGCGCGAGCCACCCCATTGCAATGATGCGGAACGGAGGCCCAGGTCTGCTGGGGAGCAAACTCCCCATGGCCGGTGCCGGCATGGCCTCACGCCCAGCACCCACTGCAGCCTCAGCTCCGTTCCTGCAGCCCGACGGCTGGCACCCCCCAACCCGGCAGCTCTTGGGGCGATGGTTTCCCTGCCCCTGCTAACTTGGGGTTGGGGGCGCATGCTGGGGCAGAGAGCAGAGGGGTGCAAGGAAGGGCGCCCCTTGGCCACCTGAGCTCA
>NW_011889259.1:278484-280473 GCF_000151845.1 Pteropus vampyrus
GAGCAATCCAGAAGCTCCAATACTTGTGCCTGTTCACTGCCCAGCTGTAAAGAGCCCAGTGGGACACGCTGGAGCTGTGACCCTCACAGAGACCCTTCACTGAGCTCCGAGGTGCGCATCTTCAGACCTCGTGACCGGCTGTGGCACCAGCAGCTCTGCCGTGTGGGTGACGTGTGCACACAGCAGGCCCTCAGGAAGCCCGGCCTTGGGGCGCAGGGGAACCGGAGCCCCTTCACAGCACCCTTCAGTGGGATCTTTGCCATATGGGGGCCAAGGAAACTTCTGGGACCTCTGCTCACGTGCCCACCTCACACAGCCGGTTTATGCGCTTCAATTACGTCTCTCTCGTCTGGAGAGAGGACTGCTTGCGACCAAGGGCGCGGCTGCACCTCAGTTATGTCCGCGCGGTGCGGGCACGGTCAGGACCAGGACTTGGAGCATCTTCTTGGGACCTGGAGGGCAGCGCTGCTCCCCAACTCCGGTCTGAGGCCCCACACAGGGCCCCCCTGGAGTTGATGTATGTGAAAACTGGGTTGCCCCAAGCGTGCCCAGTGCTCACAGCCTCTGCACCAGGCTCGCTCCCTCACCGTGCACCCCACTCTCCCTGGGGTTCTGGGAGAGGGGGAGCTCCAGGCCACCGCAGCTATCCTGCGGGGAGGGTGTGTAAGAACCCCTCCTTGCATTATCTCCAGGAAACACTGTCATGTCTCCAAACCACGTTCAGCTCCATAAAAGGCTGCCTAGAAGTCTCCAGAGGCCTCTCTGCTTGGAGGCGCCTCAGCCAGAGAAAGCTTCCCTGCCCACTGGCAGGGGCTGACCCCTGAGGCTGAGGGGACTGCAGGGAGGCTGCCCACCCCCGCCCAAGGGCTAGAGCCAGAATGCCTGGGGAGGGGCGCCACCCCCAGACCCATCCGGGCCCACACCGGTTTCGGCTCCCCCATCTTTCCCTCGCGCCTCACTTGGAAGCACTTGGAGGGTGGGGAGGGCAGCGGGCTCTTTCCAGCTCGTGCCTAACCCAGAAATACCAGCCGCCAAAGCGCCCAGGTCAGCAGGGTTCAGCAAGATGCCAGGTCGCAAGACACCAACGTCCCCCTTTGACGAGGTGGCCCTCAGGTTTCCCGGAGTGAGCCCCGAACAGCTGTGATGGCTGAGGCCTGACGGGGCGGAGCTGGGCAGTCGAGGGCATGCGTCCTGGTGAGGGGCCCAGGTGAGGGGCCGTCCAGGTGAGGGGCCCAGCTTGCGTGATCAGAGCGGGCGAGGGAAGCGCTCACAGGGCCTGGTTGGGGAGGGCTGGGGGAGGCTGGAGGCATCGCTAGGGGTGTGTGTGTGTGTGTGTGTGTGTGTGTGTAGGTGAGTGTGCACGCGCGCGTGTGTGCGTGTGTACACTGGGGTTTGGAAGGCTGGCTGCCCAGGGCTGGGGCTGGGGCAAGGCCAAGGAGCGGCCTCCAGGGACCATCCAGAGCTGTGCTGGGGGGGTGGGGGAGGGAGGGATGCCTCCGCTGCCAGCCACAGCAGCAGGCTGCTCCGAAGCCCCTCCCAGGGCTCACAGAGGCGCCCCTGGCGGGGCCTCAGGCAGCTGGGCTGCTCTGGTGGCCGCCCCCGCAGGAGGGCTGAGGCTGAAGCTGGCGGCCTGAGCACGTGGTGCAGGCGCTGCAGGCCTGCGCTCCCCGCCCCTGTAGGCGCCCCTGGCAGGTGGCCCAGCCAGGGAGAGGCCAGCAGGGGGCCCCAAAGCGCAGGCTCCTTGAGGACAGGGGAAAGGCCTGGGGTGGGGGTGGGGAGCAGAAGCCCCGGAAGTGGACTTGGCAGGCCAGCCTATGGACCCCCAGGAGGACAGCACCCTCCTCCATCAGCCCGGCCAACAGCCCAGGCCCTCTGCTCATCAGAACCGGCAGAGAGAGCTCCGGGGGCCATTGGCTTGGATGGGGAAACTGAGGCAGAGGGCAAGCAGCTCTGCCAGGGGCACCCGGGGAGGCCGGGCCAGCAGGGCCC
>NW_011889259.1:282068-284476 GCF_000151845.1 Pteropus vampyrus
GCGCACACCGAGAGCCCGAAAATGTGACCCGAGCCCCTGGCTCGCTCCAGACAGGTCCCTCAAGCCGAGACCCCTGCAGACGAGGGTCAATCCCCAGCGTCTTGGGGGCCACGCGACCTTGCAGCGCGGCGTGCTCTCTGGCCCAGGCTGGGTGTGCAGGGCGCCCCGGGACTCGCTGCTTGAACAAAGGGTCCCCCTTCGCGTGCGGGGTCCCCCCAAAACGACCCGCGCTCCGTCCCCGCGCCCCTGCCGGCCGCTCCCCGCCCCCACCCTGCCCCCAATTATTAATAAGCACTTTTGCTTTGCAATAAAAGAACAAAGATGGCGCATAATACTGGCACGAGCGGCCCTTGCATACGTGTCCATGGATATTAATTTAAAAAATCAAATATATGCCCCCTTCCCCAGGAGCGGGCGCCCGGGCGGCGGAGAGAGGAGGCGCAGGCGGGGGCTGCGCAAGCGGGGGCCACAAAGAGCGCCCAGCCTGCCGGCCCGCACCCTCGAGCTAATTGGGGTACGTCTGGCACTGCTTTTCCCCGAAGGGACCCCTTCCCGACCGCTCCGCCCCCCCCCCAGGAAAGGGAATTTCTAACGCCCCCACCCCGTCCTCGTTCAAAAAAAATACCCACTACATCTATATATTTTAAAATCACGGCCCCTAGCAACGACCCCGGCAAACTTCAAAGTTAGGGTGGGGAAGGGGGAGCGAGATGAGCGGCAAAGAAATGTGAGTTAGGGCAACAAGTTGCAGGAAAAGCCTTTCGGAGAGCCTCCGGAAGCCCCGCACCTCCAGCATCCAGGTGGCCACGATCTTCCGCATGGACGGCAGGATCTCCTTCTGCACGCACTTGAAGTAGGACACCGAGGGCGCGCAGGTCTCCTCCGCCTTGAGCATGGCCCGGAGCACCCGGTCGTTGAGGAGGTTGGCATCGGGGTACGCCCGGCGGATGGTCTCCACCTCGCAGCACAGGAGCTGGTGTGCCATGGCTGGGGCTCTGCTGGGCGGCCTGGGGCAGACGGCGGGTCGGGACTCGGTCCGCGCTCGGCTTCGGCTGCTGCGCCCTGCGCTCCCTCGAGCTCTTCTGCCCCCTCTCTGGAGCGCGCGGACGCTGCTGCTCGCTGCTACAGCGCCGACAGCCCTCTGGAGGCTCCAGGACTTTGCAACTTCCAACAAAACTCCCCTGTAGTCCGTGTGACGTTACTGTTCAGCAGAGATCAAAGCCGGGCGGAGAATAGGAGGGGGGGCGGGCTCAGGGGGAGGGGGCGCGGGCGCCGAGCGCCGGGGAGCGACGAGGGGCAGAGCCCCGCGGTGGAGTGGCCCCCGGAGCCCGGTTTTCATAGAAATGCAAATCGCCCCGAGGCGGCCTTTCTCCCCGCCGTGGAAGAGGGGTGCAGGGGGGGGGCCGTTCTCTTGGAGTGGGTCCCCCGGTATTTGGGGGTGGGGTGGAGGTGACTGCAGAGGGGGACAACTAGGAGGGCGGGCAGGCCACACGCAGCTGGGGGGAGACCGCATGGAGGGGGGGACTCTCCGGGCTTGGCGACACCCTATATTCGAGCCGGGAGAATGGGCGCGTTTCCGAGAACGCCACGAGGGCACCCACGGGCGGAGAGGCGGCCAAGGAACCCCAGCGTCTACATCTTTCATTTTCATTAACACGTGTAAATTTCAGGAACCATTTAACCTTCAGAGACGCCGGACAGAGCCCAGAACCCCGCCGGAGGCTTCGTTCCGGCGCACAGGGGGGTCGTTGCAAACGCCCAGCGGGGTAACCCTAAACGTTTAAGAGATTTCGGTCTAGCGTGCGCTTGCTCAACAAATAAAATAAAATAAAATAAAATAAATGCCTGAAAATTCCAGCAGCAGCCCAAGATGGTGGCCGGCATTTCCTTCATCCTGTCTTTCTCTCCCGGGGGATCTGCGGGCTGTCTTCCTACCTTGGCCAGCCCATCCTTGCAGGGGTCCCCAAACCCCAACCCACCCCTCCCGACAATTTAAATGCTAGAAAAACACCCTGAATGGAAGGCAGCCGGACAGTGGTCTCTGTCCTGTCTCATTTTTAAATTAAAAAGTAAATTAAGTCCCTGGAAATATCAGTCGCCTCTCTGCTTGGGACAAGACCACCGGAAGCTTCCTAATTGGTTCTGTTGGAGGTGTGGGCATCTTTTCACCTTAAGAATCTGCCCTGGGCTGCATTTATGAGCCTGAGGCGGGGGTGGCAGGGGATGATAAAAATTAGAACAATTATAAATTAAGGAAATGAATGTATTGATCTGATCGTTTTAAACAAAATCTGTATATGTTCGTGGTTATACGAGAGGGTCTCTAATATTTTTTGCAAACTTAAGAGACATAAAAGAACACATAAAATGTTTTATTATTAGATTCGGTCTTAGTGCTTATTATTATT
>NW_011889259.1:286851-294419 GCF_000151845.1 Pteropus vampyrus
CGTGTGACGTTACTGTTCAGCAGAGATCAAAGCCGGGCGGAGAATAGGAGGGGGGGCGGGCTCAGGGGGAGGGGGCGCGGGCGCCGAGCGCCGGGGAGCGACGAGGGGCAGAGCCCCGCGGTGGAGTGGCCCCCGGAGCCCGGTTTTCATAGAAATGCAAATCGCCCCGAGGCGGCCTTTCTCCCCGCCGTGGAAGAGGGGTGCAGGGGGGGGGCCGTTCTCTTGGAGTGGGTCCCCCGGTATTTGGGGGTGGGGTGGAGGTGACTGCAGAGGGGGACAACTAGGAGGGCGGGCAGGCCACACGCAGCTGGGGGGAGACCGCATGGAGGGGGGGACTCTCCGGGCTTGGCGACACCCTATATTCGAGCCGGGAGAATGGGCGCGTTTCCGAGAACGCCACGAGGGCACCCACGGGCGGAGAGGCGGCCAAGGAACCCCAGCGTCTACATCTTTCATTTTCATTAACACGTGTAAATTTCAGGAACCATTTAACCTTCAGAGACGCCGGACAGAGCCCAGAACCCCGCCGGAGGCTTCGTTCCGGCGCACAGGGGGGTCGTTGCAAACGCCCAGCGGGGTAACCCTAAACGTTTAAGAGATTTCGGTCTAGCGTGCGCTTGCTCAACAAATAAAATAAAATAAAATAAAATAAATGCCTGAAAATTCCAGCAGCAGCCCAAGATGGTGGCCGGCATTTCCTTCATCCTGTCTTTCTCTCCCGGGGGATCTGCGGGCTGTCTTCCTACCTTGGCCAGCCCATCCTTGCAGGGGTCCCCAAACCCCAACCCACCCCTCCCGACAATTTAAATGCTAGAAAAACACCCTGAATGGAAGGCAGCCGGACAGTGGTCTCTGTCCTGTCTCATTTTTAAATTAAAAAGTAAATTAAGTCCCTGGAAATATCAGTCGCCTCTCTGCTTGGGACAAGACCACCGGAAGCTTCCTAATTGGTTCTGTTGGAGGTGTGGGCATCTTTTCACCTTAAGAATCTGCCCTGGGCTGCATTTATGAGCCTGAGGCGGGGGTGGCAGGGGATGATAAAAATTAGAACAATTATAAATTAAGGAAATGAATGTATTGATCTGATCGTTTTAAACAAAATCTGTATATGTTCGTGGTTATACGAGAGGGTCTCTAATATTTTTTGCAAACTTAAGAGACATAAAAGAACACATAAAATGTTTTATTATTAGATTCGGTCTTAGTGCTTATTATTATTTTTTTTTTAAAAAAGGACATTTTACCCTACCTTAACATATTTTTTAGTTTTTATTCTACCTGCCTTAATTTAAGAAAACTGCTCATTTACTTTCCTCTGAATACAGTTTAGTGTCATCAAACCATCGTATCCCCTAGCAGTAAAGGCTCAAAGAAAACCGACAAAAAAGCCCCCTCCCTTTTTCAAGGGCGCAAGCACCAAGACAAGACACCCCTACTTTTAGGGCTGATTCTTCCCGCGGCCCCTCCCCCGCCGGGAATTAGGGTTACTAAAATTCCGGGTCCATGACCCCCGGCTCACGCCTTGGAAGCCGTGGGTGGCCCGAATAGGGAGCATCCACCGCCGCGTCCCCCTTCCCGGGCACCCACGCTCGCGTTGGCCCCGGGCACGCCGAGCCTCGCAGCATCAGCCGGCGCACGAGGGCTGCTGGGCTGCTTTTTCATTCATAAAATCCCGACCGGGCGGCCGCCAGATGATTTATGGGGCTGCGCGCTATCGCCCGGCGGCTTCTGTCCCGGAGGGCTCAAGCCCTGCGTGCGTCCCTGACCCGCCGAGGCGGGCCGGACACCGTGGGGGGCAGCGGGGCAAAAAGAGGCTCGCCCACTCCGGTAAAACGGGCTCCGGGTCCAGGAGGGAGCTTTCCCCCAACCCGAGAGAAAGGCAGAGGAAACTGGAATTAGCATGAGCCAATGGGGGCGCGGCGTTGTTACTAGGCGGACCGGGCAGATCTCAACGAGGAACTTCGTTGATTTCCCCGCTCAGGGACGGGCGCAAAAGTGCAAGCCCCGCCAGTGAGCGTGAAGAACCGTCCAGGAACCCGCAGGGGGAGGCGCTGGAATGTGGGGCCCGGCGGGGAGCGCCGGCCGCCCAGCCCCCACCCGGGAGCCCAGATCTGCGTTCCTCCGAGCCCCGGAGGGGGCCGACGGCCCCGAGAGCCCTTGAGAGCTGTAGCTTTTAGGAGAGTAGAAGACGCATTTTGATTTTAATTGTTTTTCGAAGAGGAAAGCAACTTTAAAAAACTTTTCTGTTGCAGTTTTAATTTTGCACTGCCTTTAAAAAACCCACCATGAACCAGGAACTGCGAATTCTGGGCTCATTTAAAGTGCTCTGCGCTTATTTCTTGGTGACCATTTGGAGACAAAGGGCCAGCGGCCCAATCGGGAGGGAAACCACATTGGTTGGAAAGGAAATGCAAAAGTAACTTCCATCACCTTCCCGCAGTCCTCGGCCCCTGGGCCCCCACTGGGGTGACACGGCCAGGGCGGATCGCCGGCCCGGAGAGGGCGAATTCCGCGGCAGGCGCGTTTGCCACCGTCCCTGGCTGTGGGAACCTTCATTCAGGCGGGGGAAGGGAGCGCGTTCATTCAGGAACCGGCGCGCCGCGGCGCCGACCCTGGGATGCACCGCGGCTGCGCGCCGCCCGGCGCGGGGCTCTGGGGAGAGGGTGCAGGGCCCAATGGAGATCTTCCACCGAGGTGGACTCCCGCACCCGCCTTCCCCAGTGAGGACAGAGGCGGGGGGCGGGCGGGCGCATCCAAGTGGGGTCACCTGCAGCCGCATACCTGGCGGCGACTTGAAAGGACTTGGCTCCAGCTCCGCGAGTTTTCCGTTGTTAAGCCCTTAAGTCGTCCTGGAAAACGCTTCCGAATGAGGGCCGCGGGGTTCCGAGGACGCTCGGGCTCCCTTTCCCCTACACTGCTCTCTTTCGGGGCGCACATGGCGATCTACATGCTGCTGTAGCTCGGCCCGGCCTAGGCGGTGCGGATCCCCCGCGCCCCAAAGCTGCGGCCTCTGACCCTGGCGCCCACCCAGGACTGTCACAAGCTGGGCACCGGGGCAGCCGCACCTCCCACCGCCCCTGGCGGAGGTGCGTTCCCGCCTCTGATCAATTAATTTCAGCCACACACAGACCACCCCCGTCCCGCGAGCCCCTGTCGTCTGTCTGGCAGGCTGCTGGACACCTCTCCGCAGCTCTGAAGGCCTTCGGCGAGGTGCGCGCGGGAGTTAAAAAGCACACTCCAACAGGCGTGGGGGGCTGGCTCCCCTGCCTCCGGGATTCCGAGGGAGAAGGTGCACTTTTGGGGGTGAAAGATCCTAACTCCTGACCTCTGCCTCTCAGAACGCATCACCTGATGCCTGAGTAACACAAAACCCCAACCCCACCGGCAGGTTCCTGGCCTCTTGGCTATGTTCCTGGCCTGTCGCTGACCAAGTGTCAGCGGAGTGGGCGCCCAGGTTGAGAAGATGACCACTTACACTAAGGCAAATCGGGCGGGAGGCGGGATGGGGTGTGTGTGTGTGGGGGTAATGACCCAGCAGGCCATGTCCGTCCGGCGTCTTCCGAGCAGTACTGCGAGGAGTCGCGGGGCCACGCTGGTGGGAACCGGACCTTCCGGGAGGACCCTCTCTAAGGCCCCCGTTGACCCCGCGGCGCTCCCGTGCCCCCTGGGAAGAAACCGAGACCCTCCCTCGCCTGTAGGACTTGTCGCTTGGAGACTGTCTAAAGGGAGGACTCCGCATCCCGGTGCCTTTGTCGGCTTCGTTCTGCCCTTGCAACACCCGACTTTCTGTCCTTCGCCCTGGGGATGGATGGAGGGACGGTCGGCAGTGGTGGGGGGGGGTCCTTGATTATGGGGATCTTCCAAGTTCTGGGGCCCTGGAAACTTGCCAGGAGGGGCGGGGGAGGGCCTTTTTTTTCAGGTGCGAGGAGGGTGCTTGCATACCTAACGCCCTGCAATCCTCCCCTTGCGCCCCTCGGCCTCGCACCGCCGGGACTCGTGGCGGGAGACGGGTTTGGACCCATTGGGAGTTATGGGGGCCGGATGGGCTGCCTCGGTTTCCAAGCCTCGCCCGCGTGCTAGTGCAGGGCTCGACCTGCCCCTGCGGTCCTGGGCGACGGGGCCGGGGCTGGGGTGCTGCGGGACAGGGGAGAGAGGAGAGGCCAGAGCGCGCGCTGCGGGCACCAGGGCCTTGGCTCGCAAACAGCGCGGGGCCGCTCCGCGCATTCCGCGCATTCCCGCGCGGCCTCGGTTCTGCCGCCACGTGGTTGCTCTGCGCGCCGCGCTTACCGTAAGGCTTGGAGAAGGCGCGCACTCGCGGCCCCGGAGCGCATGCGGACCTCCCAGGACGCGGAGCGCAGACGCAGGGTCCCGCCACAGTGCCCGGTCGGTCCACTCCGGGCCACTCCGGGCGGATGAATGGCGCGTACTTTTTTACGGAGAGTTTTAGTGTTGGCGAGTTGGCATATTCATTTGTAAAGACAGGCAGGAAGCGTGCCCAGGACTCACTGCTATCCGCAAATAGGGTGACTATCTGAGGAACGTGACCGAACCGGACCGGTGACCATTATGACTTCCCAGCAGTGACAGAGAGCCAAAGAGGAGCTCCAGCTGTCTGACTGTTTTCTTCTCTTTTCTTTATTATTCAAGTTCGGTCTGTGGCTCAGGCCAGGGGCGGCTAGGAAGCAGAACCCTGGAGGGACTTAGCACAGGGGACAGCGCCAATAAGCTGGCGATCACTATGTTTTAAAAAGTCACGGAGGGCCTTTTCTCAGAGGGTCAGCCCCAGATAAAGAATGGAGCGCATCACCGTATCCTGAGCAGCTGGCCTTAACCAACAGGATGCCCTCCTCCGCCTCACGGTGCCCATGGTGATGCCCCCAGGCTTGGCTGGGTCAGAGGAACCCTGAAAACCCTCCTGAGGCTGCCACCTCTAGGCATCGGGGCTTGGACAGAGTGCTGCGGCCGTCGCTGGGAGACAGGACGGGGGTGGGGGCAGGGAAGGCTGCTGGGAACAGCTCTAGCCTGGTCCCCGCCAGCCCCGCAGTGTAAGGGAAGCCTGCCCCTTTGCTCTGAACCCCGTCTCCGGGAGGGTTTAGGGAAAAAGCCTTCGCTAATGTCTGCGCCCTCATCTCCTTCACGGCATCGGCAGCCGTCAGACCCACACCCTGAGATGTCGGGCTGTGCCCCTCTCTGTCACAGGCACCGTCAGAACAGTTCCGGAGGCCTTTCAAGCTGATCGGGATAAAAATCTGCTTTTTCAAGAATTCATGCACTAGCGAGTCACTTCTTTCTCAAGATGTCAGGAAATTTGCAACCATGTTTGTGGAACTGGACGAGAGTGTCACACACAGACGACATCTGCCAGTAGCTGTGCGATTTGGGCAAATCTCTGTCCCTGTCTGTGAAGTGGGAGGTGACTGTGCCTCTCCCAAGGCGGCTGGGAAGAGTAATTACGGTAATTCGCGTGAAGCAGTTAGCATGGGGCCTGGCATACATCAAGGCATTTTAAATGTTTTTCATTCATGTATGTATTTGTTCTCATGCAGAATGAAGGCCATGTGATGCATGCTGTATGTGGAATTAATTAAACATTTCGCTTTATATTCAGAAAGAGAAGTTTAAAAATGGCTTCATGGTCTATAAACTCACTTTTATTTGCTGACTTGTGAGCTGTGTGGATGTGAGATTTAAATCTTAGAAAGCACTTATGAATGCATTTTTAAAAAGCTTAACCACATTAATCTTCTTCCTTCTCACCCTGCACAGAGAATAAAAAAGTTGATTAAAAAAGGAAGCACATTAATTAAGAGCATAAATGTCGACGTAAGCATGAGGGACAGATAGGGTCAGCGAGCTGGGTCCTACAGGTGGAAGAGAGCCGAGAGCCTACACCCAGGTCTCTGGGTGGATGGGGCCCAGAGCATGTCACCTTACTGCACGAAGGAGCCGCTGTCTGCTCAGGCCAAGAGGAGAGGAGCTGTGGGCGAAGTTGGCCAAAGGTGGGCCAGTGACATAGCGGCAGGAAAGAGGCATAATTGTCAAAAACCACGGGAGAGACCGAGGCTGAAGCTGCTGACCGTGGTCAGCCCAGAGCAGGACGCAGCCTGCCCTCGGGGTGTTGCCACGGTCAGGGTCGTGGAGGGGTCGGGGAGGCTGGTTTAAACACCAGGTACAGTTGTAGCCTCTTGGGGAGAGAGGGTTCCTGGACCCGCCAGCCTGGATGGCACTCTCCTGCCCCGGGACTCTGGGCATCCATGGTCCATTGCCCCTCTCGACTGAGGTGTCTAGCCCCCTGCTAACCCAAAGACGAAGCTGGAGGCACCCGCTGGAAAGCTTTCAAGCAAAACGCAACATCCGTGCTGCAGCTGAGCCAGCGGGCTAAGGTTCCCTGAGCTCCACGGGGCGGGTGGTCATCCCTCCAGCACGAGCCTCACTTTCTTTGGCCTTGGTGAGTCCCAAGGCTGCCACAGCGAAGGACCACAAACCGAGGGCTTAAAAGGACAGACGTTTATTCTTCACAGTCTGGAGACCAGAGTCTGAAACTCGGGTGTAGCAGGGCCTCGCTCCCTCCGGAGGCTCTGGGGAGGGTCCTTCCTACCTCTTCCAGCTTCTGGGGCTCCGGGTGTCCCTTGGCTGTGGCCACACCCATCCACTCTCTGCCTCCGCCTTCCCTCGGCCTCTCCTCTGGGTGTCCTCTGTCTGTGAGAACGGCACTTGCCTTTGGATTTAGGGTCCACCTGGGTGATCCCGGATGGTCTCGACTCAAGATCCTTAACTTGATTGTATCTGCAGGGACCTTATTTCCGAATGAAGTCGTGTTCCCAGGCTCTGGTGGCTAGGTGGTGGACATCTATTTGGGGGGTGGGGGGTACCATTCAACCCGCCAGAGGCAGAGAGGGGGAGAGGGATGGCAGGGCTTTGCGGCTCCTTAAATAGGCAGTCGGATCCTTTGATATGCCAAGGGCTTGGTTTGAGTCCGGCCCTGTTTGTCAGCTCTTTGGGGGGCAGCGGGACGGGACCCAAACATGCCTGAGTTGTGGTCCCTGTCCTCCAGAGGTTTCCCCCTAGAGACCTGAGAAATAACGCGTGGAAAAAATACTTTTTATTTTTTAAAAGAGAGAGAGTTCCTGGCCAAATTGGCGGGTGCCTTCTGCAGGTGCCCATGACCCCCCATCTTGCCCACTGCCTTCCGGAGGGGACAGGTAGACGTGACGGGCAGCACGATTGCCAGCAGGATTCAGAGGAGGGGTGGGGGGAGAGAAAGGCTTCACCCAAGAACCAGGAAGGGCAGAAGCGGAATGGGCAGAGATGGAGGTGGTTAGAGGCGGATGTGCCTAAACGGCGAAGTCTGAGCAAGTCCCAAGTTTTCCTCCAGCACGAAAACACAGCGTGCAGAGTGTGGACCCTGGAACCAGCAGGCTCCAGTCCCAGACCTGTCACTTCCTCTTTGTGTGGCCTTCACCTCTCTGAGCCTTAGGGTCCTCACCTGCAAATCGGAGTTGACAATAGTGTCAGCTTCGCACTCACAGGGTCTTCACAGAGGCCATGCGAGTTGGCGGAGGTCGGGC
>NW_011889259.1:295886-297268 GCF_000151845.1 Pteropus vampyrus
GGAGGCCGCGTGACCTCGTCGTGGCCGTGACATACCATGAGTGTGCCACACGCTGTTGGTCACACAGACCAGTGCTGGACCAGTGTAAGGGGACGGCGCACGGGGTCGCAGAGCCTGCGCCGGGCCGGGGTCGCTGGGGGCCATCCTGGAGGAGCAGGGGCCCGCTGGGCCTCCAGGCGCTGGCAGTGGGGAGAGGGCCGTGGCAGGGGCAGTGGGCAGTGAGCAGTGGGTGGCGGGCACGGTGGGGCCACCGTTGCGCTCCACTCCGAGGCTTCATGTGTCTTCACTGCCCCCGGGAGCTGAACTGCGTATGGTCTGAGAGAAGCCGCGGCTTCCTTTTTCCCACGTGGCGCCTGCTCTGACCACCTACAGAAAGGCCTAGCCTTGCTCCGCAGCGCGCAGTGGTCCTTAGGCCAAGGTCAGGTGGACGGCAGGCGTGGGGCTGCGTGCGGACTTCCTGTCTTCGAGGCAAGACCTGAGTGCAGGCTTCACGGAGCCCGCCCCGCCCTCGGCTGTGCACGCCGACCGGCCTCCCGCTGCCCCGGTGCCCACCGCCACCACCGCCCGGCCTCCCCAGGGGCTCGTGGAAGGATGCATCCCAAGCAAGACCTCTCTCTGGAAGTGCTCGGAGTTAGAACACCTTGCTCTGAGTTCTGACACAGAGCTGGGGTGCAGGGAGGTAGGGGGGCTCGGAAAACCTTCAGCTCTCGGAAAACCGAGCGCCTCCGGCTGAGGTGCCCGGATGAGAGCGTGGGGCTGCGTGAGCGCCAGACCACGGGAGACCCTGTGAAATAATGGCCCGGCGGGCGGACCCCGGCGCCCTCAGCTGCTGCCGGTGTCCCACTGGCCACGGGCCCCTGACGTGCGATGCACAAACCCCCTCAAAAGAATATGAACAGGAAAGAGAAGAGACGGCTGGGGGGCTCTGCCGAATGCGGGGAACGAGCGTGTTCCCCTTTGCAGAGGGTGTCGGCCGTCTCCTCGACCCTGATCAGGGGGAGTCGGTGTCTGCGGGGGCGTTCGGCAAGAGGCCTCTGACTGGGAGACAATTTTGTGGCTTCGGCCTGTAATTTGGGTTTGAGGGATCAGGCACAGTGGATGTGATACACTTACAAACCTCTGCCCGTGACCCCCATAGGCAGCCACCAAAGCTGGCCTTGCAAACGCTGACTCCTGAGGTCGGGACCGACCAGGAAGGCTGTGTCCTCCAGGGCTGGGGACACGAGCCCCGTCATGGCTGCCTTTGGAAATTTGGAGGTGCCGATCGCTGGTCTGCTCACCGTCTGGTTCTGAGTGCACAGTGCGTGGGGTTTTCGTTTCTGTTAGACGTGGGTGTCTGGGTTCATCCAGGCCCCCGACGTGAGCCTTGTAAGGCAGGAGGG
>NW_011889259.1:298833-304596 GCF_000151845.1 Pteropus vampyrus
CTTCTTTCCCTCGATGAGACAAAAAGGCTGTCAGGACACTCGCCAGACTGACCCAGACTTCGGCGGATCCCGGCAGGGTGTCGGGCGGCGGGGGGTGGAGGGTAGTGTATTTTTTCCTTAATCCCTGCCCCCAATTTTGTCTTACCATTTAGGTTTTCTTCAGCTGGACTCACAGGAGTTTATGATGCTTTGTATTTTGTAGAGTTTATTTCTTTCATTGCTGGCGAAGAAGCTTTGCATTGTTCCATGCGACGCTTTATCTGGATTTTCTGGCGTGTGAATTATATTTTCTTCTTCGTCTCGATTATTTGTTAAGTCGAAACTGGATATTGATCGTGTGTAGTTTCTAGCAACACTTCGTATCCATGGAGAGTTGGCTTTTTACTTGGGCCGATCACGTTTCCCCAAGGCCGTCGCTTTTTTGTATTTTATCACACACGTGATTACATAAGATTTTTCCTTTATTTTTACATGTTCGAACCCCTGTGTCTTGTCTGCGATGGGATGTTTCCATTTTCTTTTGTCGGAATCTGTTTTCTGTACCCAGATGGGAAAAATGCCATTCTCCTTTCTTCTAGCTTGTGAAAATAAACCTGAGCTAAAGAACACACGCGTTTTCTCATCATTCAAGTAACACATGTTTATGACAGAAAATAAAAATGAGCAAAACGAAGAAAAACATGAGCGCCTTCGATATCACCATCGGACCTAACTCAGCATTCATATACAGTTTTCGTATTATTTTTCATATTATTTCGGTTTTTATTTTTCGCTTTAATGTTTTCAAATAAAAATTTTCAATGACAATTTTTACATAAAAACCTTTCATCTGTAATTGTTTGAAGTGCACGGCCACACACTCGTGTCCGTGCGTGCATACACGGGCGTGGGCACGCACACGCACGAGCCCACGCGTACTTTCTTCGACAGGAATTTTGGGTTTTCACAATTGATCACCTTCCGTAAAATACCAATAAAAAGCCCGTTTCATGTGATGTCAGGAAAACCGGCCGTCCTGACCGAAAGGCCGGATTCGTGGCTTTTGCTGATGTCCGTGGCGCGCACACTCCCACGTGGCCGATTTCAGGTTCTCCACGATTTAACAAGTGGATTACAGATATTTTGAATATTTAGCAGTCGGCTCTTGTGTGTGGGCCAGGACTGGCTGGTCATCTTAAGTCGCTTCTTCCTGACAGGAGTGGCGTGAAGTTCTGTTTTTTCGTCTACCTTTTTTCTCCTATTACAGAGGCCGTGGCCTTCGCGTAAGTGTTTTGTCCCCGAATAAATGGATACTCGATTACTTGATTCTTTATTGTTATTAAAATCTCTTATTTTCCACGTGCCTTCCAGCTGCACGGTATTCACGTGAGATGCTCTTTGTTCGTAAACGTGTTTTCCTGTATACCGTCCCCTCCGGAACTAATTCGCCACCACTTTTGGTGGCTTTTCTAGTTCTATAATCACGACTAGAACAAAGCTGATACTTAAGGCCGCCTAGCCCTACATTTCCACGTTATTTATTTTTCTTATTAAATAGCTTTCACCCACATTTCTAGTTTTATATTAAACTAAGAGTGGTCACTGGACGGGGCACTTGGCAGAACGATCCCGATTTTTAATGCTAATGATCCATTAATTAAGGAACAGTGGCTTTCGGGTTTAAATCCACAACTTTCATCATGTTTAGAATAAAACCTGTCCTACGAATTTTTAAATAGTGAATGTTTTCAAATGCTTCCTTGACACCTATCGAGACGATCAAATGACCTTTTACTAATTCTCACGCTAATAGGATAAATCATTTTCCTGCGTATTGCCACCAACGCTTTCTTGGAGTAAACCAAACTTGGTTGCTGTAGACGCTTTTTTTTTTTTTTTTTTAAGTGCTGAGGGTCTCTGCTTATGTTTCAAATGTTTTAAATAAACGTTTCGTTGAAGACTAATTTTTGATAGTGCCCGCGCCGTCCTGCATGACCGCGACAGGTCTGTCCAAGCTAAGACAGTGACATGGGCGCGTGGCCGTTAACCAGACCGTAGCCCAGGCTGCCCTGGGCTCTGCCATCTCTCCTGCTCGTGCTGGGATCCTGGGGTCCGCGTTCACGATTGGGGCCGACCTACGCGTTTTCCCCGTTCTTCCCCGCCTGATCCAGAATGCTGTGCCATACGTCTACTGCGTCCCCCATTTTTATACATTTTGTAACAGTTTATTAAGCGGAAGAATTATTTATTCCTTGACGGATATGATGTTTTTTCACGATTCGGGCCGGTGGACGGACGTGTGTGGAAGGGTGATTTTCGTGGTGATAATCTGCATTCTCGCTGTTCTAGGAGAACCTAGAGGGACAAGAGGCATCTTTCCCTTCTCTGCCCGTCCCCCGCCCAGAGGGCGAGCAGGTCCCCGAGGCGGGGGGTTAATTCGCTCTGGTTTTAGAAAAGCGTCAAAATGGTTCACAGGCCAGGGGAGTCTCGGGTTTTCACCAGAGGCCAGGACTGGAGGTGGCTGGACCTGGACCTTACATAAAGCCTGGGGCTTTATGTAAGATGGGGCACCCTGAGCGGGGCAAGACCCGGGCTCTGTCTCCTGCGTGCACCCAGACAAGTGGCAGGTCCTCTGACGGTGTGGCACCTGAGCAAGGTGGAGCGTTAGGGGGTAGGATTCGTATTGAAGGGTCCCTGGGCCCCCCTGGAGTGGCAGGATGGGGCTCCACCGTCTCATGGCCAGTGAGGGCCACCCCCTGAGACTCGGGTGGACCGAAGACCAGTGGCCGGGCTCCGATCGCGAACTGTAAACCTCCCGAGTCTGTCTCCCGTGCCACACAGTCAGCGCTAACTCAGTCCCGTCTGTCTCTTGTCTTTGCGCATCCAGGCTCGGGGCTGGAAAAGCCAGCTCCATGCTGACCACCCCCAAGTGGGGCTGTCCAGCCAGATGCCTCCCAGGTCCCCACATTCATTTATGGGATGCTATCTGACGTCTGCCCTGGCCACTAGCACACGTTCCAGACCTGACGTTCTGGAAACGTCCCAAAGATGTCCTCGAGTCCCAAACTCCTCCCCTGCCTCCCACCTCCGCCCTGCGGGGTCCCCATCCTGCTGGATGGAAGCCCCAACACCCAGCAGCCATCCTTGGCTCACACTCCAGGTTCAGTCGCCTTCACATCATTCCAAATGTGTCTAGACCCCGCCAAGTCCTAGCGCCCGCCGCTCCTTTTCCTGTCTATCTGACCCCATTCCTGAGGGCACCACCCTTCTGACCCCGTCACCTGACGGAGGCCCCACCTCCCAGCACCGTCACATCGCGGGTGAGGTTTTACCGTATGAATCTGGGGGACACAGACATTCGGGCCAGGGCGCTCCCCTTAGTCGCAAACGTTTCATTGCTACGAATGGGATTTTTCTCACTGTCCTCCACGTTTTCGGGTTAAGGGTCGGGGTGCGACCTGGAGACCGGCCACCAAGAAACCGGAGGGGCTCACAGCATCAGGCCTTCCTTCAGAGGCCTCCTGGCCCCCTTGGGACTTTGGTCACTGTCGACCGGTTTCTGCAGGCTTGTGTTAATGAACCCGAGGGTCCAACAGCTGACGCTGCCCGTCTGTAAACTGGAAGATTTTCCCCAAGCACAGGGAAAATCATGGTTGAGGGATTGAAAATAATGCGGTTAACAGTAATTTAGAAGGCTCTTCACTGAGCGGGGTTTGAAAATGAAAGGAAAAACAGCTTGTCAAAGTCCGTTGGCAGAACCGCGGTGGAAGTCGTAGCTTTCGGACGGGACCATTGTTTCGACGTGAATTCATATCATTTTTCTTAACGTCATTGTTCTTCCCGTTCTCTTGTCTTTGCACTCAATAAAAACATCTAGACAACGTTTTTCAAAGTCCCAGATGCAGCCTTTTATCTCCACGTGCAAATTCCACCTGCCAATTTGCAGACGGCCTCGCCTCGGCGGGCAGACCGCCGCTTTCGCTCCTGGGCAGTTTCCGTTCGCGGCTGGGCCTGGCCGGCTCGGCCCTCAGCCGCCCTCTGGGAGGGCACATGTGGCCTTTAATTTTTAATTGGTTGAGGGCGTGTGTGGCAGAGAGAGCAGGAGGCGCCGAGCTCTTTTTCTTGTTGTCGTCGTATCTTATGGCTTTACAGCTTCGAAGGTTTATAGCTTCGAAGGTTTCGTATCTTCTGGCTTTATAGCTTCGAAGGTTTCAGGGTAGGGAGGCTGGCTGGAGGGTGGCTTCCAGGCCTGAGACCTCGGACGGGCGACTGTGTGTCTGCTGTGCTCTCCCGGCTCGTCCGTGCCCTCCTTCGCAATCCCCCAGCCACCTGAGTCGGACCCTGCCCCCGAGAACTACTGAGCATCTCCCGCATCTTCCCGCGCCGGGCCGGGTGGGGTACCCGCCTCCTTCGCCCGGCCTGGAGCTTCCAGTCACATGGGGACTCGACTCTGATACAAATCCTGACGAAACAGCCGCCAGATTGGCGCCTCGTCTGCCTCCCACCTGGGAAGATCAAACCTGAACAGTACACCGAGGTCCTTCGTCAGGGGGAGGGTGTCCCATTCTTCTGTGTCCTTCCCTAGGAGGACATGTCCCCTCTGGGTCAAACTGGCCTCTGGTGGTCCCCTGTCAGTTAAAGGGACCCACACGCCAGCACGCAGTGCCGTTCTCGTGATGCCAAG
Organism: Pteropus vampyrus; assembly: GCF_000151845.1. NCBI lineage: Eukaryota > Metazoa > Chordata > Mammalia > Chiroptera > Pteropodidae > Pteropus > Pteropus vampyrus. The sequence continues at coordinate 303,497 of NW_011889259.1, forward strand.
CTAAGTTAAAGCTCTGCCCTGTGAACACACCTGTCTGCCTCCGTGAGTCTTCCCAGCCGGCAGGGGCGTCCATCCTGTGGGCCAAGGCGTGTGGCAACACAGCGAGGATCGTCTTGGCACCGCGACCTGCCGGCGTGATGGCAGCCACAGCCATTTCCCCGCAGTGGAGAGCGACAGCCCTGAGTCGGGGGTTCCTAACCTGGGGGCCGTGAACGCGCAGGGGGAGAAAGTCCCATCTGTATTTTCACCGGTGCGATTGGTCGTCTTGATGGCGGGCACTAGACCTCAGTGGAAGTGTCACAGCGACAGAGATTTTCAAACCGCATCACATTCGTCGCAGATATCTTGAAATATCCGCCTTTGAAAATCACAGAAGTTTCTAGAACTGCTGCCGGGGGTTTATTTTAAGTGTCATTAAGCGGGGCTGTTTCTATAGCACAGATTTATTTATTTATTTTAAAAACCGGGTGAATCGATTTTGTGCGGTCGGTTTCTTTGGAATTCTGCGCGTTTTAGGTTTTGCGCTTTTGGGTATTCTGAGAAGGGCTCTCGGGATTTAACAGTCTGCCGAAAAGCCCACGCCACGGAAAAGGTTCGGAGCCCCTGCCCTGGTTATGTTTTTACTCCCGAGGAGTGAGGGATGCGAACCTGAGCCCCGACACCAGACGCGTTCCAGACGGTTCCGTGTGTGCGTGTTGTGTGGGGGCCGGTCACGGGAAGGGCAGCAGCACACGTATCCCGTCTTGCTTCCAACCGTGTTCCGAGAACTCGACAAAGAAGACAACTCACGGGAACTGCGGTCGCCTCGGATTCTGCAGACGAGGCCCGTCTGCCAAGCCGGGGTACCGCACGCGGACCGGGTGTGGCGCGCAGGCTCGGCAGGTGCCGTAGAGGCCCTGGTCAGACACGCTTATGCCCGGAAGTGGGCGGCAAACTCAAGGGCCCGCCTATCAATGAAACGATCAGGTGCCCAGTGTGTGGGGTGTGCTGGGACAGCCCCTCTGCGGAAAGGGACAATTAGTTGCCCATCTTGCGTCTCCTTTGGATCTGGGGCCAATGTCTACCATACCTGGAAACTCTGTTTTAACCAGTTGTGTGAG
>NW_011889259.1:307136-309309 GCF_000151845.1 Pteropus vampyrus
TGGCCGTCGGGGGTACAGTGTCCTGGGCGGAGGGGGCAGCCAGAGACCACATCAAGGAGGCGAGTATCGTTTTCATTCCAGCCCATTCAGTGTTTGGAAAGAAAAATTATTCAACTTCACATAACACTCCTGAGAAAGTGGCTTAGCGGGGTCAGCCAGCGACTTCAGACCACACACGGTCCTCCGTCCGGTTTTCTCGCCCAGCGGACATGATCTGGGCAAAAAGAAAAAGCAGAACGCGTCTCGAAAGTGGCAGATCAAAAGGCAAAACAAAACTCTGTGTATCTCAGATCCCTTTATTGGAGACCGAACTCAGTTGAAAGCAAGAGAATCAATATGAGATGATGAACCCAAGACCTGTCCTTGGCTGGTCCTTAAGAAAGACCGTCTGTGATTTTGAGCAATCTAAGTCAGGTGTGGTGGGTCCCAAATGATCCTGTCGATGATGGAGAAAAAGACGAGGATCCACAGCAAAGAGACACCGTCCTTCTCGGACACTGTATTATTGCCAAGAAGCGTGTTCAGATCTAATGATGATCGGCTTGGCCTTTAGAAATCAAAGAGTTTTAGGTGAGTCCGAAAGCAGGTGTAGTGGACAGAGGGACGTCCCAGGAATCGCCACTGCCTGAAGGGACCAAGTTCAGGTAACTCCCACAGCATCTGACTGCAGAAAGGCAAGCATCCGATCGGATCCCTGCAGTGACACTCTGCGTTTGCGGTCTGTTTTCATCCTAGGATCTCGAAACATTTTCAAGCGTTAATTAAACTTCAAAACGGTCTGATGTGCTGGGTATAATTAGACCCATTTCTTAGCCGGGTCGTCTGAGGCCCATTAAGATGAGCCGACGCGCTCAGAGCCTGGGGTCCCGACTTCCCCGTCTCCCACCCCAGCTTGCCCCGTTTGTTTGAATGTCTCCAGAGCAGAGAGGGCCGTGAACATTTAAACAAATCTCCTTGGAAACTGGTGACTTAACGAATTCTTGGGCAAACCCTCCGCGGGTCTCCGTGACCACCTCCCTTTCGTGTTCCTTCATCAGAGCAATTCACCCAGGTATTTTGTACATGCCTTTAGGGGAAGTCATTGGGCCCCCCTCCGGGCCTGAAACGGACGCCCCCGGGCGTTCGGGAGCCGCGGGCAGGCTGCGTGCTTCCCATCGTTCTGCCAGAAGGCTATAAAATGTCTTTTCATCTTAAGTTACATAAGCATCCAGCACGTAAGAAGTCTGTTATTACAAAGGCAAGTACTCTGGGGAGAAAAAGTTCTCGTTTATCCTGAATATCCGCACTAAACACTTTTGATGTCTTTTACGGGGCTCCTGAGTCCTAAGAGGGAGAAACATGCACAAAAGTCCTTTTAACAGCGCAGCCTGGCTCTGGCTGACGGCGGGTCTGGCAGCGGCCGGGGTCCGTAATCCATCCCGCGATATCCGCATCTGCGTTCACGTCCCTCTGCCCGACGGCAGCCTCTGCGGAGCCGCGCCCGGCCCTGTGCGGGGCGGGGGCGGGGAGGGCGCCTGGCCCGTCGCTTCAGACCTCGCTCTTGACAATGGAGGGCACCGCGGTGGCCACGCCGCGCCCAGACATTCGTCCCTGCTTCTTCGCTCCTCTGACAGAGAGACCGAAGGAAGTGCATGGTGAGAGTGAACCCCCCGCTCTTACCGTCCCCATATAATGTCCCCGAGGGCCCCCTTCCCCGAGGTACCCCACTGCGCTCCATCCGTCTACAGTTTTTTTCTTGACCGACTCTCAAAACATCCATCTCGAGGAGGAAGAAAAAACCCCAGCATCTCGGGTGACGGTTGCTGATCTGGACACGCAGCTGCATGGCCTGGCTCCGCCCTACCGGGCAAGTGACCGGTCGGGTGAACGGGCCTGCAGCAGCCTCGCTCCCCGAGGGGCATCTCGGGACACTCCAGCCCTGTGGTTTGGGAGCCCCCGGGGAACTCAGATGGATTTGGCACTCGGTTTCACCTGTAATCTTTTTGGCAATGTGCGTTCAGTAAGTGACTTCCTAGGAAGCCTTCAGCCGCATGGAAAGAAATTTAAGTTCCCGTCTCAGTCCCCAGGGTCGTCTAAGTGGAGCCCGTGTTTGGGACCCAGCCAGGATCCTGTTCTGCACCATGCCAGTTTGTGATAGCATCTGGGTTGCCACTGAACTTGGCCTGTCGGGGAA
>NW_011889259.1:310224-311176 GCF_000151845.1 Pteropus vampyrus
GCAGGAGCTTTTTGTACCCCCGGGTCAGTCAGGCACCAGCTGTGGCTCTCCCAGGCAGGGCGGCTGCAGCATAATATTCCCGGCCAGTGGCTCTCATGCAGCCTTCTGGAGACGGAGGTGGCTGTGAGTTCTTAGCAGCCCACAGCAGGGGCTGCGGTTTCTCACAGTGGCCAAGCCAATAAGAGCACTTGGGCAGGTCCCCACAGCTTCCCAGAGGCACGGCGAGCTTGCGGATGAGAGGGTGGCAGCCCTGGCGGGTGGACCACAGGGGCCTGAAGTGGCCGAATGGGAGCAGGCAGAGCTTATGGGAAGTAGTTGATCTGGAGAGACTTGAGTCCCAAGCCAAGAATCTGGGCTTTGACTGTAGGAGGGGCGTTTCCTTACGACCCGTGTTGGCTGGTCCTGCATCTGGTGTCCTTTCATAAACACACGGATCAGCCCGCACCGGCTGAGGAGAGAACAGGAAGCGGCAGGCCCCTCGCTTCAGGGTTTCCCCTGGCCAGGCCAGCCTGGAGCCCGGATGGAGCAGTGCCTGCCACCCATGGCCGTGCTGTCCTGCTATCCCAGCCTGATGGCCTGGCATGTGGCAGGGACCCTGCACGAGGGCTTAGCAGAAAATTCACATGGACCAGCCACGGACCAGCCTCTGCACCTGAACAGCTGCTTCCACCCCACTCTCTGGGTTCTCATCAAAAAGAGGAGATTTAAATCTATAAATAATTCAAAATGGACCGAATAAATAAACGGATCCGTGCATCTCTGCAGAGGCAGGAAAGCCCATCCACGGCAGGGAAAGGATGGCTCCCTCTCCCTAAGAGACGAGGGCGGGACGTTCCGGGGCACAGGGGTGTTCAGAGCGAGAAACAGTGATGAGTATCGGTTGGGTCTGCGATGAGTATCGGTTGGGTCTGCGATGAGTATCGGTTGGGTCTGCGATGAGTATCGGTTGGGT
>NW_011889259.1:312226-319255 GCF_000151845.1 Pteropus vampyrus
GATGAGTATCGGTTGGGTCTGCGATGAGTATCGGTTGGGTCTGCGATGAGTATCGGTTGGGTCTGCGATGAGTATCGGTTGGGTTTGCGATGAGTATCGGTTGGGTTTGTGATGAGCATCGGTTGGGTTTGCGATGAGTGTCGGTTGGGTTTGTTTTCTTCCCTGGTTTGTCCGTGGTCGTCCTGTCCACTCCCGCGCCGTCAGCTCCATCCAGTGTTGGTTTGCGTGGAGGCTGGCGGTTTCATGATCATCATCACTGTGTGCTGGAGAACAATCATGCACTTGACTCTCCCGGGCACGGGTGACTCTCGCCAGGTCAGAGTCTGGCACTGGCCGCAAGCTGGGGGTGCAGGGGGTGGGGAGGTTGAGTGTCGCGCGGCAGGGTCCATGGAAGGGAAAATCCACCCCCACGTCAACATCCTTTAATGTTTTACCAGCTGCCCGCACGGGGCCAGGAGCCCACTGCTTCTCCCCACCTGGACACTGACTGGCCAGGCGGCTCCTAGGACACCAAATGGCAAGTTGGTTAAGGATGGAAACTGGAAGCATCGACTTGTCATCCCCTTGAAGTCTCCCCAGGCTGCGAGGGTGGAAGGGTTTGGGGGTGCGGACCCGTTCCAGCAACGCCCCGATTTTGATTCTGTTTCGACGATGGAAGAGGATCCCACAAAAGCCCCCGGCACCCACCCAGGGAGCAGTTTCGGGACGTTGTCACATTTCGGTCATATCGGACAGTTCCTTCTAGACACAGAGCAGGAGGCCACGAAAAGGGACGATACCTTACCAAGGGGTAGATGCCCTCACGCCTTCCGTGGCTAATGCTCGGCTTAATTAAGACAAGGGGTTCATTTTAGAAACTGCGTATTCGATTCCTTATAGAAGTCGGTGTTTTTTTCCCGTCTCCCCCACGACCCCGACAACCAGACGGGTGGCCGGGGTGTCCGCAGATCCAAAGACGGCTCCGCTTCACGTGCTACCTGGGAGGCAAGCGCTTGGTGGCCGCGTCTCCCGAGAGGCTGCTGAAGGGCAAACATCGCGGTGTCTTAATTTTATAAAAATATGATGCTTATTTTTAAGACGAAGGGGCGTAAGGACAGACAAAGAAGGACATGGAGAAATGCTAATGGAACTCGAGCTGGCTGTTTTCTTAGCTGACTTTGAGGCACGGCAGAAGTCTGGAAAAGATAAAGCGACAAGTTCAAATGCAGAGAGCTTACTTTTCGTTTGCATCAAAGCAAACCAAACATTGAGACGGTCTATACGCAGAGCTGAAATACTCAATTGATCCTTTCTCCCCCCCCCGACCCCCCGACCGACTGCTGGGGAACGGGACGCCTTGGCCTCTTAAATAACGCTCGGAACAGCGGGCCAATTGTGCAGCGAGGCCAGTGCTGCCCCAAGTAGCCCATAACTTCCTGTGTTGAAATGATGACTCGGAGATTTCGGCACGATATCCTTGCACACCAGGAAATATCGTCTTACGGACCTGCCATTTCGTAAAGTAATCGGTGAGAATGCCATTAGAGCCCATGTCTTAATTAAGCCAAGCATTAGCCACGGAATTACAGGCATCCGAAGGCTTAGCGTCCTGGGGGATCTGGTTTCCCAGGGCAGAGGTATGTGGAGGCTGGGGACTCCGGGGCAGAGACCCCCCTGGGCACCAAGGAGGCCGCCGCTCAGAGGCTGCGGGCGGCGAGGGGCCCGACGGCTCGGCAGCTCCAGCCCCTGTAACCCGTTTCGCCGCGTTCGGTTTCCTGCTCCTGTGCACTATGCGGAGGGGAAGGGACCCAGACCCAGGCCGCCGGCCGGATGCGTCCAAGGTGGTCCCCGGACTGGCCAAATACAGTCATATTCTGGATGAGCGGGGTGCGACGAGGCCAGGCCCAGGACCCAGGACCCAGCCCCTGGCTCAGCTGAGACACCAACATTACAGTTTATAGCCATCGGTCACCCACACGCTGGCTCATTCCACGCAGTCACCTAAGAATGGATCCCAGTCATACTGGCCAGGTTCCTCTGTTGCGGGACCTACGTTTGAGGGAGACAGGCCAGGCAGGAGCGGCCACAGCCCTGTATGGCTAGAGAGCGGTGTGTCTGGGATCGAAGGCCGCTCCGCCTCCCTCGTCCCCGGCCACGGTGCCAGGAGCACCTGGAGCTTCTACCTGCAGCAGGCAGAGGCCTCCGGCCGCTCGGCATTTAACTTCTCTGCTGTCCGTTTCTGACTCTGAAAACTGGGATCCATTCTTAGGTGACTGCGTGGAATGAGCCAGCGTGTGGGTGACCGATGGCTATAAACTGTAATGTTGGTGTCTCAGCTGAGCCAGGGGCTGGGTCCTGGGTCCTGGGCCTGGCCTCGTCGCACCCCGCTCGTCCACATGATGAGAGAGAGAGAGCGAGGTCCCAGAGGTGGGGGAGGAAAGCTTCCTGCGCACCCGAATCCCTGCATGTGTGTAAAAGGCCATCATGAAAACAGGACATCTGTCCCAGCCATGATGAAATACCGAAGACCGCGTGGTTTAAACAACAGAAATTTATTTTCTGGAGAAGGAGAAGTTCAAGCTCAAGGTCTGGCAAGATCAAGAGAGGGTGAGAGAGCTCGCTCTCTTACGAGGCCAGTCGTGTAGGATTAGGCCTCCTGTTTGTGACCTCATTTAACCTTAACGACTTCCCCGAAGTCCCCATCTCCAGATAAGTCACGTGGGGGGTAGGGCTTCAACCTATGAATTGTGGGGGACACAGTCCAGTCCATCGCGGAGTCGTCACACATTCCGGGAGGGGGGTAAGAACCAAATCGGGTCCCCTTAGCACCGAAGGTCAAGTGTGGAACAGCTGTCTACACCGACCACTTGACCGCTTCCTGTGCTCCTCGTGACTCTTCCTCCCCTCTCGTGAGAAGGCTGGCACAGGTGTGCTCGCGCACAGGTAACGGGTAACGCCGCCAGCCCTGGGACACTGGGTCTGCCTGACGCTCATTTCCTGGCCTCGTGAGCTGTCACCTGCCATGTCTGTGGTAGGAGTGTGGCCGCTTACGACCCACACAGACAGGGCAGGGAGTGATCCCCACTCACCGGGTCCCCGCGGAATCCCCAGGGACAGGGACCCCACCTGCGTCAGCCCCGTTTTACAGACGGTGACGCCGAGGCTGAGAAGCGGAGTCAGAGCAGCAGGGGACCGACTTTGTCTTTACGCCTACACAGGTGGACAAAGGCCACCTGCATCATAGACCGCATCGGAGACCCCGGACTTCGGGACAGTCCCTCTGGACTCAGCTTCTGGATTCTTCTTCAACTCTTTCCTACTCTAAGATTGCACTCTCCAGGGGTGGCAAAACAAACAAACAAACAAACAAACAAACAAAAATGACCACAAACTGGGCGGCTTAATGACAGAAATACTTTCTCTCGCGGTTCTGGGGGTGTGAGGTCAGCGTCATGAGGTGCCGGCAGGGCTGCCCTCCATTCAGAGGCTCTGAGGACCCCCTCCTGCCTCGTCCAGCTGCCGGCTCTGCTGGGCTCGTGGCCGCGTCGCTCCGATCTCGGCCTCTGCGGCCGCGTCGCCTGCCCGTCCGTGCGTCTGGCCTCCTCTACCTCCTCCCTATCAGGGCTGTGGGTCCACTCAGAACCTGCAGAACCCAGGAGGGGCCTCTCACGTCAGACCCCTCGACATGATCACAGCCGCAAGGTCCCTTTTTCCTTATAAGGTGACATCGATAGGTTCTAGGGATTAGGCCTGGTATCGGGGGTGCCCGTCCTTCAGCCCACCGCCCTGCGCACGGTGGGTTCTTGGGGAGCAGGGATGCTGCAGGTGGAGGTGCAGGGCTGGAGAGCTGCCACGGCCCCCGCCCCCACGGCTCCTCCCCCTGCTGTCCCCTTGTCCCACCCTCCCCCGGCATCCGATGTGCAGGACAAGCCTCGACGAAGCCCACGTCTGCTCTGTGGCTGCCCACGTCGAGGGCTTCTCCTGCCGGCCAGCTTCACTGCGTTTGAGCAGCGCTGGGCCAGGCACCAGGCAGAGGATTTTTTTTGGTGTCATTTTGGTTTTTTTCCACACGCGTGATTGTCTTTTTTTCTTTTCTTAATTTTTTTGTCAATGTATTTTTCAGTTACAGTTGACATACAAGATCATGTTAGTTTCAGGCATGCAGCGTATAGAGATTAGACATTTATAGACCTTACGAAGCGACCCCTCGAATAAGCGTGGTCCCCGCCCGATGCCCCTCGTAGTTACGACAGCATTATGGACTGTGTCCCTGTGCCGTACCTCGCATCCCCGTGACTATTTTTCTAACTGGCAATTTCTACTTCTTAATATCTTCCCCCTTTCACCCAGCCCCCCACCCCGCCCCCGCTTTTACCCGGAGACCATCGGTTCGTTCTCTGTATCTATTGGTTTGTTTCATCTTGTTTTTAAGATTGCACGTATCAACGAAATCATGTGTATTTCTCCGTCTGATTTATTTCACTCAGCACAATACCCTCTGGGTCCATCCGTGTTGTCAGAAATGGCGAGATTTCATTCCTTTTTGATGGCTGAGTAATAGTCCACCTCTTCCTTGTCCGGTCGTCTATCAGTGGACGCCTAGGTCGCTTCTGTATCTTGGCTCCTGTAGATAATGCTGCCACGGACATAGGGATCCAGGTCGAGTTTCTTAAACTAAGAGCCTGTTAGTTTGTGCCACGCGGGGCAGGGCCGTGCACTCAGAGGGGTGGTCCCCCCTGCTCCAAAGAGATGAAAGAGCCACCTACGCACAGGTCCCCGCCTGGAGGGCCTCTAATCCAGACGCGAGGACCCCACGCTCACTGCATAGCTGAGAAGCGACACCAGGCCGGTGGGTGGCCCCGCTGGGCAGAGAGAGGTGGGGGGCGGGTGTGTCCCCCCCCAGCCGCACCCCCCATGTGCAACACGATCGGTCTCTGGTGACAAGAGGGAAAACAAGTTTGGCCAAGTCTAGCGCTTTTCCTCGATGTCGAGTGTCTGACAAGGAGAGACTGGGGTGGGGGCGCGTGGAGATGGATGGACGTGAATCTGAATTTAGCTGCCAGGACACGACTCAATGCGAAAATGGTTTAATGGGTCTGTAAAAAGAACAACGACATCCCGCAGGCAGACGAAGTATTCTGATGCTTTCGGGATAAGTAAACCCGGCACATGAAGATGAACTATCTCTCAAAATAGCGGAGAGTCTGAGACGGAGCCCAGAGGGAGGCGTGGGAGGCGCTCGATGCTTCTGGAGAGGTTTCCGGGGGGAACGGCAGCTCGCACGAGCACCCAGAGAGCGGGCGCGCTCCCGTTCCCCAGCCCCGGGGGCGGCCAGATGGCGGCCCGAGGACCCGTTTCTCCTCTCTCCTTCTGCTCGCGGATGAAATCGCGTCGGCCTTCAAGACCAGTCCTGGGAGCCCCCCGCCCCACCAGCCGCGCCCCCTTGGTCGTGGCTATGCTGCTCTTCCTGAACCCGAAGCCTACTCCTCCCGGGGAGGAGGGGCGGTCAGCGTGGGGGAGGGCGGAGGCCTTGGGGTCACGTCAGTGCAGACAGAGGGTGTTGGGGGGCTGGGCAGTCTGGGCACCAAGGGGGGCTGAGAGTGGCTGATGTTGACAGATCAAGGGGCCAGAGGGGTCCCCAAACAATTTCTGGGTGTGAAGGTCATGCCCAGGCAGGAGATGTCAGAGCTGGGAGTGAAGGGTCAAGGGGCGAGGGGTGGGGGCAGGGGCTGGGCGGGACCAGGGCAGAGCCAGCGGCAGCCTGTGGGGTCAGCAGCCGCTTCTGGGGGCTCTGCAGCAGGAGACTTCGTGGGAAAGCCTGCTGGGTTTAGTGAGCAAGATACTCCCCACCGGCAAGATACCCCTGGTCCTCAAGATATTCTCTGTATTCGTGTCCTGTGGCAGCCATAACAAAGTCCCATAGCCCCGGAGGACTAAACCACAGATACTTACTGTCGCCGTCCTGGAGGCCTGAGTCCCAGATCCGAGTGCGGGCGGGGCTCGAGGCCTCTCTGCTTGGCGTGTAGACGGCCGTCTCCTCCCTGTGTCCCCACGTGGTCGTCCCTCAGTGCGCATCTGTGTCCCGACCTCTTCTTATAAGGACACGGTCTCATGGGACCGGGGCCTACCCCAGTCAGTGACCCCATTTTACCTTAATTATCTCTTTAAAGGCCCTTTCACTAACTATAATCACACACTGAGCCACCGGGGGCAGGACCTCAAAATGTAATTTGGGGCGGGGGAAGGGAGACACGATTCAGCCCAGAACACTTCCCATCAGTATAATTCGATGAGGTCCTCTCAGACGACTGTTTCTTCTAGTTCTAAAATCCCAAGAGCCTGTCCCTTTCTAATGACAATAAAGTAAAGATGTATCTCATAAAGAAAATGAAGTTCCAAGCGTGCTGAGTTAGGACGTGGGGCGATCCCGTAAGTGAACGGTATCCTCATCTATAGAGTAGAGAACCACGTGTCGACGCGCAAAGCCAGCAGCACAGCATCTTCCCGCTCACCGTTGTGCGAGCTGCTTGCAGGGCGCCCCCCACCCCCTCCTCCTTCTTCTCGGCTTCCTTCTAACGTTTCGCTGCCCAAATTCATACCATTTCTAGAAAGTTGGGTAACCACAGCCGAGACTTCATAAGTTAGAACTTTAAAACAACCCCCAATTAGTCGTGCCTTTTGATTTTTCTTACGGTGCTTGTTTGTTTTTGTTTTTTTTTTTTTCCCATGTGGAACATTTCAATTTTTATGGAGTTGAATTTTTGGGGGTCCCATTTATATTTTTGGTCATAATGAAAAGGCCTGCCTTCCCTATGGTATGGTTATAAAAGAATCTTTCCACGTTTTCTTCGGTCACGTTTGTGACTTTTTTGTTTTCTGGTGCAAATCTCTGATCCAGTTGGAGTTTTCCTTGGCGTGTGCGCCCACCTGCCCGACACCGCTAGCTGGCCGTCCTCTCTCCGTTGCTCGAGATGCCTTCTCTTTGCCACGGTCAAGGCCCTCAGGTGTTCCGAGTCCCTCTGGACCTTCTCCACCGTGTCTTTGTCCTGG
>NW_011889259.1:320195-321201 GCF_000151845.1 Pteropus vampyrus
CTCTCCGTTGCTCGAGATGCCTTCTCTTTGCCACGGTCAAGGCCCTCAGGTGTTCCGAGTCCCTCTGGACCTTCTCCACCGTGTCTTTGTCCTGGGCCCACACCGTTTCCGTGATGGATGCTTTGTTATTTGTTTTAATATCTTCTCTTTGATCCTCTTCTCTCCTGGCATGCCCCGGCTGTCTTATTTATTTTTCCATATGAATTTTAGCATCGCCGGGTCTAGTCAAAGAAAAAACCAAAGACTTCATATTTTTATTGGCATCAAGTTAACTTTATAAATTAACTCGGGGAGAACTGACGTCTAGAAATTGACCTGTCTTTACAATTTGCCTTATTGTCTGTTCTTCGACATTTTTTAAGGTTTTTTTTTTCATATAGATCTTTAATTTTTTTTTTGTTATGCTTATTCCTAGTATTTTTATCTTTAAAAAAAAATCGGCCGAGACTCGGGTGGTTTTCCTTCCAATCTAGCTTCTGTGTGTGTGCGTGCACACGTGTGTGAGCGTGTGCACGCGTGTGTGAAAGCTGATTTGTTTTATTGCTTATAATAGCTTTTCGATGGATCGTTTGGGGTTTTCTGGGAGTATAAGCATATCGTCCACAAATAGTAAGATTTCGTTTTCTTTTTTCCTATTTTTCTACCGCTAATTTCTTTATCATTTCTAGTCGTATTTGATAGTAATTCTGGAATGATTAAACAAGGGCGACAATGCTTGTTGCCGACTTTAGTGGCGATGTCTTTCGTGTTTCTCTGTTAGGCGTGAGGCTGGCAGAGATGAATATGTTTTGTCAGATTAGGGACGTTTCCAGCTTTTCTTATTGTATTTGGTGCTTTATCAGGAATTTTGTCAAATGCTTTTCCAAGTATAGAAACCATCCTTTGACTTCCCCCCTAGGTCAATTAATATGATTAATTATATTAACATATTTCCTAGTATTGTACCCGGCTTGGTTTTATTGTAGAATTCGTTTAATGGGCTTCTGACATCTGTTTGTTTGTTTCA
>NW_011889259.1:322216-327307 GCF_000151845.1 Pteropus vampyrus
AGACCCAGCTCTTTGCAAGCCACGTCTTTTGCCCCGAATTCCAGCCTCTGCCCACGCGTCCCAGTGGGAAAGGGCATAACGAGAGATCGAAAGTGTGGATGCGAAAGGGGACACTGTAATAAACATGAGCAGACGTGACTTCACAGGGCGATAGGATCATAAGTTCCTAACTGGGCAGGTCGTGGTGGGTGGTCACGCCCCAGGCCTGTAACTTCTTAGCGAAAGGCTTATCTTCGCCTTGAGCCAGCCCTGTCCTGGCGTCTGTGGATCTAGGCGAACACGCCTTTGAAATGCCTCTTTTCCAGACCTCTCTGAAGCGTAAGGTCCCGTGGGGGGCACACGCCTCGTTAGCCACCCGGCGATCCCATCCCTGCGTGGCCCCCGCCAGCACCCCATGCCTCCGTGAAACCCGCCTTCTCTTCCCTCCGGATTCCAAAGGCAGAAAAGAGACTGCGGACGGTCGCTCTCTAGAGTGTTTGAGGTCTTCCTTCCCGTCTGCCTCAGATAAAATCTCATCAAACTTCTTTGCAGGTTTGGACGTTCTTACGCCGACAAAAGGATGAGTGAAAAAGGTCGGGGAGCACGAGGCGGGGGGACTGCGGCCCTGCTCCCCAAGACGGGCATTCCCTTTGAGGTTTGATATTTCAGACGGAGCCCCAGTCCCCGTCCCACCCCTGGGCTTAGCTCCAGCGAACTTCGGGTCCTTGACTAAGTCAGGCCTCTTTGCTTCTTGACCTTGGCCTGCGCCGGGTTCTTTCTCTCGAATCCCGTTGCTCTCCCTCACGACTGGACCGAGTCCTCCTTTCAGAGACGCCTGTCAGCTGTCGCCTCCTCCAGGAAGCGCTCCCGGATGCCCCGTGGGCCTGCTCCGGGCCACTCTCGGTGCTGCTGTGGCATGGCAGTGTCTCCCCAGCAGGACTTCCCACACCGTCCTGTGGTCGTCCCCACTTCTCGGCCAGGCCCGTGTGCCCAGATGGCAGCGGAGCAGACCGCCAGGCACCCCGCACGTGGCCCGGGTACGCTAAGCAGCTTTTGAGATGGTTCATGACATCCGAGCCCGTTGGGAGTTTGCTGGCATGGTAGTCACCACTTGTCCCGTGCTCCCTACCTGGGCCGCACACACACGCGTGCACACACACACACGCACACACACACACACATGCTGTGTAATTTTAGGAGAAGGGGCCGCCAGGCCATGCATTGCGGGGAGACAGAACGGTATGCATGAGGGCCCTGAGGGGCCTGGCCACCCAGGGGGACGTTGGAGAGCAATCTGGAGTCCCTAGCGTAGCCGCTGCCGCCCCTGGTGCGATGTCATCGGTGAGGCCACTGCAAGCCAGGCTCTGGCCAGCACGGAGCCAGCGCCAGACGGGCATCGAAATGGTTTGGAAATCTAGTTACAGACGCAGGTCGCTTCATGGCGTGACACTCAGCTGCTGTGTGGTCCTCTGGCTGCCACGACAAAGGACCGAAGGACCGCAGACGGGGCTCAAATCGGCAGAAATCGGTCCCCTCACATTCCGGAAGCCAGGCGCCCAGCTTCTGGGGTCTGCCAGCAGTCCCGGGCACCCCACGGCTGTGGCCGCATCTCTCCAGCCTCTGCGGCTGTCCCCTCCCCCTCCAGGCCCCCCCACCGTGAGCGTCTGTGTCTGTGCCCAGATTTCCCTCCTCTTACAGAGACAGCAGACGTAGGGTTTAAGGTTCACCGTACTCCAGTGTGACCTCAACTTGACCCGCTCACATCTGCGATGACCTTATTGGTGAATAAGGCCACATCCTGAGGGGACGAGGCAGGGTCCCAGACTGGAGGCCGGTGGGGGGAGCCGGTCACACCGTCTGCATGGCCCTCCCTGCAGGCTCCGCTGGTCACAACTGCCCTTTCATTTGTGCGTCCCCCTCACTGGGCTCCGAGTTCTTTGCCGACATCGCGTTACGTCTTAGTGACATTTAAATCTGCAGCAACCGGCGTGGTGCCCGGTGCTGAGAATGCTCATGTCTCTCACTCAGGCACTGCAGAGTTCGTCCAGGGGAGGCTGTTCAGGGCTGGCACCCGCTCCATGGCCTCAAGATGCAGGCACTTCTTACCCCTTCATTCATTCATTCATTCATTCACTTGCTCGTTTGGCACACATTGATTGAGCTCTCTGTACGTGCCAGACCAGGACAGAATTTACTGAGGATTGCACGTGGGTGTGAGGGGTAGAGAGAGGTCAGCGAGGACTCCAGGGCACATGGCTGGGGCCACAGGAACTGGGGAGATGCTGCCGACCGCCGACTTGGAGGAGACCCTGGATGGGGCCCGGCTGGTGGGGGGACCGGAAGTTCAGTCTCGAATACTTGTTATCTGAGAGGTCCCTCCTTGGGGACGATGACCACGGCGGGTGTGAAGGGGGGCGGGACAGAGGCGGAAAGGGGGAGCCTTTGGCTTATGCGTGGTCTTCGAAGCAATTCCTGTGTCACAGTGTCCCTGGGGTCACAGGATGGTGGCCGTCCCTCCTATCCGGGCCCTGCCCCAGGCAAGAAAGGGGACAAGACGAAGGCGGAGGCCGAGCCGGCAGGCTCTGTCCTTTTTCCAGCTTTCCTGGAAATCCCCATGGATGGCTCCGCCTCACTGCCTTGGTCAGGACTGTCCCCCACGGCCACACCTAGAGGCGAGAGAATCAGGAGGGTGGGGGGGGGGTGTGCCGGCTCCCTCGGGACCCGTCAGGGAAGGGGCTGGGGAAGGTCCTGGAAAGGCAGCCGGCTCACGGTCTGCCTTGTGGAAGGAGGGGACGCCTGCAGGAAACCCGGTGTGCAGGGCTAAGGCCCTCGCTGGAAAATCGGAAGCAAAAAAATACTCCTTGGGCCTGATATTTCCCGTGGTGGGGCGTCCTGTGAGCTGCAGGATGGTGGGTGCCACCCCCGCTGCACCCCCTACACGCCAGTGGCAGCCACACCCCAACTCTGAGTGTGACAACCAAAACTGTGTCCCCACATTGCCAGGTGTCTCCCGGGGGCAAATCCAGCCCTGAAGTATCAGGAGTCATCGACTAAGGTTTCAATAACTAAAAAAATAATTTCTTAGTGACTTCACAGGTGTCCCTCTGTGTTTGAGCCTCTCCACATAGAGAAAAAGTGGGTACAGCGACACCACACAGCTCCAGATGTCCCAGAACTATCTTTCCAAACACACACACACACACACACGCACGCATGTACACACGTGTATCAATCTGTGCCGCACGAATGCAATCTCTTTCTGTTGTCGGAGACTTTTGTCCGCTCTTAGCCAATATGCAGCCCCCTCTGCCATCAGGTACCACCCGGCACCTTGAGCGTTTTCGGCACAGGGACTCGGGTCCACTGTCCTCAGCTGAGTGTGGGCCTCTCTTTCTGGAGGGTATTCGCGATGTGACGAGTTGGAGTCCACGATGGCTGAATAGAGGTGGTGACGTGGCGGGTCCAGGAGGACACGTGGCTGCTTCTGGGGCCGGGGGCTGCGGGTGCCTGAGGGAGCCTCGAGAGAAGTGTGGGGGACAGGAGCTGCATGACCCGCAGACAAGGGGGGGCGGCCGGGTGTCCTCGTTACTTGCGATGGCAGCACAGACCCTCGGGCAGCCTGGCGGGGGGCGGGGTGGAGGCCGTGCTGCGGACCCCTCTGCCCTGGCCGCAGGGCGAGTCTCACGTGTGCGGCCACTTTCCTCGTCGTCGTTAAAAACGCGCATCAGTCAAAGAGTCTGATTCGTCGAGTTACGTGCATGGAAGAGTTGGGTCAAGTCCTGAGACTTTAAACATTTTACAAAACCAATCAAAACGAAGTCGATACCCACGTGGTCCTTATTTGTCTCAAAAGATCAGAAAGTAAACTTGAGCCGAGCGACACGGCCGTCCGGAGTCTCGGCGTTCAGAGGGGCACCGTGTCCACGTGGTGGGGAGGCCAGCGTTTCTTCTTAAAAACGCGACAGTTCTGTGTGTGCTGCTTTGTGAGCTGCGTTCTGCTCTTTAAAGTTAAGAGACTTGGTTTTCTATAATATTTTTGAATTTGCAGAAGGGCCGAGGAGGCAGCACAGGCGGTTCTCACGATCTCCCTCCCACCCCCCAGCGCCCGGGACCAGTGCGGTGCCTTCGTTACGATCAGTGAACCGGCGCCGATACGGCACCGTTAACTAAATCCCGCAGTTCACGTGAGCGTTCGCGCTCTGTGTTGTACGTTCCGTGGGTTTGGGCAAACGCGTCATGTCATGTGCCCACGTGGCGGTCTCACGCAGAGTAGGTTCACGGCCCCGCAGTCCCCTGTGCTCTGTGTTTATCCCTCCGTCCCCAAGCCCCAGCCCCCACAACCACTGGTCTGCTGCCGTGGCCAAAGTTTTGCTTCTTCCAGAATGTCATGGAGTCGGAATCAGGCATTCACTTAATAATGTACCGTGAATGTCTTTCCATGTCAAAAAAAATATCCATTTATCTGATGGATTTAAAAGGATTCATAGTTTTTCCTTGAATGAATACATCCCAGCGTATTTAACCAATATATTTTGAGTTTCCACATTTTTTTCTATTTCAAATACTTCTTTGGTGGTGACCTTACACACCCGCCTTTGCACACCGGTTCACTAGGATAAAACCCTACAAGTGGAAGTTCCGGGCCCAATTACGACGCCCACACTTTGAAGGATTTGCACAGACGGCCGAGCTGCCTCGTCGCGTGTCCCCATCACAGACCCCGCACGTGTCTGTGCTGCGCGAGGTGCAGAGTTTTGAGTCTTAGGGCAGCACGTCAGTTTCCCGTGGCCATTGTAACGAATGACCACAGAGCTGGTGGCTTCGAACACCGGGAACATGTTCGCTAAGAACCCGGAGGCCGGAAGGCCGACAACGAGGTGTCACAGGGCCGGCTCCTCCCCAGGTTCGAGGGCGCGGTCTGTCCAGCCTCTGCCCCGCGCCGGGGGCTGCCGGCCGCCCTCGGCTTGTAGACACGACGCTTTAATCTCTGCCTCCGTGTCCGCACGGCCTCCCTCCGTGTTTTCCTCCTTCCTGTCGGGACGCTTGCCGTCGGCTTCAGGGTCCGTCCACCCTGTGAAGCCAGGATGGTCTCACTCCAGATCTTTCCCTCGA
>NW_011889259.1:328338-336894 GCF_000151845.1 Pteropus vampyrus
GATGACACAGCTGGATCCCAGCGCACACGCCACGAAGATCACCTAACCAGAGGAGAAACGTCTGGAGTTTCGGGGAAACTGGAGCCAAAGGAGAGAAAAAAAAAAAATAAAACGGAACAGAGCAAACCCCGGAACTGCCGCATGACCCGGCTCTTCCGCCCCTCGGCGTGTGCCCTGAAGACGGGAAAGCGGGGTTCACGCGGACTCCCGCTGGCGGGGACCACGGTGGCGTTATTCACCGTCGTCGCAGCGTGGAGGCGGCTCCCGTCCACCGCCGGAGGGACGATGTGCAGGAGACGCTCGTCCAGACGAGGGAGAACGGCCCGGCCACGGGCACGGGAGGAGCCGGCCCCGGAAGGCCACCTGCCGTGTGATTCCCCGGGCACGAGCCGCAGACGCACACGCACGGAGGGCAGATCGGGGTCGCCACGGCTGGGGGGCGGGTCGCGTGTGCCCCGGCATCGCTGGGGAGCGGGTGGAGCTGCCAGCGACGAATTGCTCCCTTTAAATGGTTATTTTATGTTAGATGCATTTCGCCTGAATGAAGACAAAACGAAACAGAAGACACAGTCGGGACCTCGGAAGTATGAGAGGGACAACGAGACGTCGAGAACCCCGTGGGGTGCCCAGGCCTTTCCCCGCAGCGTTGGGGGCGCGTGGGGGCAGATCCCTGAGAACAGGGGCGAGTAGCGGGCTGAGCCTCGTCGAGCGGGGCTGTGTTTTAAGAGACCGTGAGGAGCCTGTCCGGCCCATGTCAGCTGCAGGCTCCCAGGTCCCTTCGATCCCCAACCCTGGGTCCTCCTCCAGCGAATGACCCCGGGGGACAGGAGGCTGACTGACTCGGGGCTCTGTGTGCCCGTCATCCCTCCTTGGGGTGTTCGCCTGGTCCTCCCCCAAATCCCGCAGCCCCTCCCCGCTCAGGTGAATAATTTCTGAGCAGACATATCCACAGACTTACAAATGAAACCTTTAGACGTGCTAATGGCTGCCGCGTCCACAGACTTCATTACAGCGCGCGAGAGCTGAGTCTGTCTGCTTTTGCCCGATTTTTCGTGTAAACGGGCAACTCGCCTCGTTTTCTCCCTCCATCCCTGAGTAGCAGATTTTTCTGCTCAGCGACCCAAACCGATCTGAGAGGGATGCAGGAGGAGAGCGAGCCCAGAGTCGCGGCCCCCGCCCCGGGCTGTGGGCTGATGGGCGAGGCACAGGTGGCATTAGTTTTTCAGGCTTGAGTCCTTTCCGTGGCACCTCTTGACTCACTAAAGGGAAAGCGGAAAGAGAACAGAGGGAGGGAAGACCTTTGTCTGTCTGGTTGTCGAAGACAGAGAGACGCCAGGTGGCCTTAGCTTCTCCGGGGCTGAGAACGGGTTGTCATTTTTAAAACACAGCCAGCGAGGAGACAGCGAGGGGCTCGCAGCGAACACGCGCGAGAACACGGGAAAGCGCTCGATACAGACGGTCGCCCCTGTGTCCGGGCGTCTCTGCTGACGCGTCCCACCCACAGCCCGCCTGGGCGAAAGCACGGAGGGAACGACACATCAGTGTGTCACAAGTTTGCTCTCGGGAACTGCCCGGGAGAGACAGACAGACAAGTTACATGGGAGCGGAGCAAAGGAACCAGCAGCTCCACCTCGAAACATAGTTACAGTAACGAACTCTCTGTAAACGCTCGCTTCATGCCAAACCTTGCCCTAAGCGTGTTCCACCTGTTAACCCATTTAATCTGCTCAGCAAACCTTACAAGTCGGGTACTTGTATTATCTACATTTTACAGATGGGGAAACTGGGGCACAGCAGGGTTATGGAACTTGCCCGGAGTTACAGGGGGACAGCAGTGGAGCCGTGATAAATGTGCAAATCAGTGAAGAAATGTTACATTATGTAGCAGTAATGAATGACGCTAGCGGTGAGAATGGACGTGGGCGACCTTCCCCGCGCCCGGGCACTGCGCACTGCCCCCGCCTCGTTTAATTCCGTCTGTGCCTAGCAGCACCAGGCAGGGCGGGACCGGGGGCACCGGGGGGACCGGGCAGGGTGGGACCAGGAGCACCGGGCAAGGCGGGACGTTAAGCCCTGATGCGGAGGATGGAGAGGAGGTCTTGGCGCAGGTCTCGGCTCGTGCGTCTGTGGCCTTGCCACCTGAGGATTGGCGGGGGTGCTCCTGCAGGCTGGCAGCACTGTGACTTTGCTGTGCAGTGAGCAGCCACCCTCAGCCTCACAGCGGGTGGGATCTCACGGTTCTAGAATCTGAGGAGTGGGCAGGGCTGGGGAAGAGGGTCCTGTCACTGACAGACAGACAGACAGACCAGGATCTGGTGACACTCCCGGGAGCCACGCAGGGAGGCCGAGTGCCTCCCCACGCTCAGACACACGCACCTTGCCATGAAGCACCCCACCCCTGGGCCTAACCACACCCCGCACGCCCGGCCTTCACGCCAGGAATGACAGTGACGTCCTGCAGAGCGCTTACTGACGCGCTGGCTCATTGCCTGTCTTGGTTACACCCCCAGTCGCGTCTGCCCGTCAGTCCCGAGGAGTAAGCGGCCACCGCGATGCGCGTGGCCTCGGAGAGCGTGGCCGCACCTGGGGGCCCTTCCTAGGCAGGGCCCGGCCTTCCCTCAGACACTGCCTGTGTTTGCACCTGCAGATGCCATGCCGGCCGCAAGGGAGGCTTTCGGGAAGGAAGCGCCAGTTCTGACGCCGTCACCCGTCATCATCACCCACAGTTTGCTTCCACCGTTATCTCTTCTTCAGCCTCTTTCGGCTCCGTGCTGGGCTTGGCGACACAGGCTGGACTTCCGGGAGGTGTGAAATGCAGTCCCGATCTTGGGGTGACGGCTCGATCCATGGTGGGGGACCCACAGATGAAGAGATCACAGAGGGCTCCCCAGGGCACGAGGCTGTGCGGGAGATGGTCCAATCTGGAGGTTCAAGAAGATGGATGTCCTGGAAGAAATGACACTTGGCGCTCCGGCTTCGGGACTGGCCAGGAGTTCGCCCGGTGCGAAAGCTGGAAAGGCATTTCAGACGAAGGGCAGAGCGTGGACGAAGCACGCAGGTACCGAAGCCGTGTCCCGGTCCAGGCGTCACACGCTCACTCAGAAGGAGAGAAACGGGACAGGTGGGGACTTGGCCGGCACGTCAGCGGGAGGCCCCTTCTGAGGGGTCACCCCTGGGCGGCTCGCGCTGTTTGCCCCCTGGGAGTTTGCTCCGGCGTTGGCCGATCTCTTCATTTCTAAGAGATACTAGAAATCTGGACGTTTGTGTGACATCTCCGGACTCTTAAAGGTTGGCCGGCAATTAGAATCCGTGAATCGTAGGCCACCCCGGACACGTTGGCGGTGGCGGGACCTGCCGTCTGGGCGGCTGTGCATCCCGATCTCGTCTTCACCTTCAGAGTTGTAATTACAGTCGGTGCTGTTTCTCCCCCACTTAACATGTCACGAATATTTTCCCCGTTTATGTAATCCTTTCAAAGCTGTGTGCAGTGATCACATAATGTTTTGGACGTGTCATGATTCGCCTCACCTTCCCCTCCTCCCGGAATCATGGTTTCGGGGCGGAGACTCGGACGCGCTCCCCCTGCTTCATCATCTCATTTCCTTCCGGCACAGGGGGCACCACAGAGCGGTGTCCCACGTTCCTTTCCTGCCCCCCTCCTGTGAGCCTGGGAGAGCTTAGCGTTTCGGCACGGGAGGGGACCCTGGGTTTCTCCTGTCCATTCTTTTGCTTTTCAGATGAGGAAACTTAGGCCTTGTCCCAGGTACCAGAGCAAGTATATAATAATCCTTTTCTGGTAAAAATGATCGAAGTTCAGCGAAGTACACCGCGAAAGAGTCAAAGCATGATTTTTTCTTTGTGTCAGAAATGTGCGGAATCTATATTCAATCTGGGGGAGAACCGACACCTTTATGGTATCGAGACGTATCAAGAAACGCGCTGCAGCAAGATACATTCTCGTTAGATTTGTTTCTAGGTTATTCGCACGTCCGTGTCTATAATTCTTGTTTCTTTGGTTTTGTCGCTTTTGCAAATGGCGTATTTTAGAGACTTGGGTTTTCTCACTGTTGTTGCCTTATAGACATGCAGTTGAGTTTTGCAGGTTGGTTTTTGTATCCATTTGTCTAATTTAACTCTTATTAATAATTTTTCATGGGTTATTATTTTTTTAATGTAGACGATATTTTCATCTGCAGCCGATAAGAGTTTCCTCCCTCCCTTTCTTCCTTCGTGTTCTTTTTCATGCCTTATTACATAGGTTAGGGCCTCGAGTTTGATATTCTGTAGAAATGTTTGATACTTGACTTTAAAAGGAATTCCTTCAGCGTCTATCCATTCGGCGTGATTATTATTGTAGGTGTTCTTAACAGATGTTCTTTATCGGACGAAAGAAGTTCCCTTCTGTTCCTAGTTTGCTAAGATTTTTTTAAACCACGATTAGATATTGAACGTTAGCGAGCGCTTATTTTTTGCATTTATTAAAACCGTAATTTGGGTGTTTTTCCTTCCATCTGTTATTGTGGTACATGACATGAACAGATTTTCAAAACCAATCTCATGTTCCAACTTGGACGCCACTTATTACTGAATATTTTGGACTCTAAATTTCCTTTAAGTGTCGCATCTCCTGTCAACACGGCCCTTTATTTTTTCCCGTCCTCTCTTTGCTGCATTCTGCATCATTTTTTCACTAAGTCTTTTTCAGCTGTGTCTCATTCGCTGTTCAATACATCCATCCGTTTCTGTTTTTTATTTTTAAAATGATCACACAGTAAATTTCGCTTTTCTTGGAGAGGACGTGCACGTCTGTGAATTGTCACACGTGTATGCGTCCACCCCACGATGAGGGCGAAGGACAGCTTCGTCACCCTCCCAAACTCTCCGGGATGATCCCTTTCTAGTCATCTGTCCCCTGCCCCCGCCTGTTCTCACCGCTATAATTTTGTCCTGTATATACAGAATGTCCTGTCAATGAGACCGTATAGTAAGTAACCTTTTCAGACTGGCTCCTTATGCTCATCCCGATATCGCTGAGAGTCACTTGGATTGTTGCATGTCCTTTCTTTCTGCCGCTGAGCTGTATTCCATCGTGTGCGGGTCCGCCACAGTTTGTTCATCCGTTGACCCGAAGGACATTTTCGTGGCCCCGGCTTGGGCAATCTTAAGTAGAGCTGCCATGACCATTTGCACCTAAGTTTTAGGTGGACATAACGTTTTCGTTTCTCTCGGTCGAATATCCAAGCGTGGGGTTACTGGGTCCTGTGGTAAGTGTATGTCTGGCTTTGAAAGAAACTGCCACACCGAACCTCAGAGTATCACTCTGCATCCCCACTAGCCACGTGTGCAAATTTCGATCGCTCCATGTCCTTGCCGGTGCTTAGTATTGTAGATTTTTTTTTAAAAAATGAGCTCTTCTAATAGACGCGTGGCGGGATCTCATCATAGTTTTACTATATTTCTCCTTAATGGTTGACGATGTCGAACGAAGTTTATGAGTTTACTTGCTGTCCATATCCCCTCTTTGGCAAAGGGACCGGTCAAGCCTTTAGCGCATATTTTAACCTGGTCGTTTTCTTACTATTGAGCTGTGAAAAAGCTCTGTATATTTCGGATATGAGTCCTTCGTTGAATATTCGCTTTGCAAGTATTTTTTCTCGGTCCATAGATTTCTTTTCATTCTTTTGCCAGCATAATTCTCAGAAGAAATGTTTTCAGTTTTAACGAAGTCCAGTTTATCCATTTCTCGTGGATATGCTTTTAATGTCCTGGCTAAGAGCTCTTTGCTTAACTCTAAGTCACAAAGACTTTCACATTTTTTTTTCATGTAAGAGTGTTATAATGCTACGCGCTACGTTTAGATCTGTGATCCACTTTGAGTTAATTTTTGTGTAAGGTGCACAGTTTTGGCGGAAGCTCGTTTGTTCGCACACGGCGTTCCAGCATCGTTTGTTGAAAAGACTCCTTTCTCCGCTGGTTGTTTGCACCTTTGCTAAAAATCACTTGGTCACATGTTGCGTGGGTCTGTTTCCGAGGTGTGTCGTCGGTTTCATCGATCTATGTCATCGATCCTTAGCCACACGATGTCCAGGTTCCTCTGCCTCCCCTCCGGTTTAGGACACGGTGGCTGAGCCCTGGGCTGCCATCCTGCGATGCAGTTACCAGGGTTGGGTGGTAAATGATGCCTTGGCGTGTGCACAGGCACCGCGGCGTGTGGCGCGTTCTTCTGAGTCGCAGACCTGTCTTCTCTCCCCCGAATCTTTCCCGGGGTGCTTTCGCTCTCAGCTGACGAGAACGCTCCCGGGGACCTGGGCCTGGCCAGACCCACCGCGGAGCTGGTGCAGTGTCTGCAGAGAAGAATGACGATCATAAGAAAAGCGATCATCGAACGGGAGATTTTAGCGAGCGCCTTTTTGGACTCTCTCCACCACCCCCTTTCTCTCTCCCTGGTGGTACCCAAAGTCCACCCCGCAGCAGAAGGATTCTGGTGTCCTGAGGGGTCTCTGCAGGGAGGGACCCGAAGACACCACCCAGAAGTGTAATATTCCATGGGGTAAACTCTCTTTTTACTGAGACGTTCATAACACATAAAATTAACCATTTCAAAGCAAACAATCACATGGCCTTCCCCACACCCACGACACTGTGTGACCATCACATCTGTCTAGTTCATCGCCCTAAACGGGGAGCGGTGCCCACTGAGCAGGTGCTCCGCATCCTCTCCCACCCCCGACGCTGGGGTAAACTTTTAGGAAACAAGAGGGGGTGGCACTTGGAGCTGCGGTGCCTGCTCAGACACCCGGTGTGTCTCTGCAGAGCGACCCCCCTTCCCTGGGCATCTGGCCTTTCTTCACGCCCCTTCTCCCCGACTCCTACCACCCAGGGCTTGCATCTCCCACGGAAGGGGGCAGTACTGATGTCCTCTCTCGGGCTCTGCTTTTCAGAGCAGGGCTTGTCAGACTTCGCTGTGAGAGGAGCTCCTTGGGGCCATGCGATTAGAAAGGCAGAGACTGGAGCGTTGCTGCCACAAGTCAAGGAACCGAGGTTGCCGGCAGTCACCAGAAGCCAGGAGAGGCAAAGAAGGGTCCTTCTCCATAGAGCCTTCAAATAGAGTAGGGCCCCGCCAGCCCCTTGAGTTTGGACTGCCGGCTTCCGTAACTATGAGAAAATACATCTCTGTCGTTTTAAATTACCCGGTCTGTGGTGTATTGTCACAGCAGCCACGGGAAACCAATACACTTCTCAATAAATATTTGTTGGATAAATGGGTGAATAGGTGGGCGGATGGAAGGATGTGTTTGTGAATGCGAGGGTGGATGGATGAATGATGGACAGGTGGATAGATGGATACGTGGATGGATGAATGATGGACAGGTGTGCTTGTGTGTGTGTGTGTGTGTATAAATAGGTGGATGGATAGATGAATGGATGGATGAATGTGTGGATGGATGGGTGGATGGATGGATAGATGGATGGATGGAGGGATGGATGGATAATAAATGGGTAGTTGGATGGATGGATGAGTAGATGGATAGATGGATATGTGGATGGATGAATGATGGTTGGGTGGATGGATAGATGAATGGATGGATGAATGTGTAGATGGGTGGATGGATGGATGGATGGATGGACGGATGGATGGATGGATAATAAATGGGTAGTTGGATGGGTGGATGAGTAGATGGATAGATGGATATGTGGCTGGATGGATAGATGGGTGAGTGGGTGAGTGGCTGGACGGATGAACAAATGAATACGTACCACCTCCTGCAGTGGTTTGTGACGATCTGTTGGGTTGTCTCCCCACTGTGAGTTGCTCAAGCCGGGGCTGTGTCTCTCCGCCCAGGTATCCGGCACGTGGTAGGTCATGACGTGTCTGCGGAGTGAATGCCGGCGGGGGAGGGGGATCTGGGTATGCGATGCTGGTGACCAGGGGTCTCACAAAGCCCTGACTTACCAACCGTGGCAGAAGTCACACCCTGAGCCCAGGGGCGTGGTGGCAAAGGAGTGTGGGAAACTGTTCGACCGTCTGGCACCCACAGCTACAGGAAGAGCGGAGGCTCCTGGGGGTGGGGGGTGGGGGTGAAGTGGGGGAGGGGGAGGTGTTCTGAGCAGAGACGTGGACGGAGCGCCCAGCGAGAGCAGAGTCACCTTCGCCCAGGAGCGGGGCCAGGGCAGCCCTTTCTCCCCCCGATGCAGACACCGGCAGGGAGCCTCCTGGGAACCATCGCGACATTTCGGCCTGTGCCCTGAAGTTCTTCTCGCCACCCCTCTGACCACGAGGAGCCCCGTGCGCACGCCGACAACGGGCAGGTGCTGTTTTCAGTTTGGGGGCTTTTGTTGTTGTTGTTAATCAAAGTCAAAGGTCTGCTAGTCTCGGAAGCAACGGGATCCTCCAAAACTCTTCTTTAAAATCCCTCGGGAACGGCCCCCCAGTGACGGTCTGGAACTAGAGGACCCAGAAGTGTCCCGAGCAGAGGCAACGCGTTGGGGTAACCCCGCTTCCTGGATGCGCGGAAGCGGGAGGAACAGCCGAGGGGGCCCTGCGGGTCGCAGGCA
>NW_011889259.1:337944-341050 GCF_000151845.1 Pteropus vampyrus
CCTCTGACCACGAGGAGCCCCGTGCGCACGCCGACAACGGGCAGGTGCTGTTTTCAGTTTGGGGGCTTTTGTTGTTGTTGTTAATCAAAGTCAAAAGTCTGCTAGTCTTGGAAGCAACGGGATCCTCCAAAACTCTTCTTTAAAATCCCTCGGGAGCGGCCCCCCAGTGACGGTCTGGAACCAGAGAACCCAGAAGTGTCCTGAGCAGAGGCAACGAGTTGGGGTAACCCCGCTTCCTGGATGCGCGGAAGCGGGAGGAACAGCCGAGGGGGCCCTGCGGGTCGCAGGCACGTGGCCTGGCGTCTCTACCGCTTCCACTGCCCTTTCGAAAAGGACGGGCCGCGCCCAGCGCTGGAATTAGTCAAACATCTTTTCAAACGTTTCGGGTTCAGCAAGACTCCACGGTCTATTTGCCAAGTTATTTTTCGTTTAATTATTAAGCCTGGGTGTATTCCAAGGGAAATGCAACCCTCGTGTTTCTGATTCATCCCTGCTTAATTCATCAACATGCTTCACGAGCGCTCGCCGGTGTCTGGGCGGCCTTCGGAATCTCTTAAAAGGCTTTCCTCGCCCCCCTCCCCGCCGGCCCCTTGTAAACAGGAAGTCGCGTTTTGCCAACATTGAATGAACTCGAACGCCAGAAGGACTGAGCTCAGCTTGAAATTCAGGACCCTGGAATTTCGAGAGGGATCTCAGAGTGTCCCAGCTTCCTCTCGCCTGCCGTCCTGAGCCATCTCAGCTGGAAGGAAAAATCCAGACTGTTAGCAGAGCAGTGTCCACCCTCCGCATGTAGCAGCTAGTGGGGGCCGAGTGGTGCTGGGCACTGGTCCTGGCGCCTCTGTGGACAGGGCCAGCTTCAGGGCAGAGTGGCATGCGACCGGTGACACATCCAGAAGTCTCGCCTCGTTCTGGTTCTGGTTTTGTTTTCAGAGACTGAGCCCGAGGTCGAGATTCACGACAAAGCTCATCACGACCCGGCCTCGTCTGCTCAGAGACGTTGAGGAGGCCCTTGGGGTCTGCCCCCGCCCGCCTCCCACTCCTCACACAGGATCTGGAGACCCAGCCCTGCCTCCCACCTCTGGCTGACCGTGGAGCCCCTCCCCACTCCCTCCGGGTTAATCAGGAGCCCATCACCTACCGGACCCCGTCAGGGCCCCCCAACTGCCCCCGGAACCCAGGTGGCCCAGCCCCTTTCGTCGTGACTCTCTGGGCCCGTTTCCAGTGGGGTGTGGCAGCCAGCGGGCCAGGCGGCCCCCACACCCGAACGCCCCGGGGTGAGTCGCTTTACTCTCCGGGCCTCAGTTTCTCCACCTGTAAGTGGCATCGTGTGTCTCTGAGGTCTTGTTCGATGCGATTATTCCATGAGTCTAAAAGTTCTGGTCCAAGGCGAGGCCCTGGCGAGACCACTTTCCTGTCACGGGTGAAGTGCTCTGTGACTCATCCTAAACCCGAGGGGATGGGCAGACCCCCGGATGGACCCGTGCCATCGGTCCCTGAGCTGGAGCGCGTGGCGGTGGGGGCTCGGACGCGTGACACGGCGTTTCCCCTGTGATTTTGGTGGGCGCTGGGGCGGGGCTGTGAGGCAGGGTCCCCCCCCCCCACCCAGTCGCAGGCGCTCTGCTGTGTCCGGTCCCTCGGAAGCCCCCCGGCACTGTGGGGGGGCGGGGAAGGGAAGGTGTCCAGGCTCTGCCTGTTCCAGGCCGCTCGGGCTGCTGTTCCAGGAGCACAATGGCACCAGCTCTGCCAGCTCAGAGAAAACGGGGCTGTGCTGTGTGCATGGGGGGGCAGGCAGCGTGGCCCCCAAGTCTTCCATTCCTTCTCCAATATCTGCAAAGCATCCCATCAGAGGAGCAGCGTTTCCCCTACCAGGAGGCTACGTGGGTTTGCCGGCTCCGGGGGTGCATCTCGGGGAAGGAGAGAGGGGCTGCCCCGTCCCCAGGGGCTGCTTCCGGCCCTGTTCCCCAGCCCAGGGTCCCACCCGCTGCCCAGCGCTGGGCAATTGGTCCCCCTGCTGGCATTTTGTCCTCTCAGGGGGTGCTCCCTTTTCTCAGAAGGAAGCCGGGTCCTTGGGGAGGGTGAGGCGCTGGCCGCCCCTGCCATCAACTGTCAACTCCTTTTATGTGCTGGTGGCGCCTGTGCTGGGGCCTCCACCGGCTTCCAGCTCCATCTGTGAGATTCAGTCGGGCGAGGCTCTGGCAGAACCTTCTTCCCCTCTGAGACGGGGGGCCGCGTCCCTGGGGAGGGGTCTCCAACCTGGAAGGCCGGTGCGCTGAGGGGCACCCTGCCTGCAGACACGTGGGGACCCCTGGGAGCGGGCACAGAGTCCGTGTGCTCAGCCGCAGCGTCCTGAGGGGGCCTCAGGCCTTCAGGCCCTCGGATGTCAGCCCCCCGTTTCCGCCCAGGCTGGGCCTCGGGTGTGGCCCTCACGCAGGACCTGGCCACAGCCCGGCCTCCAGAAGGCGGCCTTCTGTTTCTTTATTCAGTCACACGTTTCGTTTCGTCAATTTTGAAAACCCGTCCGCTTAAGTTTTTGAACGGCTACGGCCCTCGTGTGGTTTCGGAGTCTGAGCGTGAGCGGTGACCGAAGCCACAGCCCCCACCCGCGCCCCTCCCCATGAGTCCCCTGGTCCCTCAGTCCCGTCCCACCGAGGCTGCGTGCGCACCCCCGCAGATGCCGTGTCTGCCTCCCTGCCTCCGCCCGGGTGGGGGCACCTCACGGCACTGCCCCCCTCGGAGCCTTTGGGATGGATGAGGCCTGCGGGCAGAAGGCGGGGACAGGCGGGGATGCCACCGGGTCCGGGGCCTCGAGCTGGATGGAGTCAGCTGCCCTCTTCCTCCGAGGCCGGTCTGAGCACCTCGCCTCCCTGGACACGCTGCTCCGAGGCTCCCGTCCCCACCGTGCTGTCGGGGTTGGCCGGCCCTGCTGCTACCCCAGGGTGCCGCGTGACGTGAACGTTCGGTCACTGGGGCCACAGCAGGCGTGGGACCGCTCGGTCCCCGCCCAGAGGTCTGGCGACCCGCCGAGCGCACAGGCAGGATCCCCGACGTGCGGGGGTCCCCGTCCGTCTCCAGAACTCGTTCTTCTTCCCAAGCGGAGACTCCGTCC
>NW_011889259.1:341100-348783 GCF_000151845.1 Pteropus vampyrus
TACACAACTTCGTTTTACCGCAGCCCCGCTTCCCACCCCCGTCCCCCGGCCCCCAGCCCGGGCACCTACCCTTCCACTTTCTGTCTAAAACTATGCTCTAGGGACCTCAAGCATAGGGTCCCCTGAGGTGGACACCTCACAGAGTGGAATCACATGATATCTGTCCCTTTGCGACTGGCGTATAATGTCCTCGAGGCTCGTCCATGTTGTAACCAGAGTCATTTCTCAGAGAAACTCTACAAGGTCTCCCAGTACCAACAGTCAGGAAGGGAACTGGGGGGGCGGGAGCCCCCTCCCCGGGGAGTCCCTGGGGCACCTTCACAGAACCTCAGGGCTCCAGGAGGGCGCAGGCGGCACCCCAGTTCAGTGACTGGACGAGGGGAGAGGCCGGGCCGGGCGGGCGGGGCCTGGAGGAGAGAGCGGGCGGCCGCCTGGCACCCCCGTGGGTAACCTGAGCGCTCCGATAAGCCCCAGAACGCAGGGCCGGCGGCCGATAACAGGGTGGCCTGTCCCTTGGGTCAGGTCACTGACAACTTGCGTTTGGACAGGGGGCCAGGAACGGGTCTGTGGGAATGTGACTGAGTCCCCAAAAGCCCATCAAAGGGGGGCCATGCTCACGCTGCCGGGAGGGAGCGTGGGGCAGGGCTTCCCGATCTGATGCTCGCACCAGCCAGGACGGAGGTGTGGCCCAGAGACAGGCAACAGGGGAGTCCCCTCCCGTGGGTGCACCAGGGGCCTCCGTAGGCCCACCGGGCTCCTCTACCACCTTTGACCTCTGGCCCCTGAGCTAGATGGTGGCCGGCAGCTGCCACCTCCACCCTGACCACCTCCAAGCTGCAAGCGGAGGGCATGGGAAGGGCAGCGAGCTGGCCCCGCTCTCCCCTGGCCTCCTGGCTCCTGGCCCTGCAGGAGGAATGGGCGGGGTGCGGGGGGAGGGGGGATTCTGACCAGCCAGAGGGGGCTGTGGTCCCACCGAGTTCAACGCCAGCTGCACCGGCCACCAACAGCGTGGGTCAGAGAGGATCGGGTTTTCGTGGATTTCTAAAAATTCATAGACTTTATTTTTTCACAGTGGTTTTAGGTTTACAGAAAACTTGAGCGGAAAGTTCAGAGAACGCCCATGCACCCCCTTCTTCCCCCAACACGGCCGGCTCCCCCTATTGCTAACATCAGGCTTCGGTGCGGTGCGTTCGTCAAAATTTACGAACCAAACTGATAGGCTACGTAACAAAACCCTGCCGTTTCCAACAGGGTTCACCCCTGGTGCTGAACGTCCCACGGGCTTGGACCAGCGCATCGGGATGTGCAGCCACCGTCGCCGTCTCACACAGAGGACTTTCGCTGCCCCAAAGGTCCCCCGAGCTCCCCTACTCATCCCCGCCCCTGCCTCCCCCGCCCCTGCCTCCCCCGCCCCTGGCAGCCTCTGATCTCTTCCTGTCACCATAGTTCTTCCTTGTCTAGAATGTCACATGGCTGGCATCGCGCGCTAGGTGGCCCTTGCAGACTGGCTTCTTCCACTTGGCGACATGCATGTACGGTTCCTCCATGTTTTCATGGCCTAAAAGCACGTTTCTTTTTAGTGCTGGAGAATATTCCATTGCTGGATGTGCCACGGTTTATGTGTCCATCACCTACAGGAGGGCGTCCCGGTGGCTTCCGAGGTTTGCCGATCGTGGGGACCGCTGTTCTGAACGTCCGCGAGCGGGTTTTTTTGTGTGCACACAGTTTTCACCTCCTTTGGGTCAACACCGAGGAGCTCGACTGCCACACCATACGGCAGAAGCGCGTTTAGTTTTCTAAGAAAGTGCTTTCTAGAATCTAAAACATGAACGGTGACATTTTTAAATGGGGGGGAAAGGACTTACCCTTTATCGCCCTGTCTCCTTCACAATTCGAACGTGGGAGCTGTGTGCTTGCCCAGGGCCCGGCCACCCTGGCAGGAGCAGGCGGGCCCTGCAGAGCTTCGGGGAGCCCACAGCTCCCCCTCCCACGGCTCTGCCCGTGGCGTTCAGGACCAGCCCCCACACCCCCTCCCACCTGCCCGATGCTCGCCTGCTCTTCTGCTCGGCCCCAACCCCAGCCTCGTCCACACCTTCCCCGGTGGCCTCAGAAATGTACATCAGGCATCGGCCAAACCCCTTTGGCTTGGTTTGGGTCCCCCCCGAAAGCCGAGCCTGAGATAAGGATGTGGGGGGCAGGTGGTCTGTTTCGGAAGTGGTCCCAGGAAGGCCAAGTGAGGGAGGGGCACCGTGGGGCAGGAGAGAAAAGCCACAGCTTGAGCCCTCCTTCCACCGGTGACCCTCAGGGGCGGGGGGTGCAGTGCACAACGCACCTTTGGCCCCGTCCCCGAAGGCTGAGTGGGCTGGGGCTGGGGTCTTTGTTGCTGATGCTGACCTTGCTGGCCGAGGAGGGGTGTCCAATGGGGGGGCCTCCCGCGGGCCCTGTGCACACACCGAGCCTGAGAAACCCCACCTGGGCAGAGGTGCAGGGAGAGGGACGTGGGGAGGTGGGCGTGAGGGGGCGGGCGTCCGCCGATGGTCCCGTCACCTTCCTGGCGGGCCTGAAGCGGCCTGTGTCCTGGCCGGGCGTCGGCCCCTCCAGCTCTTCCGTGACACGTCTCCTCTCCCGCAGCCCACCCCAGGGTGTCGGTGTCCTCCTCACACCTGATTCCTCTTCCAGAACCTTCTCTGCCGGCTCCAACCTTGGGCCACCAGACCGCTTTTGGTGCTGGGGTCATCTACAGATCCCAGGCCGTCTCTCATCCCTGAGGACTTTCAGCCCTGAATCCCCTGTGGCTTCCCTCTGGTTACTTTAGACCCCCACGGGTGGGCCTGGGCCCCTGACCGGTCATCTCCTCTCTGCAAGTCTGGCCAGCCTCGGCCCCCGTCCCCCGTCCCCTGGTAATTTGGGCACCAGCCGGTTCATCCGCTCCCTGATGCCCGAGGTGCCTCGCCCCTTCCTGCCCCTTTCATCCCCCATAGGGCCCCTGCACATGGTTCCAGGACCTGCCATTGTCATGGCTTCTTTGCAAGCCCCTGGGGGACCGTTAGTGCTGCCTCTGTCTTCACTGGGCTGCACCTGGCTGGGCGAGGCTGACCGTCTCACTTGAAAGTCGTGACCATGGACTCGCAAGCGTCTCTGCTGGCCGGCCAGCTGGCCCTGTTGTCCACACGTCCCGTCTCCCTGCCGCCCTCCCCGGGCCTCCCTATGTGACCCTTCCGGCGCCTGCCTAGTCCCCGGGTCATCGTGAAGACTAACGAGAGTGAACAGAGCCCAGGGCCCGCACCCAGTAGGTGTGCAGGTCGTGTGGCTGGTACTTTTGTCTCCCCGCTTCCCAGTGCCTCAGTGAGACTGGCGGCCATCACTGGAAACCCACGTCCCCTCCAGCCCCTGGGAGGGACTGAGAGCCAGTGTTCCTGGGAGAAATTCGTGCTTCTTTATCTATCTAGCTCTCGACCCAGCCACACAACTATTTATTTTCAGCTCTAATGTCGTCTCATTAGGGAGGCACCAAGAAGGAAAAAAAAGTGAAATCCATACGGGCCTTTTTCAAGTGGGGAGCCAGCTGCCCGCGGCCTGGGGAGGCAGCCTGCTTTCTGATCGCCTTCCAGGGAGCGGGTGCCCTGGGGCTTCTGGGGAGCTTTTCCAGATCCTTCTCCACACCAAGCCAGCCACCTCCGTCTTTCCCCACATCAGGGGAAGGCTGCCCGCGGCTTCAAAGTCACAGCGATGCTCTGCAATTGGAAACATGCGCGTTTTGCAAAGTATCAATTTAGTAGCTGGTTCCATTGGCCAGGCCGCTGGCCGAGTTCCTGCTCGGGCCCGCCACAGGGCCTGGGGTGCGGGAGGCCGGGGTTCAAATCCTAGACTGGGCACTAACAAGCTGGGCAGCGTGGGACAAATTTGTGCCCCTCTCTAAGCCGTGGTTTCTTGTTCAGCTGACGGTGTACAGGGAACCACCCACGAGCCATTGATGGACGGCAGACCCAAACGGACAGATAGGGCTCATGACCTGGAACCAGGCCCAGTCTTGGACTGACAGCAAATCCATCTCGGGGTTCTCTGTCTTTCAGGCTCTTACCTTGCAGGAAGGGCTGGCTAAAGTCTGGTGGCAGAAGGGCCTCGGGTGCAGTTGAACCGAGGCTCCGGCTCCACTCTTTGGCAGTTCTCATGCTCTGTCTGCCTCTGCGTGGTGGGGGTGGCAGCAGATAGGCT
Organism: Pteropus vampyrus; assembly: GCF_000151845.1. Lineage (NCBI taxonomy): Eukaryota > Metazoa > Chordata > Mammalia > Chiroptera > Pteropodidae > Pteropus > Pteropus vampyrus. The sequence continues at coordinate 345,316 of NW_011889259.1, forward strand.
GCCTCGTAGCGACAAAATAGCTGCAGGAGTGCCAGGCTTTGCCTCTGCTCCCCTCATTGGTCTTAGTGAACGGAAGACCTGAGCCTTGCTCTGGTTGCACCGACGTGGGCCAGTCACTGATGGGCTGGGCCAGGGCGATGCCACGCACCGATTGGCTGAGTTATTTCTCACCCCCTAAGAAAACAGTCTGGTCAGCATGCGAAGGTTATCGTGACTGGCTTAGACCAATCGGAGCCCGCTCCGGGATCTCAGAGCAGGGTCTGTCCCAAACAAACCACACAGCTGCCACATATGGGCGGGCTGGGGATCCCCCTCCGCACTGCCCCCTTTCGCTGAGACCCAAACCTGCTACGGGAGCTGCCCTGCCGTCGGTCTTGGCCGGAGCGTGGGATCCAGGCACGGCCGATGTCCGCGGTCCAGGTCCGGGCTGAGGCTGTCCGTCTGGCCTCCCTCCGTGGCTCTGGGTGGCAGCGCCTGCCCCTGACCGTGGCGTGGAGGAAGACGGAGGAGGGGACGCACATTTACCGACCTCCCGCTGCGTGCTGACCTCCCCGGCCCGTGTCGCCCCAACGGTCCTCAGCACAGCCCGGCAACGTGGCCATGATGCCCTTTTGCAGGCCCGGAAGCTGAGGCACAGGGAGGCCGGGCCACTTGCCCTCCGTCCTGAGCCGGCGGGTCGCAGCGAGGCCGTCCCGGACTCCTGGTGGCCGGTCGGTAGCCCAGGTTCGTCTCTGACTCCCGAGAGTCAGTGGGTCGTGGAGGGTGGGGTTGGAATAGGAATATTCTAGAATCAGGCAACGAATAGGCGGGTCAGTTGTGTGTCTCTGACCTTCCCACTGAAAGGACCCGGAAGAGGGTGGGGAGAACCCCTACCCGGCCACCACGCACGGAGCCCGACGTGACGTTCCGTCGGGGGCTGTCCTGGTATTTCGTGGGTTCTCACAGATGCCTCTGGAAAACTCCAGTCCAGAGGGCAGATGGCGTGTGCACAGCTGCACTCCTCGTGGGGTGAGAAATGGTGCGAACGTGCAGGAAACGGCATGAAGGTGTAAGAGGAAAGATGCCCTTAGGGAGAGGGGGGAAGGAAACAGGAGGGTTTCCATGGAAACGACAGCCCCCAAATCTGCAGCAGGCTGCTGGGAGGGCAGGGGGGAGGGCAGAACGGGGCCGAGAAGTGAGCGATGGTCTGCCCCGTCCCCGTCACCTCGCTCCGGTCGGGCGCGAGCCGGAGGGATGTTTGCCTTGTCAGTATCGGCGAGGGTCAGTGCGGGGTCCGGGGAGGCAGGGCCCAGGAGGGTGGGGAACATGCCCACCTCCCCGCCCCCTCCCTCGCTGTCATGGGGGCCGGGGTGGGCGGAGACAGGCAGTTTCGGCTACAGACCCGGCCCGGCAGGCATTTGTGCAATGGGAACGCCTGGCTCGGCAAACAAAGAAAACTAGCACCCGTGGAAATAAAGCTACCAGCACAAACAGAAGAGGATTTTAAGTACAGACACATGTAAATATTACGACCGCCGGGCGATGCAGGAGGCCTCGGAACAGAGCAGACAGAGAGCTTGGGGCTTAAACTCTGACTGTCGAAAAGAAATGCACGGAACGGCGTGATGGCCGGAGCTGCAGGGGCCGTTCGCGAGCTGCAGGCCCAAACCGAGGGATTCCGGACCGGGAAGGAGACCACTAAGCGGGGGGCAGCCAGCTTCTTTGACTCAGGGTCACGTTTAAGCAGGCGTTTGGAAGAGTTGTAAGCAAGCAGGTTGGCGACGCGGTCGGGTGTGCCTTCCGGAAAGACGGCCTCGATGCTGTCTGGAGCCAAGGTGGCCTCCTCGTTGCCAGTGGACACAGAGCTGAGCTGCCCACTGCCCTCGGGATCCGCACGACTGTCACGGCTCGAAGTTCCCTGACACCCCTCCTCGTGCTCCCGCCGCCCGGAGCCCAGGTCCCTTTCCTGTGTCCTGTCATCGCATGTCCCAGCCCTCCGCTCTGACAGGAGCGAGCTCGCTGACCCCGGCCAGAGGCCTTTGGGCCTGCAGCTGCCCAGGGGCTGTCTGTTAGAGGAACCACCCCCAGGCAGGAACAGGATTTGGGCAGGTGGATCTGTAGATCCTTGAGCTACGGCGACTGGTTTTCAGATCACCTAGATCTCAGAGGGCGCGGGCCAAGCAGCAGTCAGCCTGGGACATCCGGGCGGGCCTCGCGCGTGTGCGTGCTGGGAGGAGTCCCCTGAAGTGACCAGGGTGGCAGTTCTGTCTCCCCAGAATCCAAACCCCTTCTACTGAAACATTCCTCAGTTTATGAGTCTTGGCGGACCTTGAGCCAGGAGCTAGCATTGCAGAGACACAGGGACAGGTGCTTGGGGATGAACGGGATGGAGGTTGAGGGAGCCACACCCACCTTCCAGAGGTTTCCAGAGGCTCCGGTGACTTCTGGAAGCCACTTCTCTGTGACTTCTAACAGGTTCTGTCTGTCCATCATCTGGTATGTGCATGGAAAGCCCACTGGGCATGTGTCCAGTCCGCAAAGCACGTCCGGGCTTGGGCTTCTGGGACCCAGGCAGGCTGCCCTGGGCCTGAGGGGACACACCTGAGGCGCTCTGTAGAAACCAGGCTATTCAGACTGGAGGAAAGCCAGGGGCTGGCAGGCCTCTCTCGTGCTTCATGTAGAAGGGGAGGTGACCAGGGCCAGAGGGAGCTCCAGGGAGCGAGATTTTGGCCAGAGATGGGAAGAACTTTCTCGTAACCTAATGTCCCCAAATGGATGGCAGCCCATGGAGGTAGTAAGCCTTCCATCTCTAGGGCTATTCAAGCAGAGCCTCCTTCTTTGGTTCCTGTGTCTACTGGGAATTCCTTTGCCTCCTCTCCGGGCTGGCTGGCCCCCCGCCGTGTGAGAAGGGCATCACATCGGGTCCACCCACACCTCCACAAACCGTCCCCGAGGCCGGCCATACCCTTGGGCTGGTCGGGTGTGGCTGCCCTGGCCTGGCCATGGCTTTGTGAGGAGAGCCTTGGTCCCCAGACAGCTCGGTGTGAGGTTCCAAATGATAGCTGTCTAGTTATGGAGGTGGGTGCACAATGATATACGCCCCCTCCCCCCGCCGAGATGGACTCAGCTGAGCCAGCGAGTTCTGTGACCTCTGGCAGGCCTTGCTGGCTGGCCTCAGAGAGCACGAGGCTCCTGTGTCCCTTTCGGGAGATCGAGTGGGTCTGCATGGGCTGTGATTGGTACCGACCCATGCGCTCTCTAATGGCTGTGGCCGTGACTGCGGCTGTGGCCGTGGCCGTGGCCGCGGCTGGACAGGCAAGTTTGGGTGTCTGATTGGCAGCCAGTGCAGTGCAGCTAAACCAGGCTGGAGGGCGTGTGCTGGGTCCGAGCCCTTGATCTCCCCTCTCCTCACTCCGCCCTGTTGGCCCGGCAGGGACCTCAGAGACGGAGGCCCTCTGGGGACTTGAGCACCTGCTTCACCTGAAGCGT
>NW_011889259.1:350001-351549 GCF_000151845.1 Pteropus vampyrus
ACCACAACATGATACCACTCCGTCGCCGCTGGGACGGCGCAAATAAAAAGGACAGATCACGACGAGGGCTGGCAAGGGAGTGGAGAAATCGGGACCCTCGCCCGCGGCCGGCGGGCGTGGGAAACGGTGCGGTCGGTTCAGAGGACAGCTTGGCGGTTCCTCAAAATGCGAGACGTAGAGTTGCCGTAGGGACCCGCGACCCGACTCCCGGTGTGCGTCCCAGCCTGCGTGCACACACAGACTTGTACACAGCGGCAAAACCACCGAAAAGTGTGAACCACCCAAATACCCACCCGCCGGTGGATGGGTAAACAGGCTGCGCTCCACCCATATAACGGAACACTGTTCAGGCCCCAAAGGGATGAGATGCTGAAACGTGTGACGACCTGGATGAAATGTGATGCTGAGTGGAAGGAGCCAGTGGAATCACACAAGGCCACATGTTGTGTGGTTCCATTTTTGTGATGTTTTCAGACCAGGCGCATCCACGGAGACGGAAAGTGGGTCGGCGGTTGCTGGGGGCTGGGGAGGCGGATGTGGGGTGGCGGCTAATGGGCATGAGGTTTCTTTTGGGGACGATAAAAATGTTCTAAAATTAGATAGTGGGGATGATTGCACAACTCTGTGAATGTGCTGAAAACCGCCGCGCTGCACCCTTCAAATGGGCGAGTTGTGTGGCATGTGGATTATGTCTCAATAAAGCTATTTTTTTTTTCCAAAAAAAAAAAAGGCAAGAGAAAATAAGGAAAACTATCTCGTGCCTCTTCCCACCGCCCGTGGCTTACCTTGTCCCTCCTCAGCGTGTGGTCTGCCCTCGCCGTCTACCTGTGTGTATGGAGAAGGACCACCAGAAGCCCCAGACCCTGCCCTCCCTGCTCCTCCCCCTCACTCACCTTGAGTGGTCGGACCAGTGGCCTGCCGAGCTATCCAGGGTCCGGCCGTTTTGCACACAGTAGAAATGGCCCCTCAGGCAGCTGCACCTGTGATGGGCAGGTGACAGTTAGAGCCTCTGGGTAAGGGCTGTTTCTGAGGGAAGTTCTGTGCTAGACGGCAAATCTGGACCCCGTGTCAGGGGTGGCACCTCTCCTGGACACTGGGACTGTCGGCCGAGGCAGGTGGTCGTGGCGATGGCCGACCCATTGTGTCGAAGGGAGCGCTCAGTTCCGCTGGTCACCACTGCTTTGGAAATTCTCCTCTGCCCACTTGTATTTGATGGTGATTCTTTCTCATTGGCAAAATAAAACCCACCCTAGAAAATTCCCCAGGATTCTGGTGCTTTCCACACCGGGCAGGGGATTTCAGTGTTGAAACACCGACGGCCTCGTTCTGGCCAGCGATCCCAGTTGCCGGTGGTGACAGCATCGTTTGGGGTAAATTAGGCCTTTCCAATAATCCTTACTTCCCCGGGATTGGGCAGTTCAATCCGGGTGAGCACTGGTGCCCTGGGTTTGGTGGACGACACACCCAGAGGTCATCTCGTTTGTCCAGGGGAGGCCGCACCTGAGAGAGCAAAGAGCTACCACCGTCTCTCATCCTCCTGAACCCAAC
>NW_011889259.1:353100-355869 GCF_000151845.1 Pteropus vampyrus
CCCACCCCGAGCTGGGGAGGGATGGAGCGCGGGCGTGGGGACTGGAAAGCCTGTCCACCGGTGAGGAGGACTGCCGGAGCGCAGAGAGGGTGTGCAGGAGGTGCTGGGACGAGCCCTGACTGGTTGGACCACTGGACAAGGGCGGGGCCAGGTAGCGGGGAAGGCGGGCTCAGAGACCGGACACGATGCTGGGGTGGGTCGGGAGGTTCTCGTGCTGTGGACACACACACGCATGGGACTCGGAGCTACGGCCACATACAGACGCACCGTCCAGCCAGGTCGGGCTGTCGTGCATACTGCACGGCCCTCTCTGGGGCTGCTCTGGGCCTGGGCCGGGCTCAGAGTGGAGGTGGCAGTGGGTGAACAAGGGGCCCAGTTGGGTTTCCCCTGCGGTGAGGCCTTAAGGCAGCTCCCAGCCCTGCCAGGCTGTGGGCCCCGTCCTTTGTGGCTGCAGAGAGAGTGTCCCCTAAAGGCGGGGGTAATGCCGACTCAACACCCATAAGCTGCTGGCCTTGGGTCGGTCACTACGCCTCTCTGGGGAGCTGTCACGGCCATTGGCATGGGATGGTTGAAAGCACAGGTTTCAAGATGCAGAATTAAACCGTGGCTGTGACTCTGGGCAAGTGAGCCTCCCGTCTGGTCCTCAGTGTCCTGCCCCGTGAAATAGACCAGTACGGCCCTGCTGGAGAGGCCAGGCAAGCAGCACAAGCGATGGCGGGCGTCGTGCTGGCCACTGTCACACTGAGCCCGGACTCGGCAGGGGGTGGCTGGGATGACTCTCCCTATGACACGGGGGGCCGGCCTCGCCCTGCTTCCATCCCGGGCTCCTCCGGAGGAGGTCAAGAGCATGACTCTGTGGGTCGTGACACGCCGTCTGGTGGAAAGCAGCTTCGGTTCAGCCAGCGGGTCCTCTCAGCCCCCCGTGAGGTTGCCCAGGTAGGGGTGGGTGAGGGAGGGAGCGGGGGACAGCGGGCGAGCCACGGGCAAGCTTGGAGAAGCCTCCATATTGGTCGAGGTGTGTGGTCTCTGGCCACTGGCTGGAGCAGCTGTGTCCGGCATCGCGAACCCCAAGACCCCACAGTGAGGACAGCCCCAGGCCCAGCAGAGCCCAAATCCATCGCTCTCCCCCGTGACCCACCCCCTCTGACCCCTCATAACAAAGGAGCGACGTCGAGCATTATAGCAAAAGCCTCCCTCTGAGGACCACGCTTGTCCACGTGTCCGGAGGGACAGGGGCCGGCCGGCCCTGGCGTCAGACCTCCTGCGTGCCCAGCAGGGGCGGCCGGGCCCTCAACGCGTGTGAGCTTTCGATTTAGAACAGTTTCAGATTTACGGGAGCGTTGCAGACCCCACCCTGCACCCCGAAGACCCCGCACCACGTCTCCCCACTGCCGACGTCTAAGAGTAGTGTGGCACGTTTGTCACAATTAATGACCCAATGCGGCCACGTCGTTGTTCGTCGAAGCGCACACTACCCCGTACAGGACATGTCACGGTCACTTGTCATGTCTGCTTAGGTTCCTCTTGGCTTTGAAGTCTCGACTTGCCTTTGTCACGTCTTCGATGATGTGACTTTGTAGGCTGTTGCTTACTGGGGGTCGTCTGCGGTCACCTCGCGACCGGACAGGGTCATTTGGGAGAAGGGGATCGCACAGGGGGAGTGCTGTTCTCGCACTTCCTGTCGACGTGACTGGCCACTGTGATGTCGACCTTGACCGCGTGCCGGAGGCCTAGACGAATTTCTATCTTGCGGTCCCATTTTTACCGACAAAGAAAAACACGCCTCACGGATGATGCAGTGACTGCAGAATGTCACCTGGGCTGAGGTGGCGTGCCATCCCGGGGAGTCCTGGTCCAGGGCCACTCATCCCTTCCTCTGTGTCCCTGTGTGCATTTGCACAGCAGCCACCGGGGCTGAGGTCCCAGGCTCTGACGGTGGGCGGTCAGCCGTCCCCAAACAGTCAAAACAATCCACCTGTGGATCACCAACCCCACACGGACAGGCGTTCGTGGGGAGATGTGCCTGCCCCTGCCCCCGCCCGCTGCCGGACCAAACCCTGCTCCCTGGAGGCCAGTGCAGCCCTAGCAGTAAAGACATCGCTGTTCGTGGGATGGCCGGACTGCCCGGTGCTTGCCCATGAAGGCCCCGCTCGGGGGCTGTGCCCTGCAGCCCGCCGTCCAGTGCACCCCTGTGGCCAAGGCCAGCCAGACCCCCGGGCAGCCTCTCCCCTTCTCTGGCCGCCTCTGTGGGCAGAGCCCAAGAATTCATTCCTGAAGAATTCTGAAGATGGAACCCTGGACGCCTGGCCTGGGCCTCTCCAGCCGCTGCTCGGAGCGGGGCTGGCGCTGCCTTTGCAGCTGTCCGTTCAGCCGGCATTGCAGTGGGAGCCCGGGGCGCGGCGGGCGGGCGGTGGACAGAGAGAAGAGAGAAAACCCAAACCGCCCTACAGACCAGCCAGGACCCCTCTGGCTGGACGGTCCCCATGGCACAGACGCCGTGGTCCCGGGGTTAAGCGGACCTCACTGGCCGGGTCTGTGCAGGCACCGGCCGTGGTCTGAGGCCCTCGGTGATGCCCCAGATCCCAGGTTGTCGGGGCTCACCCAGCACACCCCTCCTGCTGGGAGCGAAGGAGGACCGGGCGGAGGAAGTGACTCAGTGGAGTCACGAGGCTTTGGAGGGGCAGAGTGGGGACGAGGGGACAGGGCCCGGCGCTCCCACCTCCCAGCCCCGTGCTCGGGCCTCTGCTGTGCCCGGAGAGCCTGCATCCT
>NW_011889259.1:356594-359972 GCF_000151845.1 Pteropus vampyrus
ACAGACCAGCCAGGACCCCTCTGGCTGGACGGTCCCCATGGCGCAGACGCCGTGGTCCCGCGGTCAAGCGGACCTCACTGGCCGGGTCTGTGCAGGCACCGGCCGTGGTCTGAGGCCCTCGGTGATGCCCCAGATCCCACCCAGGTTGTCGGGGCTCACCCAGCACACCCCTCCTGCTGGGAGCGAAGGAGGACCGGGCGGAGGAAGTGACTCAGTGGAGTCACGAGGCTTCGGAGGGGCAGAGTGGGGACGAGGGGACAGGGCCCGGCGCTCCCACCTCCCAGCCCCGTGCTCGGGCCTCTGCTGTGCCCGGAGAGCCTGCATCCTCGCCTGGGTGGGGGGCTGCTCCTCAGACAACTCTCCTCATGCCACAGGCTCCGGGCAGAGCTCAGGGGCTCCCCGTGGCTGGCTCAGCCATGCCCATCAGCCCAGGGTCTCCACCGTGCCGGATGTTGGGGGCCAGATAGTTCTTTGTGGGGGGCTGTCCTACGCCCTGTAGGATGTCTGGCCTCTACCCACTAGATGCTGTTAGCACTGTCCCTCGTCCCCCCCGCCCTCACCTGGTTGTGACAACCAAAGTGTCTCCAGGTGTCTCCATAGATGGAGTGGCTTATAATCGACAGGTGTTTTTCGCTCACAGCTCTGGAGGCTGGAAGCCCGAGCCAGGTCGGGGTCTGGTGAAGACCCCCTTCCAGGTGGCAGACTGCCCGCTTCTCGCGGTGTCTTCACACGGAGGAAAGACACAAGCTCGTCCCTCTGGGGCCTCTTTTGTAAGGGCCCTAATCCCATCCCAAAGGCCCCACTTCCTGATGCTGTCGCCTCGGGCGTTAGGTTTTTAGGGACTTGGCCACCCAAACCCCATCAGTTTGTTGCGTATCGTCGGAGCCAGGGGGAGGGGCAGAGCCAGGCATCTCAACCCCCGGAAACTGGCGGGCCCCCAGCATCATCTCAGCCGCTCCCGCTGCCCCAGGTGCTTGGCAGGTCCAGAAAGATGAAGATGAAGGTGCCGAAGCCCACATCCTTTGAGCCGTTCTGAGCCCACAAGACCAAAGCCCCATCTTCCCAGCTGTGTGCTCATGCTGGTCACTCTGGGGCCCCTGGAGGCCTGTGGAAGGTGCAGACGGTGATGTCCCAGGAGAAGTGGGTGTCCTGGCAGCACGACATCTGACCGGAGGGATTCACGGAGCATCCAAGTGTCACCAGAAGCTCAGAGGTCACCTTTGCGGGTGGGAAAAATGTACAAGGCCCAGCTGGCCCCAGTTGGTCCTGAAGATTCTGCAGGAGGCAAGGACACACTCACCTCCTAGGGAAGACATCCCTGAATAGCCTCTGTGCGCGTGCACGTGTTTATGTGCGTGTGCGCATGTCTGTGGGCATGTTTATGTGTGTGCACGTGCACGTGTCTACGTGCGTGCGCAGGTGCACTTTGTGTCTGCACACGTGTGTGCGTGTGTGCACGTCTGGTGAGCGTCACAGGGTCAGGGACAGGTTCTTCCACTCCCAGGTGGCCTCCTCCAGCCCCAGGGGTCACAGTGATCCCCAGCGGGCACAGTCACAGGTGCAGAATCCTCATGGAAGTGCCGTGGGGTTGGGCGACCTTCCCCACGACGCTGCTGCGTTTCAGCCCTCTGCACTTCCTTCCCACTGTCTGCCACCGGAGTGGGGCGCCCCGAGGAACCGCACGTCCCCCGGGGCTCTTTAACGAGGGTAGCCTCCCCTGTGGGCGGTCACCTCCGCGACTCATCTCACTGAGCTGTCGGCAGGGCCGAGGCCCACGGAGTCTCACTGCTGTCTTGCTCCGAGTGGACCAGCTCTCCGAGGGTCCCCGTCCTTCTCTGTCAGGGTGGCTCTTTTGTCAACCAAGACTGCCTCTGTCCCTCTGCAGGTTGGACGTGGTTTGAGGGGGCTGTTGCCAGCTCCACCCCCAGCGTAGCCTCGGAAAGCCCCCTGGGCTTGCCCTGAAAGACCAGGTCGAGGTCACGGTCGTTTTGTGGATCTGGTGCCCGAGAAGCCCTGCCTGCCTGTGCTCTGCAGAAAGGCCCAGTTCCCTGGCGCCCTGGCCTCCGCCGTGGGGGTGGGAGCCTGGCACGGCCATGGCAGAGAGGGATGTGGGTGATACAGCCGGATGGCGTCGCCTTGCGGAGAACAATCGGGCGATGACAATCTGAGGAAGGCGAAGGATCTTGTCCCAGTGCTTCCTGTTTTCGTGGGCGGTCGACTCGAGCGGGCACGGATAACCCTGCGGAGAGGGGGTCCCACAGTGGGCAAGGTAGAAGCCGGGCCCGCGGTAACTTCAGCTCCCTGCCGCCTGTGCCATCTCCTGCTTCTCCCGCTGCTGGACAGGGGCCAGCGGGCAAAGCCCATAGTCACAGGACGTGGCCGGGGTGGGGGCGGGGGGCGGTGTTGCGCTCTGTTAACGCTGCAGCCTTGGCCCCCACCTGCTCCCAGCCGGCGCTCAGTAGGCCCTGGCGTGGGGAGTGGATGGAGAGAGACTCACTGCCTGCTCTGGCCGGGGCCGCCCATCAGGGTGACAATGACAGCTAGACAGCTGTGCTCTCCATGGCAGGGGCTGGAGCAGCTTCCTCCCCGAGGAAGAGAAGTGCAGCCCCGTTCCAGAGTCCTGAGTCACTACAGGTCCCCGCCTTCTCTCCAGGGCAGGACACTCCTGACCAGCGTCCCTGTCAGGTAGCCCCAGCTGGGACCCCATGGGGGAGGGGAGGGCAGATGACCGGGAAGGGCTCCCCGAGATGGCCCGAGCGGCCCGTGTCCCCCACCGCTGGACAGCTCCCCTTCTCAGAAAGCTCTCCACACCCTGAGGCTCTCGCCCCTGGGGTCCCGAAGCCCCCCAACTCTCTTCTGCACCAATACCCCTCCCCCACACCACCAGAACTGCCCTTAGGCCTGATTTAAGTATGTTTACAGCAGCTTTGTCCATATTTACCCCAAACTGGAAGCAACCAGGATGTCCTCCAGTAGGTGATGGGTAAATAGATTGTGGCCCATCCAGACAATGGGACATTACTCAGCGTTAAAAAGAAATGAGCCATCGAGCCGTGAAAAAGGCATGGAGGAAACTGGATGCGTATCACTAAGGAGGAGAAGCCGGTCTGTAAAGGCCGCATAGGGCGTGATTCCAACCACGTGACATTCTGGAAAAGACAAAACTGCGAGACAGTAAAATGATCAGCAGTTGCCAGGGTGGGGGAAGGGAGGGATGACTAGACAGAGCACAGGGGACTTTTAGGGCAGCGACACTGTTCTGTGACCTTACGCATTTGTCAAAACTCGTAGAACATACAGCACCGAGTGGACCCTAATAATCATCTATCAGAATTGCTCCTCATCTGTAGCGAATGCGCCACACCAAGGCAAGATGCT
>NW_011889259.1:360022-362029 GCF_000151845.1 Pteropus vampyrus
GGCGCCCTGGCCTCCGCCGTGGGGGTGGGAGCCTGGCACGGCCATGGCAGAGAGGGATGTGGGTGATACAGCCGGATGGCGTCGCCTTGCGGAGAACAATCGGGCGATGACAATCTGAGGAAGGCGAAGGATCTTGTCCCAGTGCTTCCTGTTTTCGTGGGCGGTCGACTCGAGCGGGCACGGATAACCCTGCGGAGAGGGGGTCCCACAGTGGGCAAGGTAGAAGCCGGGCCCGCGGTAACTTCAGCTCCCTGCCGCCTGTGCCATCTCCTGCTTCTCCCGCTGCTGGACAGGGGCCAGCGGGCAAAGCCCATAGTCACAGGACGTGGCCGGGGTGGGGGCGGGGGGCGGTGTTGCGCTCTGTTAACGCTGCAGCCTTGGCCCCCACCTGCTCCCAGCCGGCGCTCAGTAGGCCCTGGCGTGGGGAGTGGATGGAGAGAGACTCACTGCCTGCTCTGGCCGGGGCCGCCCATCAGGGTGACAATGACAGCTAGACAGCTGTGCTCTCCATGGCAGGGGCTGGAGCAGCTTCCTCCCCGAGGAAGAGAAGTGCAGCCCCGTTCCAGAGTCCTGAGTCACTACAGGTCCCCGCCTTCTCTCCAGGGCAGGACACTCCTGACCAGCGTCCCTGTCAGGTAGCCCCAGCTGGGACCCCATGGGGGAGGGGAGGGCAGATGACCGGGAAGGGCTCCCCGAGATGGCCCGAGCGGCCCGTGTCCCCCACCGCTGGACAGCTCCCCTTCTCAGAAAGCTCTCCACACCCTGAGGCTCTCGCCCCTGGGGTCCCGAAGCCCCCCAACTCTCTTCTGCACCAATACCCCTCCCCCACACCACCAGAACTGCCCTTAGGCCTGATTTAAGTATGTTTACAGCAGCTTTGTCCATATTTACCCCAAACTGGAAGCAACCAGGATGTCCTCCAGTAGGTGATGGGTAAATAGATTGTGGCCCATCCAGACAATGGGACATTACTCAGCGTTAAAAAGAAATGAGCCATCGAGCCGTGAAAAAGGCATGGAGGAAACTGGATGCGTATCACTGAGGAGGAGAAGCCGGTCTGTAAAGGCCGCATAGGGCGTGATTCCAACCACGTGACATTCTGGAAAAGACAAAACTGCGAGACAGTAAAATGATCAGCAGTTGCCAGGGTGGGGGAAGGGAGGGATGACTAGACAGAGCACAGGGGACTTTTAGGGCAGCGACACTGTTCTGTGACCTTACGCATTTGTCAAAACTCGTAGAACATACAGCACCGAGTGGACCCTAATAATCATCTATCAGAATTGCTCCTCATCTGTAGCGAATGCGCCACACCAAGGCAAGATGCTGCCGGGCGAGAAGGGCGTGGACAGGGGTTCTAAGGGAACACTCTGGACTTTCTGTGCAATTTTTCTGTAACCCTAAAACCGTCCTAAGAAATGAAGTCTATTAATTTTAGAACTGATTTTTCAGCGCCCCACAGACCAGACCGCGCTCCTCATCGACGGGCATGTTCCTTAGGACCCCTGAAAGGAGAAGGCGGGTCCCAGTGTTGCTAAACCGCCTTTTATTCTGATGCCCCAGGAATGGAAAGAGCTCCCGTGCTCGCGGCCCTGACCCAGCCCTCACGCAAAGCGAGGGGGCGGCGGGCACGCACAGCCCCCCGAAGCGAGACTGCCGCTGCACACATCAGTGCGGCCAGTGGCATTTTGCAAGGTGACCGAGGAGCTGACCCCTGTCTGGGGTCGGGTTCTGTGACCGGCCACTCTCCCTGCTTTACAATTGGGAACGCGACGGTGCCGCCTGCCGCAATGTCACGGGCCTCTCTTGAGTGTGGACACGGCATTCACCTGGACACTCTGCTCCTGTCTCCGCTCACGGCCCATGGATGGCGGAGGGTCGAGGAGGATGTCCCCTTGTCCCCACGTGAGCGTGGAGACCAGTGAGCCATCCTTGACCCTGTGGCGGCTTCCTGTGACTGCCGGAACAAGTGACCACAGCAGCAGTGGCTTAAAACGGCCCCGAGCT
>NW_011889259.1:362449-364730 GCF_000151845.1 Pteropus vampyrus
GTCACCTCGTCCTCCGGCCCCTGTCTCACTCAGTAAAACCAAAGTCCTTCTGGCAGCCACGAGGCCCAGCACGGCCTGCCAGGCTCCTGGTCCCTCCGCCCCGGCCCCGCGGGCCTCCATGCTGAGGCTCTGACGCCTTCGTGCCGACTCTGCCCCCTGCCTGGGCGGATGCTGGGAAGAGCGAGATGTTTCAGAGGCCAAGTTCGAGCTGAGCGGAGGACTGGCCGGCACAGAGACACTGGAGGGAATGAGCCCACGGGCGCACGGCGCCCAGGGTGTCCCAGCCACGTGGGGCGCTGCCGTTTCACGCTCCGCCTGCCCCCCCTCGCGCATCTGCTCACACCTCAACCCCCAGGGACGTGTCCCTGACACCCCCCTCCCCCGCACGCACCCCTCCAGACTTCAGCTCCGCCCCCCCCAGCTCTTCCTGATCGCGAGGTCATTCTCACTGGGACTGAGCGCAGTGCTGTCCCCCCGCTCGGCTTTCGGGGGGCTCCTGGAGGTACTGGGCGTGGAGTATTCAACGTCTCGTGTCTCAAGCAGCCGGCACACAGCAGGTGCTCAGAAAACTGGGATTGGCGGAAAGGCTGGCCCCCGGATTCCGGGGGAGGCCCAGCTTGTCGGGGCACAGAGGTTGGAGAGAGGGGAGTTAAGGGGCTGGGGTCCCTCTGCTCTGCGCTTCCTGAGGTGGGGTGCGGAGTCTCTCGATATCAGCCTGGAAGGGGGGGCATGCTAACTGAGGGCGCCAGAGTTCCAGGGCCTGTCCAGGCCTCCGCGGCTCTACCCCCGGTCCCCGCCAGCCGGGGCCTGGGCGTTTTGCAGGAGGGAGACCCCTGCTAAGTGGTACAGTTGCACCCCAGAGCTTTCACCTCGGGGAGACGCAGTTCCATCCGCCGGCGGCGTTTCCAGCCGCCGCAGGTGCTGGGGGCTGCGGAGGGTTTCGGAGTGGAGGACGGCCGAGTAGGATGACAGGCGCCTGGAGAATCTGAGTATTGGGGTGCAGCCAGGGGTGTGCTGAGGGGTGGGGAGCTCAGCTCTCCGGGGTACGGGGTCCTGTCCCCAGGGAGGTGGATGAGGGGGAGCATGTCCCAGAAGGGGGTGTCTGCAGACAAAACTCCAGGCCCACCTCTGACAGCCCCGGGGCAGAGGTACCTGCCAGTCCCTGGGAGCTGGAGCTGGCCGTGCACGGCTGTCCGGCTGGGTGACCTGGGGAGGACGCCCCGCCCCTGGGCTGGAGCCACCGGCGATCAATGTGCCATCACACGCTGGCCCTCCGGTCCTGCCCTGGGAGCACACCCGTCACCCTCTGGGTGTGTGGAGGCCCGAGGTCACGAAGGGCGAGGCGGGAAGCCAGCCCCAGCCAGCAGGCCCGGTGCCACTGGGGTGCCCTGTGAGGACGGCCAGACGCTTTCCCACTCGAGGCCCCCCGGGGAGCGGCCACGTGCTTCATGTGGATTCCGCGCTGGCCCCACAGAAGCCGAAGGAGTGGATGGGGCGCCCTTCCCCCCACAGCGCTCCCCCTTTCCCACTGCCGGAGGCTATTCTTAACGCACCAGAGCCCCAGGCTCCAGAGCTAAAAATACCACCTCGAATGGCCTGTGGGAAAGCTGCCCCGGGCTATTTCAGTGGCTTAGTGCTGCTCGGGTCTCTGCGTGCGGCCAGGGCGGGTAGGGCAGCCGCCCCTGCGCTGCTCAGGCCCCTCTGGGCCCACACTGGGGCCCGTCCACTCAGGGCCCGTGGTGCCCGATGGCAGGGGCCACCGGTCTGCAGGACGTGGGCAGAGCCCGGGAGTCCCAGAGCCCTCACCTCACAGCCGGGAAGAGACTCCGCCCAGAAGGAAGGCCAGCCGGCTCCCCGAGGTCACAGTGCCATCTGCCATGGGGGCCTGGGCAGCCCCCCTCTCTGCGGACGCCCCGGGTCCAGCTCTTCCCCACCCTAGGGGCATCTGGAAGCTGTGAATGGGGCTTCTGCCTCCTCAGAACCAGTCTTCTGGGTATGGTCAAGTTTCTGGGAAGTTCTCCCCTTACTTCACACGCCGCCCCCACACGCAGGGCAGTGGGGGGGCAGGGAGGATGAGCGGGCTCACGCCCCGGTGTGGGGGTGCAACACCGAATCTGGGAGGGGCGGGGCGCCGCGGCGGGTGCCCCGAGAGCTCACGTCACCCAGTCCGTTCCCGCGCCTGTCCCCCCTCCGAGGGGCATTGTGTTCTCAGACAGCGGGTCATGGCTCCCGGGGGTCCCCGGGCCGCGTGCCCCGGGCCGGCCCACCCTGGCGGCCGCTG
>NW_011889259.1:365900-370441 GCF_000151845.1 Pteropus vampyrus
GCCTGTCCCCCCTCCGAGGGGCATTGTGTTCTCAGACAGCGGGTCATGGCTCCCGGGGGTCCCCGGGCCGCGTGCCCCGGGCCGGCCCACCCTGGCGGCCGCTGCGGGCTGGTACCCGTGAGCGGCGTGTTCCCAGGCCCTGATGGGTGAGCAGACGACTGGCCCGACAGGCCGCACAGCGTGCCATTGTGTCCGGTCCCCTCCGGCGGGCTCGTTAACCGCCTCCGGCCGGGTGGTCGCTGGGCCCAGGCCATGCCAGGGTCGGCCGGGAGGCCTGCAGGGCTGGACAAAGGCCTGTTCTCTGTGCCCTCCTGCCGCCCTGGGGGAGGCTGTGGGTACGATGCCCACCGAGGGGGCCCGAAGAGCAGCTGGGTGGCTTCCCGGAGTGGCCTGTGGCAGCCCGCAGGGCTCGGGAGGCGAGATGTTTCCAGTACCCTGTGGCTGGGGACCTTGGGGTCAGTGACCTGTCCGAGTCTCCACACATCCCCGCTCCTGCTCCCATCATGGGGCCCCGGCCTGTGAAGCAGATGTGTGGGGCACTGTGGGCCGCCGTGTCCGGGAACATCCTCGTGGCGGGGAGACGGGTGCCCAGTGCGTCGTGATGCTCACAGGTGTTGAGGGAAATAAGCAAATGTCCTCGGAGCTGGCCCTTGGCCCCTGCCAGGCCCTCGGGGTGGGACCAGGCCAGGCCAGGGCGGAGGCTACGATCCGACAACGACAGGGTAGAGGCCAGAAAGCGAGGAACCCCTCGCCCTGGCCTCAGTTCCCCCCTCTGGAGACGCCATCTCTGCGGTGCCCCACAGGACCCGGGAAGGTGAGGCCGCAGAGGCACAGCTCCGTGCCGGGCCGTCTCCGCAGGGGAGGCGGATGGCAGAGGGGCCCCAGAGCTTCGAGGGGTGGGGGTCCTCTGACAAGAGTCCCTCTGGACCTGGATTACTGTTCCCCACTGTCCCTGAGCCACGTGGGCCCCCTTAGGACACATAGGGAAGCTTAGTGCCATAACTGTGGGCCATAGGACCCAGAGAGGTGCCACCACCAGGGCCAGCACACAATGACACACAGTTCCTTCTGAAAGACGGGGCTGAAAACGTCTGTGTTGGGGCACTGGGTGCAGCACCCCAGCAGCCCTCACCCTGGCCTGCCCCACACGGGCCTCGAGTATCGCACCCCGTCCCACAGATGAGAGCAGAGGATGTGGAGGGGTGAGCGGCGTCATCCAGGGATGAGTCTGTGCTCGTGAGAGGCTCGGAGGCCCCTCGAGGCCCGAGCCCCTCACCGGCCCCCTCTCCTGCTGTCACCGTCCTGGCCGTTTGCAGGGCCCCCGGCCGGGCCTCTCTCCAGTCCTCTGCTGGCCCCGCCTCCCTCTGCTCGCCTCTGCCGGACTCCAAGTGCCACACCCAAGCCTCAGGGACACCATGCTCGGCCTCCAGCATTCCTGCCCTGTTTTCATTTAGGGGGCGTCCCCCAAAATACCCGCCTGCTGGAGGCGGCTGCAGCCTCGGGGCCCTGGGAATGCACTTGAAAGCCTTGGCTTGGCCCGGGGCCTCCAGCACCACCAGACCAGCCGCTGGCGGGAGGGGGCCCGTGGGATGAAAGCGGGGAGCGGAGGTGGCAGGGCCGGGCCGGACCCACCAGTGGAGCGTCTGGGGTTAGGCGGAGGGGGAGGCGGCCTCAGGAATGTGGCAGGCGGTGCTGACACCCGCGTTTTCCTGTTGCCTGACCCCTGGCTTCTGGCGACAGGGCCCAGGTCCGGGAGCCCGGGAAGGGGACACAGCTGGAAAGAAATCCCAGGGCCGCCATGGAGCCCGAGGTCTCCCGCCCATCACAGGAGGCTCGTGGGGAGCCCCCGAGGGTGGAGCAGCCCACAGTCCCCGCCCTCCCCATCCTCTCCCGGGAAGGGCAGGTGATCCTCTGGGACCCCAGGGCCCGCGCACCCCAGCAGAGCCCGCCGGACCCCACCCGTTCATGTCCCGCAGCCCCCCGAGGCGGAGGTGTGGCTTCCTCGCATCCTCATCATCTGGTTCCAGAAGCACAGCCCAGTCGGGTGGCATCTGGCCCCGGGGGGCGGATGGGCATCGTGACGTGGGACACACGGAGCCTGGAGCGGGCCGGGTGGTGGCTGCAGGGCCAGTGCAGGCCGAGGCCTCTGGTGTCCACCAGGCTCCCAGCAGCCAGCCCCGCGCCGGGCTCCAAGATTGTTCGGGTCGAGTGTGGGGGGCACAGGTCCTGCCTTGGGAGGACTCTCCCCCAAATCCGTGCCGTCGCCCGAGTCATTCCCCCCCGCCCCTGCCCCGAGAGCGAGCTGAGGTGACCAGCGGTTCTCCTGGAAAATGCACCCCTGGAGTGAGAGGCTGGACTTTGCCTGGGAGACCTGGGCTGTATCACTTTGCGCAGAGCTCTGTCTGTCTCTGGGCCCCGGTTTCTGCACTTGTCACGTGGGAGGAGTGTCACCGTCCTGCCTGCCTGTGTGGCTAAGAAACAGGCCCCAGGTGAGATGTCCTGACTGGGGGGCCCCAGACAGCACCAGTCTGCTGCAGGAGGGCCTGGGGGCCTCAGCGAGAGGTGCCCACTCCTCACCCGCCCAGAGCGTGCCCCGCTGCAGCCGAGGAGGCAGGCGGAGGGCGCGTGCCCTGCCAGCTGGCCCGGGACAGTCCTGGCTGGCTCTCGGAAGCAGAGCCGCGGCCGATGGCCCAGGGTGGGACCCTGTTGGCCCCGTGGCCTGCTCACAGGTGCCGCGCTTGCCTCCTGACCTCAAATATTGGCTCTGGTGGGCGGAGGGGTCAGCTTTTGGGCCGGGCATCGGGCGCCGGCCAGTCTGTTGCTGAGTCACCCGGTGGACGTGCCACAGGGCCAGCCCCACCCACTGTGTTCCTCTGGGGACACCTCTGTGGCCCACAGCCCCTTCCGAGGGTCCTATCCATCAGCAGAGGCCTGGGCGAGGGGCGGAGTCTCCTGCTGGCTCCTCCGGTGTCCGGGATAAATATTTGTCGAGTGAATGTTGTTTAAGTCCAGCCAGGTCAGCGGTGTCACCAGCCCCAACTTCCAAGAGCTCCCACACCTCCGGCTCATTCATCCTCGGGTCTGGCCACCCTTTGCGGGGATGGGGAGGGAAGGGCCAGGCCTCGGAACCTCCTAGTCAGGTCCGATTCCTGGATTCCCAGCAGCATCGCGTTCTGGGCCCTTGGCAGAGGCCCCCGCCTCTCTGACCCTCTGTCCCCTCATCTGCGAACCGGCCATCGCGCCACCTATTTGCTTGGAGATCGAGTAAGATCCGGTGTCAGGGGACCTGCCCTCTGTTGTCCAGGGCAAGATGGGGCTCAGGGACCTGGACACAGCTCTGCTTCTCAAGCCACTCCTGGCTAGTCATGGCAGAGAGGACGTGGCACAAACCCTGGACGTCACCCACGGTGGAAGATTCTTCACACTCGGGGTCCCTGGCACTGTGGGCGGCTTCATGAGGAGGGGACGTGGAGTCCTGAGTCCAGGCTTCGGGGACGGTGAGAGCACAGAGGCCACAGGAGCTCTGGGACCGGCTCTGAGCCACGCACCCCACGGGGCTGCTCGACAGTGGGGTGCCAGTGGCGGTGCCAAGCATAGGACTGGCCAACCTGGCCTGGAGCACACGCGTCGACCCCTGCTCCCTTGAAGCCAAACAGGGCTCAGCCACGTGCCCGGAAGTGCCCGGGGTCACCTCTCTGAGGCCCAGGGAGAGGCCCCGCCCGCGTGGGGTCGCCGAGAGTCGGCAGTGCCCAGGGCCCAGCCCGCCTGCCCCGGCTCGTGTCCCAGACAAAGGCCCGCCTTTGACGCGCCTCAGATGCAGCCCCTGGCTCCGGCCCCTGCCCACCACGAAGCCCCTGCCTCGGCCACCGGGCCTGCGGGGCCGCCGGGCCTGGCTTTATTGTTGGCTTCTTTGCCAGAAATATGCTCGAACGAGTACTGTAAACAAACGGGTCAGTCGCGGACCATCATGCTTTCTCTGTAATGTGCACAAAACAGGGTGTGGCTGGGGCTGCCTGCTGAGTGCCAGCAAAGGGGCTAGAGCCCCCCGAGGCCTGGCAGAGCAGCCCTGCCCCGCCAAAGCCCCACTGGACCTAAGTCTGACCACACCGGCCCTTCCCTGCCTTCAGCGCCCCCAGACCCCTGGCTCCGAGGCCATAAACGAGTCCCCGGGCTGCTCTGCCTTCAGCCTGCCCGGTCGCTGGAGAGCAAGGCCTCAGGGTCCTTCCTGCGGACATGGGTCCTTCGCGTACTTAGCAGACACTTACCTAGTGCTTCCTACGTCCCTGGTGAATGTTCACTTTCATCCTCACGAAACCCTACAACGTAGGGACTGTTGCTGTCCCAGAGAAGGGAGCCGAGGCACGGAGAGGTTAAGGGACGGGCCCGAGGACACGCAGCTAATGGGCGAAGGGAGCCCACGCTCGCCGGAGGAATGCTGGGCGGAGAGGCTGAGGGCTAACTGGTCACAGAGGTCGTCCCCGGAGGCTCTGATGCAGAACAACCGGGGTCTCTACGACAGGGGGACACTGAGTGGGAGGTGA
>NW_011889259.1:370491-372627 GCF_000151845.1 Pteropus vampyrus
GAGAGTCGGCAGTGCCCAGGGCCCAGCCCGCCTGCCCCGGCTCGTGTCCCAGACAAAGGCCCGCCTTTGACGCGCCTCAGATGCAGCCCCTGGCTCCGGCCCCTGCCCACCACGAAGCCCCTGCCTCGGCCACCGGGCCTGCGGGGCCGCCGGGCCTGGCTTTATTGTTGGCTTCTTTGCCAGAAATATGCTCGAACGAGTACTGTAAACGAATGGGTCAGTCGCGGACCATCATGCTTTCTCTGTAATGTGCACAAAACGGGGTGTGGCTGGGGCTGCCTGCTGAGTGCCAGCAAAGGGGCTAGAGCCCCCCGAGGCCTGGCAGAGCAGCCCTGCCCCGCCAAAGCCCCACTGGACCTAAGTCTGACCACACCGGCCCTTCCCTGCCTTCAGCGCCCCCAGACCCCTGGCTCCGAGGCCATAAACGAGTCCCCGGGCTGCTCTGCCTTCAGCCTGCCCGGTCGCTGGAGAGCAAGGCCTCAGGGTCCTTCCTGCGCACATGGGTCCTTTGCGTACTTAGCAGACACTTACCTAGTGCTTCCTACGTCCCTGGTGAATGTTCACTTTCATCCTCACGAAACCCTACAACGTAGGGACTGTTGCTGTCCCAGAGAAGGGAGCCGAGGCACGGAGAGGTTAAGGGACGGGCCCGAGGACACGCAGCTAATGGGCGAAGGGAGCCCACGCTCGCCGGAGGAATGCTGGGCGGAGAGGCTGAGGGCTAACTGGTCACAGAGGTCGTCCCCGGAGGCTCTGATGCAGAACAACCGGGGTCTCTACGACAGGGGGACACTGAGTGGGAGGTGACCCTCGCAAGCCCCGCCTGACAGGCAGTAACCCAGACGGCGGATCCTGGAGCCTGACTGCCCGGGGAGCAGCCGCCGCCCCCCGGTGTGACACAGCCTCCTGCCGCCTCGGTTTCCCCACATGGAGAATGGGAGTCTCTGAATATTGCATCCCCCCCCAGGGGCTCCTGGGGTCAAATGAGGTGGAGCTGGTCGTGAGCTCGAGCTGTGAGTGACCCGGACACACTGGGCGCACGTTCCCGGCCTTGTCACCACACGCGCCTCCCTGACGGCACGTGGCGGACAGGGGCCCCGCCCTTCTCTGGGGTGGGCAGCATCGGGGTTAAACTGATGGCTCCCCTGGGCATCAGAGGGGCCCCGTGCCATTCAGACCCCTCCTCGGGCCACAGGGCCAGAGGCCCCCGGGTGCTCCTGACCGCCCGAGTCTCCTCCGTAAGGGTGGCGGAGGGTCGCCTAGTGCTGTACGTCACACAGCAGAGCAGCTGCTTCTGGCCCAGCTTGGCCGGGGTCAGTGGCAGCCACCGCTGCGGAGCCGACTGCACGCCACGCCACGCCACACCGCCTCTGGCCACTCCACCGAGGCAGGTCTGGGCCCAGCCTCAGCCTCAGGCTCGGCTCAGACGGAGGGCGGGCACGTCGGGGACCGAGGCTGTCAGCGGACTTCTCAGTTTTCTCAAGATTCAGAGAAGAGGAAGCTGAGGGTCCGAGAGGGCCCTGCAGACCCGTCGGGACTGTACCCAGCATGTCGAGGAGTCGACAGGGACACCGGCTGGGTTGGGGCTCGGGGAGCCCGGGAAGGCTGCGGGTGCACGCTCAGGGCCTGAGTGCCTCTCAGGCCAGTGCAGACTCCGGACAACACTCCCTGGGCAGCTGGTGGGGACCCGGAGGGTGCTGAGGGTCAGCCCTGCAGGAAGGCCCGAGCCAGCGGTGGAAAATGGCCGCTGGTTCCAGCCTGGGCTCCCTGTGTGGCCTAGCATGACGAGTCACCTTCCAGTCACCTTCTCTGCCGGCCCGTGGGAGACAGGCGGCCCTTTGCCCGGTGCCCACAGCTGCCACAGAAAGCTGTTGGTTCCAGGATAAGGAGAGCATCTGGGCTGCGATTTCAGCCGCGTGAGGCCTCACCTCACCGTCGTGTTCACCTGTAGCGGGCTGATGGGTGTAGTGAATGTCCGCTAGGCACCCAGTGGCCGCTGGAGAGAAGAGTCAGCTCCGGACCTTGCCCTCGAAGCTGAGATGGCCACCCCTGGACACACCTGGAGCTTGGCAGGGCTGCCTCATCGAAGAGGCCAGAGCAGGGAGCCTGGGGGAAGGCGAGGTCACCCCAGCAGAG
>NW_011889259.1:373727-375735 GCF_000151845.1 Pteropus vampyrus
TGTTGGTTCCAGGATAAGGAGAGCATCTGGGCTGCGATTTCAGCCGTGTGAGGCCTCACCTCACCGTCGTGTTCGCCTGTAGCAGGCTGATGGGTGTAGTGAATGTCCGCTAGGCACCCAGTGGCCGCTGGAGAGAAGAGTCAGCTCCGGACCTTGCCCTCAAAGCTGAGACGGCCACCCCTGGACACACCTGGAGCTTGGCAGGGCTGCCTCATCGAAGAGGCCAGAGCAGGGAGCCTGGGGGAAGGCGAGGTCACCCCAGCAGAGGGATCCGAGCAGGCTTCCTGGAAGAGGTGCCGCTGAGCGGGGCCCACGGGCTGAGATGTGCACTGCCGAGGTGAGCAGGCGGGGGACACAGCCTGGGCGAAGGCTCGGAGGTGGGGGAGCCTGACCGGAGTGGAAGGGGCCATGGGTATCCGGGAAGGGAGGCCGAGTGTGCAGCCAGGTGGCCAGAGCTGCGACAGTGACCGCCGGGCAGGGAGAACCAGGCCAGGAGCAGAGGAAACAGCCAGGCTGGGCAGGGAAGCGGCCCCCACCCCGTCCTGGCTTCTCGCCTCCTCTCTCCCCAGGGGTGAGCAGGGGGCCATTTTCTGGTTGTGAAAATTGACATGTGTTTATTGCAAAAAAAAAAAACAATCGAATATCGATCGGGAATCAAACCCTAACGACCCTGCTCCGGGCCGGCTGCGTCACCGACCGGGAGGTGCCAGGGTCCTGGCTGATGTTCGGAGGCACATCCTTCCACTCTTTCCCGCCGCCCACGTGCACACACCCTGCTTTGGAAAAAATCGTGTCGCTGCTGTTCGCCAACCTTATTTTCATGTCACGTTATCTCACGGTCTCTTGCCATCTGATTGCTTTTTGAAACACTCCTCTTCGAAATGTTAAAACTTATCCATTTGGGAAGGGAGGATCCCAACCCAGCCCCGGGTACGGCGGGGCTAGGGGGCAGAGCCGCTGGGAACGAGCTCTCGTACCCCTCGGTGCCTGTGCGGGAGCCAGACGGCAGGACAGACAGCGGGACAGACGGCCGGCCGGCACCAACAGCCTCCACTCCCTTGCTGGCGCTGTCCCTGTCTGCCGTGTCACCGTCCTGCAGGGCCGGCTCTCAGAGTCACTCCCCGAGTCTGCCCCGGGCTGTCTGATCACCCCATGAGTGCACAGTGGCATCTGTCTCGCCCCACAGTTTATTTTCTTCAGAGCAGTTACTTATTTGTTATCAGCCGCCATTCACCCCTCGAATGACAGCTCCAGGGGGACAGGAACGGTGCCTGACCCAAGCGGGCGCTTGGCAGACACGTGTTGAATGAACTTGACTTTCCCCTCCTCCCTCCACCCCCTGCCCCAGCAGGCGCACTGGGCCCCACAAGCCATGTCGCCGGCCCTGCCGTTCTCACGTCCTGCCGGCTCAAGTTCTGGGCGGCTGGGAGAGGCGGCTCCTTGGGCCCAGGGCCCAGCCCGAGTCCCGCCGCCTGTCCTGTCCCACCCAGGAGTCCACTGCCACCGTCTGTGCTGAGGAGGGAGCCCCGCCCACCCGGGTCCAGACTGTTCCTTACCGGGGCCCGGGTTCACCCCGCTGGGGACTGAGGGGTGCCTACGTGTCCCCTGATCCTCAGCACCTCTTCCTTCTACTCCTGACTCGGCCCACGGACACGCTGGCGGGAGTTAGGGCAGCCTGTCCTCCTGGTGCAGCGACGGCATGGGCCGCCGAGCCCTGAGTTCTGGGCCCACATGCCTCTAACACGCTGTGTGACTTTAGACAAGTCATTGAGCTGGAGGAAGTAACCTGCTGTAAAGCTTAAGAGGAGGAATGATGCATTGTCAACTGCCCAGCGCTGCCCGCCTCCCAGGGCTGGGGCCGGCCCGGAGGCCGCGAATCTCAGATGCTTTGCAGAGAGCGAAGCCCTCCCCGTGAGCCGAGAGTTCCGACCCGGTCCGCAGGCCCACTCTCCAGAACGGTCGTGGGCGGCTCCGCCTCGCCCCATCCCCCAGGAACAGATGGCCTGGT
>NW_011889259.1:377297-377630 GCF_000151845.1 Pteropus vampyrus
TTCGCACACCTGGCTGCCGTGTCCAGGTGGGTTTTCCCGGACGCAGAGCCTGAGATGAAGACCTGAGTCTGAGTGTCTGCTGTGACCCGCACACCTGTGCCCTCGCCTCCAACTCCCAAGCTGGAGCCCCAGTCCCCACGGCGATGGAACTTGGAGGCGGGCCCTTGGGGGTCATGAGGTGGCCCCACGATGGCATCAGTGCCTTGATAAGAAGGGACGTGTGTCGGCTCGTGGCTCCTCCTCCTCCTCCTTGGGTAGCTGGCCACTGTCAGAACAGACCCAGGGACATCCCAGACCTCTGCTCCTCCTACGGCCGGGCCCTGGCTGAGCGGG
>NW_011889259.1:377680-378474 GCF_000151845.1 Pteropus vampyrus
GGCAGGCCTAGAGGAGGAAGACGCTGCTGATTACATTGGTGCTTGGTGAGCGAGCGGCTCGCCCTTCTACGGCACGTGCTCCGGCCGCCCACCGGCAAGTATCAGGGCCGGGGGCTGGACGCCCGGAGGGGCCAGGTTGAAGCGAGGGCTGGCTCGGGGCGTTCCGACTCCCGGGGAGGGAGCGGGGAGTACTAAGCAGGCCGTGCTTGAGATCTCTGAGAGAAGCTTGGGGGGCGGCATGGGCCCCAAACCCTCGGAACACCTGGCAGGTGCCAGGCACACGATGAGCATCCCTTCAGCCTCAGGCGGAAGCAGGACCGTGACCCCACATTCTAGGTCGGGGGGCTTGCCCGAGGTCGCAGGGCTGATGAGTGTCGGGTTGAGGGACCATCCCAGGGCCTGGCCCCTGAGTCCTGCAGCTCTGGCCTCACTGACCAGGAGCCCACCGCCTCCGCCCTGCGTTCGCACACCTGGCTGCCGTGTCCAGGTGGGTTTTCCCGGACGCAGAGCCTGAGATGAAGACCTGAGTCTGAGTGTCTGCTGTGACCCGCACACCCGTGCCCTCGCCTCCAACTCCCAAGCTGGAGCCCCAGTCCCCACGGCGATGGAACTTGGAGGCGGGCCCTTGGGGGTCATGAGGTGGCCCAACGATGGCATCAGTGCCTTGATAAGAAGGGACGTGTGTCGGCTCGTGGCTCTTCCTCCTCCTCCTTGGGTAGCTGGCCACTGTCAGAACAGACCCAGGGACATCCCAGACCTCTGCTCCTCCTACGGCCGGGCCCTGGCTGAGCGGG
>NW_011889259.1:378817-380396 GCF_000151845.1 Pteropus vampyrus
TTTTTTTTTTTTACAGTAACGCACACTGAAATGTTAATTTTCTGTAATTATCGTGTGTCACAAAACTGTCACCTTTTGATTTTCCCAATCGTTCAAAAAATGTTAATGTATTTTTCAATCATTAAAAATTATTTAAAAACCACTCTTGGCTCCCAGCTGTGCGAAAACAGGCAGCAGATTCGATCTGCAGTGTGTGCTCGCTAACCCCGATGTCGAGGTAAGCATACTTAGTACTCAAAAAAAAAAACAAAAAAAACAAAAAAGATAAACATTTGCAAAAGGGAGACAGCAAGTTTTCGTGGACCGTTGCTTTGCTTTTGTTTTTGGGATCTTTGGGAAACAACCGAATGCTCCGACTTGCCGTCTTCGTAGTTGACGGGAGGTGGAGTGTGTTTTTCACGGTGGTCTCTGGGACAAATAGTGGATTTCTGCTCTCCTCGGCTCAAGGTAGGGTCCCCGTGCCCTGGATGCTACCTTAGAAGCCAGAGTCCCACCACCGTCGCCTCTCCCCCGGCATCTTAGAAGCCTGTGCAGACACCAAGCATCCAGGGCCTGGGGACTGACCGACACGCCTCCCACCTGACGGGCAGGGTGTGCAAGGAATGAGCTTGGCTACTTTTAAGCCACTGACGTTTGGGGGATGTTCGTTACTGTAACATTAACCCAGCTTGTTCGCCACGCATCTGTTAGACCGCCCAGGATTTCTTATTGTTTCGATTTTTTTTCCTCGTCCCTTGTCATGTCCTATTGACTTAGAGTATTTCTTCCTTTTCATTTTTCAGAGTTATCGCTATGTTAAAAATAGTAACCCTTCGCGTGATGGGATTCTTTTGTCACCAACTGGAAATCTCTTTAAAAAGGTGACCGGCCCCCCGTGTGTAAGCTCCGTCGAGAACGGCACAGGGTCCGTCCATCCGAAGGCTGAGCCGTGGCTTTGACACGCATCTTCCGACGTTCAGCTGACCGAGCGTGAACAAGTCTGATGTGACTCGCAGGCTACCTGTGGGTACGCGTTTCCACCACTCTACCTCAGAAGGTCCTACCGGGCGGTTTCGGCGTCCACAGCTCGGTGGTGTGCCAGCCCTGAGATTTCTTTCGTACATGATTAAAAATAAATAAATAACCGGGTTTGGCTAGAATGATGTCAGCAGCTTTTGTTAACAAGTGTGCTGGAGAAAAGGCCCCGTGAAGCCGGTTCCTGAATCCCCGAGAGCTGGGAGTTTGGGGAAACCCAAGTGTGCCTTTGGGAAAATGGTAAGGCCGGTGAGCATCGTTAACATCTTTTCCCACGGACACCTTCCCCCTGAATTCCGTGAAATCACAGCTGAGCGGAGCGATACCCTCGGGGGAAGCTGTTCTAAGGACTAAAATGAAGGGTCCCAGCACCCATTTAACTGGGGCTTGGCACAGACCCCAAGTTATTTTGGGGGGACTGCCATAGTTGTTGTTTAACCCCCATTCCGAAGTGGGGGCGGCCTCCTGTCGAGCCCCGCAGCCCATCAGAATGCTCTCCGTCCCCGCCACCCCTAGGCACTGAGCTCTTCTGGGTGTCACCCCGATTCTCTGCTGCTGGGCACCT
>NW_011889259.1:381433-382283 GCF_000151845.1 Pteropus vampyrus
CCACACCCTCCCTCTGCTCAGGGCCGGCCTCCCTGCTCCTCCTCCAGGACCCTTTCCCGCAGCCCTTGCTGTCAGCTAAGGACTGTCAGGGTCACATGGATGATGTTTTTCCGTGGCTTTGTGGCTGTTTGTCTATACAACTTTCCCAGGCCCGAGCTGGCAAGGTCCTGGACAGCAAACTTGTTCCTCTTGCTTTCCACGTGTCCTGGTGCCCAGCTCAGGCCAGGCCCCGGGGTTCCTGGGGCTGTCTACGGGGCCTGCTCCCAGCTCCAGAGACTCTGAAGTGCCTCATCCCCCAAAGCACCGTTCTGCCCTGTGCCGGGGGCCTGTGGAGAGCCTGTGCTCGGGGTCAGAGGTCGACCTGGGCGACTCCAGGCATTGCGGGACTCCAGGAGGCACGAGCCATGACCGCGTCCACAGCGCCAGCACGAAGGCCTCTCAGGCATCGGTTATGAGTTGGCCTGGCTCCACCTGGGCCCTGCCACCTGGGGCCATGGACTCGAGGTCACCCCCTGCCCTCCCTGAGCCTCCCTTCATCATCGGTAGGGTGGCGAGGGCACAGCCCTCTCAGGAAAGGATGAACTAGGCCACTAAGGATGGTGGGGCGGGTCTCGGTCACAGCAAGCCCGAGGAGACATTGGCTTCTGTTTTTTCCCGGGTCCCCTGAGGCGGGAGTCCCCTCTGCTCTTTAGAGGCAGCGGGCAGAGGCCTCCGAGGGGCGGCTGAGAGAGGGGCCGAGGGGGGCTCTGCGGCCAGACGCCTGCTGCGTGTAGGGTGAGCCGTGGGTTCCCACTGACCCTCCGTCTCCCCGCTTGCGGACAGGGTCGTAGACGGGCTGGCCTCCTGGGGT
>NW_011889259.1:384359-385501 GCF_000151845.1 Pteropus vampyrus
CGGGGCACCTCGCTCCACGGGGCACCTCGCTCCACGGGGCACCTCACTCCACGGGCAGGTAAGCGGGGTCTGCCAAGGGCACGGACATCCGGAGTGAGTTAAATGGCGAATCTTGTGGGCGGGGTGCCCACACTGCCAGCTCGGAAGGCGTGGCAGCCCCTGAGCCACCAGCGTGACCACGGAGGGCTGGCCGGATGTCACGCGCATCCCTCCGCATGCATGCAGAGCGGTGGGTAGGTGACTGGCACGTGCAGAGGTGGGTTCACGAGTTGTCATGTAGCATCTCTTGGAAGGTCTCCCAGCAGGGACGGGAGAGGGCTTTAAAAAGGCGGGAAACCGACTCCACGCGTTCTAGGTGAGGAGAGCCAACGGCACACGCACGGCACCGCATCCCTCTCGGCCATGGCAGACATCGCTGATCGATCACAGTGCTCTTTCCTGCGGCATCTGGACCGCCCTCCCAAATCACCCTCAGCCCAGAGCACCGACCGGCACCCACCCACCAGGCCTGCGCAAGAGACAAACCCATTCGCCGCCCCCCGCTGGCTGCGTGAGGTCTCCCTCGGTGCTCGTACCCGCAGGTGGCACCCGGCCTGCGGGGGTGTGGGCGGACCCCGCCCTTGGGCGCCCGCTCTGTTCGGCCGCAGCCTCGCCGTGCAGGTTGTCCATGCCCTGACGTGTTCCCCCAGGGCTGAGCGGCCTTCTGCTCCCCCCGCGAGGATCCCAGTGTAACTTCTGGATGGGTCGGCCGGCTGGGGGTCGGCCTTCCACTCCAAGTCTCCCTTCCCGATGCCCTCCTGCCCAGGGTAGGAATCGGCCGTCACCAGACTCTTTACTCTGAGGACCAGTCCCCTCTCTGGTGTAAGAAGAGTGACTTGGGGTGTCTGTGCCGGGAATGCGTTGCAGAGCCGTTGCTCTGGTTACTATGGTTGTATACAAATGACCCCCCAAATCGACGCCGTGGGGCAGGAACGGGGACGGGGCGTGGCGGGGAGGGCTCGCTGGAGCACCCCACGTGGCCTCGTCGTGTGTCGGGCTTCCTCACGCCGCCGGTGCTGGCATCCAAGGCTGGACGTGGGGAGAGGGGACCGAGGTAGAAGCCACATCATTTTTTTACAACCTGACCCAGGAAATGTGTAATT
>NW_011889259.1:386781-387205 GCF_000151845.1 Pteropus vampyrus
GGTAGAAGCCACATCATTTTTTTACAACCTGACCCAGGAAATGTGTAATTATCAGTACGGTGCGGGATGCAGCTGCGGTGGCGCCTCAAGGGACATGTACACCTTGAAGTGCTTCTGTTACGAATGCGTAGGCTCCTCCCTACGGAGCTAGGAGAGCGAAGCGAGCCCCAGGTGAGCAAAAGGAAGGGAGGAACGGAGATGGGAGCGGAAGCCGGCGACACGCAGGGCACAGAGACCGCGGAGGAAGCCGGCGAAGCCGCAGCCGGGTTCCCCGAAAAGGGAGAGAACGCAAACCGTGAGCGCGGATCGCGTAGAGCGGGGTGACCCGGTGCTCTGCAGACGGCGGGGGGTCACGTGAGAACGTTACGAACCACTTTCTGCCCAACGATTTGACCGCTCTGATGTAACCGAGAAATTCTTTTAA
>NW_011889260.1:0-3026 GCF_000151845.1 Pteropus vampyrus
TTCCTGGGGTCCCAGCCAATCTGGACAGGGAGTGGGGTTTCTCCTGGGCTAGGACCCTACTCCTTTGGACACCTGGGGAGCCACAGCCACAACTCGCCCTGGTGATATGTTGACATCAGCCTGGAGCTGCCATCTCAGTAGAGGTTGGACATTGATGCCCAGAAAACCCCTAAGCAGAAATGAGAAAGGTCCAACAAGGAACGGCCTTAGACGCGTGCTTCCTCAGCTAAAACCAGACCAGCAAGTGCTACGAGAGTGTCCTGGGCACCACACTGGAGCCAGCACACCAGGGCCGGCCCCTCTACGTGCTCTCAGAGGGGTCAGCACTAGTTACCCCACACTCTCTTTTCCCAAAATCCCCGCCTTGGTGATTCACCACCACCCCCAAATTATAAGCCACAGGTAAAGTTATGTTGTTCCTGAAAACAAGGAAATCAACAAATAAATCATGTGGAAATGAAATTCTTAAAAATGGTCTCAAATGTACCAAAAGAACTTCTTATTGAAAGAAGTCTGGCCATCTAATGCCTTTTACTAACCAATGGTAAGTCTGATGGTCTTTAGTGGTAAATGGAATGTTTGGGTTCTTTATTTAGAATATGGTCTTTCAGTCAGTCAACAAGCATTTATTTAGCATTGATTCTGTGCCAGGAGCTGGGGAGACCGCATTGAACAAAACAGGCAAAATCCCTGCCCTCTTGCAATTTATATTATAGTGGAAAAGACAGAAATCAAACAAGTTAAATAAGTTAAACATATATTATAG
Organism: Pteropus vampyrus; assembly: GCF_000151845.1. Taxonomy (NCBI): domain Eukaryota; kingdom Metazoa; phylum Chordata; class Mammalia; order Chiroptera; family Pteropodidae; genus Pteropus; species Pteropus vampyrus. The sequence goes on from NW_011889260.1 coordinate 767, forward strand.
TAATCCATGATGTGTGCTGGGGAGAAAAAAATTAAGCAGATAAAGGATAGGAGTGCCGGAGGGTTGCAATTTTGGAAAGAGTGACCAGAAAAGTTCTCACTGAGAAGAGGACATTGGAGTCAAGAGTTGGAGCTGATAGGGTGAGACAAGGAGAGAGAGATCGGAAAGCATTCAGGCAGAGAGACAGCAAGTGCAAAGGCCCTGAGCAGGAACGCCTTGGCACATTCAGAATAGTGAGGAAGCCAGGACAGTCCGAGCAGAGGGAGGAGGGAGAAAAAGAATAAGACACGAGGCCAGAGATAATCAGGTGGGGTAGAAACGTTTATGTGGGGCCTCGTAAGTGACTCCAAGTTTTCTGGAGATTATTCTGAGCCAGTGGGAGCCATTGGAGGGTTTTGAGCAGAGGAGGAAATTTGGCAGCCCCAGGAAGAAGCAGTGCACAGGCGATGCTTAAGGTTCTTTGACTCTTGCCTCTCTTTCTCCCACAACCCTTTAGCCAGCAAGTTCTGCCAATTCTGCTTGCAAAATATTTAGTCCTCTAAATCAGGTTTTTACAGCCACGTTTCTTAATCATATTAGGTAAGTCTTTACTTTGAATCAATTTTTAACCTTAATGTATAACTAATTTTTCTGAATATAAAACTAATGCATAATAGAATAGTTTTAGAAAAGTAGAGAAAAAGAAAATGCCAATCACACATAATCTCAGTACCCAGAGAGAATCACTGTGAACCCTTGGTATATTTCCTTTCACACTATGTCTGTTGCATATCAAGCTTTATTTCCTAGATTCTGCTTCTTTCATTTAAGATGGCAATGTAAATTCTTCTCCGTGTCATTAAGAATTCTTTGAAAACATTTTTAATGGCAATATATTATTCTATCACATATACGATTTTTAAAAATTTCAATGCAAAATAATTTCACTAGTCTTATTGGATATTAGGCCAATTTCAATTTTTTTCTTGCCAGTTTAAATTGTGTTGCAATTATTATCTTTGTATCTGAAATCCTGAACCTTTACCGATTGTATTAGCAATAACATCTTAACAGGCAGGGGTCCATATTTCCAACTTTTTCCACTCCAGCCTTTGTTCTATGCTGCCTCTGGGCTCTTTCAGTGGCTCCCATGTGCCACGAGGAACAAGTCCAATGGCCTTAGCGTGGTATGCCAGGGCCTTTACACGCCTGGTTCTAACTCTCATCCTCCCTCATTTTCTGCACCTCCTCACTGCTTCTGGATACTGACCATCCTCCAAATACAGTTTTTCCTGCCTGTGGAAATCCTCTTCCGTCCTCTGCTGTGTAATACCTTGAGTACTTTTCACAGCATGTGGCACATTGTACTGTAATGTATCTTTTATCTGTCTTCTCTGCTATTCTGTAAGTGCCATGTGGGTGGCAGCTGTTTATCTTACTTCTTTACCCATGATGCCTAGCACAGTGCCTGGCTTGTGCTAAATAACCTGGGTGTTTGTTCAGAGAATGGTCACCAATGGGTTAGAAGCTTACATTGTCTTAAGTCAGTGGCACCGCCTCCTGGACATAAGTGGTTGTGGTAGGAGAAGCATCTTAAGTAGACTAGATCTCAGGACCCCCGTTGTGCCCTCCTTAGAAAAAGCCACCGTCATCCTTAAATAGAGTATTGCAGCTGCCTCCTGTTTTCTCTCTTCCCTCTTCCTCCCCCTCCAACCAGCAGCCAGAGCAAACCTGTTCACATGGCAAAATCACATTAATCCCCCTGCTGGAATCCTTCCAAACGGTCTCATCACCCGTAGACTAAAACCATGCTGACATGGGGCAGTTGGAGGAACTGCTTTTACCAAAGCAAACTAAGTCCAGCAACCCTCCTTGCTCAGGTCCTTTCCTGCCTGACATGTCTTTATACCCCCAGCATAAAATGCTCCTTTTGGATCAGAATTCATGTGCAGTATCTAAAGATGCTAGAAAATCCTCTATGCATACCTGGCACCTACAGCTACTTTGCAAGAAAGGAACGATGGTTCGTTCTGAATTTTGGCCCTAGCTCCTGTGTTAGGGCAAAGCAGAAGGGATCCTCTCAGCAGATGGAATAAAAGGAGCATTCCCGCTGAGAGAGTGACACGCCTGGACCAGGGACACAGTGTGGCGAGAAGAGAAGGTGTTCATCAGATCCTGACAAAGACTCTCTCCTTGACCAAACTTGAGTTCAGCTCCTCTGAGTCCTTTCTGACCAGGCTCTGTCCTTGTCCTGCTCAGTCCGGTTTTAACAAGAATCCAG
>NW_011889260.1:3076-5327 GCF_000151845.1 Pteropus vampyrus
GGTGGGTGGGACAACAGAGCGACTTTCTCCCCTACATCCCCAAACTTACTTGTCTTGCCTCCAGAATAGCTCTGGGTTCTTCACCCGTCACAGGAGGCCCTGAACACGCCATGGAGGATGAGGAGCTCTTGGCCGCCCCATGGCCTCCACATGGCCTCCACAGGCTTTAATGACTCCTGAGGGTCACAGGTCTTGAGAGGATGATCACACAACTTGATCTTCCCTTGGAGGCCCCTCACATTGCCTGCACTGTCATGGCTGCTGCAGCTGCCCCTTGGCATCCTGGGATGCAGGTCTGTCCTGGGTGTGGGACGCCTCTAGCCAGCGGTGTGCCAGAGCTGGGTAATCACTCTTTGAGAACCCACTGTTAAATGTTCAGGAATTTTATTGCTAAACACAGTCATTATTGAAGTTAAATATCTGCTTTAAAAACAAAGGTAACTATTAACCTATGCTCTTCAGGTTATTTACATCTATGGTGTCTGTATGACGGTAACACTGTCTAGAGATGCGCTGCTGCATATTAGCTAAGTGAGAACAGAAATGCATTCTGGGTGATATCTGAAGATCCCTTCAGTGCACAAGCCTGATGGGGCTCAGAGCAGGCTTCTGCCCCACTCCCAGCTCCCTGAAGTCTCCAGCTGCAGCATGGACACAATTCAATGGTAACAATACAAAGCAATCTTTATATTCAACTCCCTCACATGTTCATTGGAAATCTTCCAATACTCCATTTCTGTTAGTAACAGAAAAACAAAACAAAGCACTTACCAAGATTTGATAAGTTCCAACCAGGCCAACAGTCATAATGAGAACTAATATTCTTTGAACATGTCTAAGATGCCAAGCAGGTGAGCTCCATGCACTATATCACTTCGTTGCACAGCAACATCACAAAGCAGGTATTACCCCCATTTTATTGATAAACAAACTGAACTCAGACAAGGTAGGTAATTTTCCTGAAGTACCAGAGTGATGATTTCAACTCAATTCTGTCTCACATTTTCCTAGTTACGCAGGGCTTTCCCCTCTTCTTGCAGGAGCATGTGGTCAGGAGTGTGGTCTGCATGTACCCAGGTACCTCGAATACCCGGGAGGATGCTTGTCACAAGATGTCACCTACAGGGAGCTTGAGGGAGGATAATGGGGGAAAGAGAAAGGAGATAGGTGTGCAGCTCCTTTGCAGTAGGGGACAAGGAGCACTGTCATGGGAGCACAAGCGATGGGTTGACTTGTCAGGAAAAGTTTCTAGTTAGCTTTGGGGACCAATGAAGTTCAGACTGGAACAAGTCCATTCACAATTTTGTTTTATTTCATTTGTTTATTTGTTTTGCTTTTCACTAAAAAAGAGCTCTAGGGGATTGCATGAGTAAATTCCACCTGTGCTGTTAACTGCCAGCTTATGCTCTCACCCTGTAGACTTCCTTAGTTCATTCCTTCAACTTCTGAGCGCGGCTTAGTGTCAGCCACTGTGCTGGGAACTGAGGGTACGGGCTTAAGTGAGAGACACCAGCTGTGCCCTAGGATACATGGCAAGGGACTGGCATCTGCTATGTGGCTGGAGATGAGTAAAGACATAGGGTCTGCTTCTCTTACTAGTTTGGCCCTCACTAGCGCTGAGACGTTGGGTAAATTACTTCATCTCCTCATTGTGCTTCAGTGTCCTCATCTGAAAAATGGGAATAATAACAGTGCTTGCCTCAGAGGCTAGCTCTGAAGAGTAAATGAAATAAAGCAGATGTTGGACATGGTAAATGCCCCATAGGTGTTACCTATGATTATCCGTGGAGAGTCACAGTGGCCAAAATCCTAGTTTGGTGTCCCCGTAGCAATACATACTCTGGCCTTGCTTGGAGGTGGTCAGGCCTCTCCATGATGTACCTGGCTCTGCTGGCCATCTGCAGCCCTGGTGTGATAGCTGGGCCAAATTGTGATATTCTACAGCCACCTGGTGGGCCATATGGGAATACAGCAACTCATTCAATAAACTCCATGAGCCTGACCCTGGGGTGAAATGAGTCTGAAGGCTGGCATGGTCTAGATTCACTCCCTGTGGACTGCTCAGAGGCTACATTATCCTCATTTCTCTTTAGTGAAAGAGAAAATAGTCAACAGGCATTCCCTTGGCTTACCTATAGTGGGTGACGATGGACACAGAATAAAATCTTCCCATTCTACTGCTTCACTCAAGCTACTTCCATTAAAAAAAAATAGATTGAGTGGAGAGGAGACATCATCCTAGAGCAGGGAG
>NW_011889260.1:11612-13729 GCF_000151845.1 Pteropus vampyrus
GCTTAGATACTTGTATAATTTATGAAGTGATCCTTCCGATTAGTCTAGCACCCACCTGGCACTATATATAGTTATTACAATATCATTGACTATATTCCCCATGCTCATTTTTCTTCAACAGTTCCCAAGATGGTGATCGCCTGCTGCCACAGGCTCAGGTCTGCAGAGCTTCCCCTGAGGCATCCCTGCCGGGCCCTGTTTCACAATCAGGGGTGAGGGAACCCTTCAAACCAGTGCTCTGATAAATCAAGCCCTCTGGTCTTCAATCATCCAAGACAGGGTCCAGCTCCTCCTCCCCTTGTGGCCTGGGAGCAGCTCAGCTGCAGGCAAAAGAAATGTAACCTCGCATTAACTGTTCCTATAGTTTTTGTCTGTTCCCCTCTCCGTTCTCAGCATTCTCTCCTGGGCACCTGGCCCACTGCCTGGTACTCTTAAAGCTCAATAAATACCTGCTGAATGAAAAAGGACGAAGGCTCCTGCAGGGAGGGAGACACAGAAGATATGTGGTGCTGTTTGTCCCCAGACTGAGCCTGCCTTGCAGAGGCCCCAGGGAGGAGAACCAAGTAAACAGAGATGCCCTTGTCCAGGCCCCTTGCCTCACCCGCTTCATTGTTCTTTTCTGCATCCTGGACAGCCCTGAGAGGGTGGAGATGTGCTCTTTTGTTCTGCTTCCTGAGTTCCTCTCCCGCTGGGCGGAGGTGGCAGCTGCCTCTTTCCTCTGCCATTCTTCCGAATCCTGGGGTCTCACCAAAGCCCAGACCTCCACAGTGTGCACTTCTCTGAGAGGGGAGCCTCTTCTCCCCACCAAGACACGACACTCGGGTGCAGAGGGAACAGTGTGTGCCCACGCTCCATCCCTCAGCCCTCTTCGTCTGTGGTCCCAGGGCCTAGCACTCAGAACGGGCTTCAATGAAACTGGGAAACAGGCTAGAGTGGGAACCCCAACCAACACCAGTCAGAGTGTGGGCTTCACACCTGGCCAAGAACTCTCTGTTCCTGGTCCTGAAAAGAGCAAGTTCAGATGATAAGGGTGTTTTCAAATGTTAACTTGACAGAATATTGTTATGACTGCTGAATCTAATTACTTTAAAAAGGAGGTTGAATGAGCAATCAAGCCATGAAAAGACATTGAGGAATCTTAAATGTATATTATTAAGTGAAAGAAGCCAACCTGAAAAGACTACATGCTGTATAATTCTAACTATAAGGCATTCTGGAAAAAGCAAAACTATGAAGACAGTAACAAGTTCAGTGGTTGCCAGGGGTTAGGGGTTCAGGATAGATGAACAGGCAGAGCAAAGCAGAATTGCAGGGCAGAGAAACTACTTTCTTTGATACTACAATGATGGATGCATGTTATACATTTGTTCAAACCCTTAGAATATGCAACACCAAGAGGGACTCGAATGGATTATGATGTGTCAATATAGTTGATCAATTGTAGCAAATGTACCCATTCTGGTAGAAGATGTTGATACTGAGTGAGACTGTGCAAGTGTGGGGCAGGAGTATAAGGGAAATGTCTGTACTTCTTGCTCAGTTTTGCTGTGAACTTAAAACTGCTCTATAAATAAAATTTAATAAAAAGGGGTTACATTTTATATATCCTTTTTATTACTATTATTTCATCTTCCTGGTAAATCAGTGCTATGGACCGAACGTTTATATCCCCTCAAAATCCATATGTTAAAGTCCTAATCCCCAATGGGATGGTATTTGGATTTAGATAATTGAGTTTAGATGAGGTCATTCGGGTGGAGCTCCCATGGTGGCATTAGTGCCCTTATAAGAAGATGAGACCAGAGGTCCCTGTCTCCCTGCGAGGACACAGCAAGAACGTGGCTGTCTGCAATCTGGGAAGAGAGTCCTCACCAGACACCAGACACCGAATCTGCCAGCACCTTGATCTGGGACTTCCCAGCCTCCAGAACTGTGAGAAATAAATGTTTCTGTTGTTTAGGCCAGTCTGTGGTCTGCTGTTATAGCAGCTCAAACTGACTAAGATAGTTTTCAGTGTGTTTATTATAATTTAAAAAGTTTTTGGTCCATGACAGATTAGAGGGGAAAAATTGGTCCTTCATCCCAAATAGTTTGAGCTCTGACTTACACCAACAGCC
>NW_011889260.1:14004-18852 GCF_000151845.1 Pteropus vampyrus
GGGGTGGGGGGTGGGGGTGCTCTCCTGTCGTGGGAGAAAACAGAAGCTAGAAGGGTGAAAAAGACCCAGCCACACCTGAGTGGAGAAGGCCAGTCCTCGCTTCCCCAGCCCTGGGAGAAGAACAAATTGGTGGGCTGAGAGCTCCTGGCCTCACCCCAGGGCCCTAGGTAGGGAGCAAATAAACAGCCATAAGAGAGGAAAGCAACTAACCTGGGCTATGTGGGTGGTCCAAGGGTGTCAGAGAGCCTGGGGCTTGTAACACAGCAGAGCCCTTCAAAGAGGGCACAGGGGCTTGGCCCAGGGAAGTGGGCCAGCCACCAGTGGCCTGCTACAGTGCCAAACAGCAGAGGACTTCTAAAGAAATGGGAAGACTGTTTGCATTCATGGGGAATTCAGTACATGGGACAGGTGGAGGAGAAGGGAAAAAATTCCATTCTGGGAAACCCCTGGAAACCTTCCCTGCAAACAGCTCACTGAGGGAAGCAGCCCAGACCCCAGCCTTTCTACAGGCCCCCAGTCTCCCTTATTTCCAGGTCTGCTTCCACAGCTAGATTTTCAACCCAGCTCGGCTCCTCTGTCTCTCCCTCTTCTTTACTCAGTCCTCTGTCCTCCTGCCAGTCCCCACTCTGGCAAAGTTTGTGGGCTTGGAGCCCGGGGTGTCTGAGTCTTAGCAGTCGCTTTCTCATAGAAACAAGGAGTGGCAAACTGCTACTATTTGAGAGGTTGGGGAATGGCGTGGTTTCTGGAGATGGGCTGCTGGGATGTGAATGGCATTTCCACCACTTAACTTCTGAGTCACCTTGGGCAAGTTACCGAACCTCATTTTCCTCATCTGTAAAATGGGGATAAACATAGCTCCCACTTCTCAGGCTGCTGTGAGGGTGAAATGAGAGTGTGTGAAGCCTCCGGCACAGACCTGGAACACAGGCAGTGCCCAGTGAGCACGACAGTCCTGTCCTGTGTATAGCCGCTTCGTTCTGCTCCTCACCCCCTTTATCCCACATCCTGACCTAAACTAGTCTCTGCTACTCATGTGATCTCTTCAGATGTAAATTAAATTGGTCACTCCTGTTGAAAGCTCTTCCACGGTACCTCAGTGTGAGCATAAAATCCAGCCTAAGGCTCTTCCTACAGCAGCCGCTAGTGCTGGGAGCCCCGGCATTGGCCGGCCATTCCATTCGCCTGGAACACCGCTCTCTAGCCCTCGAAGTCAAGTCCAGTTTAAATGCCATTTCCTCAAAGAAGCCTTCATTAACCACCTCCTTCCTTCTCAGCACTAGTCCCCAACCTGTAATCGCTTTACTGATTTATTACTCATGGTCCCTTGAGAAGGCAGCTCCAGAGGATATGTGGATGAAGGATGCATTTTTATCCACAGGGATGAGGGTGGTAGAGATAAAACTGGTTTGGTGGCCTGCCCAAACCAGACCTCCACTGCCCCAAGTTCCAAACCCTCGGTAAGGTAAAGCCTGGCCACCGCCACGTACGCAAATGTTGTACACCGAGCCCAGAGGTCCAAAGTAAACATTTTTATTCTCAGTCCTGCCTCAGCCGTCTCTAGTTTTGCAAGCATGAATAAATGGAATCAACAAGAATACTCTCCCTAAACGTCTTTCATTATAATTTGTCACTGAAAAGGTTTCCAGCTTTCCCTAGAGAGTGTAATTTCAGGGTGACCTAAGATGAGGCTTAACAATTGCAGAACGTCAGGGTTAGTTGTCCTGCTTCCGTGCCAATTCCTCTCTCACTGAGCACTGCAAGGCTGCAGGAGCTGTCAATAGCAGCCCGGCAGATCTGTCCTTCCAGTGACAGAGCACTCGGTGAGGAAGAGCACCATGAGGGGAGAGGAGCAAAGACTCACGAGCCCCGTTTCTGCCTACACCAGGGCAGGGGACCCAGCAGAGGAAGGAGAGATGCTGCTGTCACGTGGCCTCCAGCTTGATGAGCCTCACAACTAAACGAGCCTGGGAGAACACCCTCAGTCAGCAAAAAGGGGAGCCAAAGAGCAGGAACAAATGTCCTCCAAAGTGCCCCCCTTTCTGAGGAGTTCCCAGAGGGAAGCCCCAACTCCCAGCCAGGTGAGAAAGAGGGTCCTTCCCCTCGGAGCAGCCTTTTGCCTTCCGGGGCCCATCTGCCTTCCTGCTCCGCAGGTCATTGCAGGAGCCTAGCCCCACTGGTTCACAGGACAGTCTCTCGGATGACACCGATGAGGCTGTGTGGCCGCTCAGCCTCCACTCGCCGGGGCCTCCTCTCGGCTCTCGGCCTCCCTGCCGAGACGAAGGTGCTCAGGTCTCCACAGCTCTGCAGGTGCAGCAGGCCAGGCTGTCTCCGCGAGGGTAGCACGTGGACCCCAGAAGTGCTAGGCTGCAATGGGGCCATTATCTTTGGGAGAATAAAGAGGGTGGGGAGAGGTTAAGCTTCACCAGATGTGGTCCTGGGATCTGCCTCCTACATCCAGCCATGTAATGTTTAGTTTAGTTGCCTTGAGAAAGACAAAAGGGTATTTTCCCAAAGTTGAACCCACTCAGAATTCCAGAGAGACTTTTAACATATCGCCTCTTTTCTAAAGTTCCTAAGAAATTCCCCAAATTTCCTATGGTTTCAACTGTCGACCTGCCTCACTTCACTGGTTCATCTATTGGGATTTCTCACTTTATGTTTAGCATCCCTCTCATCACTTTTTTTATTTTTTACAATTTCCCTGTGGTCTAAGCCAGTGATTCTCACTGCGGTGCGCACATTACAGCAGGAGAGGCGAGCTTGTCAGGAACAGGGATGCACAGCTGCCCCCACACCAATTGTCGTGTGAATCTGGAGTGGGGCTCAGGCATCTGTTCTTCTAATAAGAACCCAGGTGATACCGAAGTACTTGAAAATTGGATAACCATGGGCCTGGCATTGTGAACAGGTAATGAGTTTATAACATGTCGACCAAAACCAATGATACTTCTAATTGATCTAATAACCCTTCGATAAACAACATAATAAACAACATCACAATTAGGCCAATTTATTTGTAAAAACTCTTAAGAATGGTTCTATTGCTAGATCTATTTTTGCAATGTGCCACATATATAACTTTAAATATATCATATCGCTTCCTTTGTAAAAATGGGATTGACGAGGGGGGGGGACTGTTCAGTACATGCAAACAGAGTCATGGCTACATGACCTTAAACACCGTTAGCGCCTTGGGAAAAACCCAGCTGCTTAATTCCCACCAACATCGTAGGAAAATCACTGGGATGACTTTTGTTTAGTATGTACCATTCTGGGATTGTAAGGTCATTAAAAGGTTACTCTCCCAAATAGATGAGACATTAGATTTGCTAACATTCTATTATTATTTTTCTTTAAGGCCTGTGCTTGTTCCCTGATTAAGAAGAAAATTCCAACATTCACAGATGTCAAGTGTTATTGACGTGTAAGTTAGGACCAATGGTTTTGACAATGGTAAAAATTAAAACGGATCTAAAAACACATTCTAATAATATAGAAGGAATGAAATATGCAAAGGCTGGGTAGAGTCAGAAATCAAAGCTCCTCTTCCAGTCCCTGCCTCCTTCTGTTTGAGGAGGGTGTGGTATTATGATACGTCACCACCGGGATCTGGCCCTGGAAGCCTCCAGCAGATGAGCCAAGTTGATTGCAACAATCCCGGTACCCGAACTTTTATCTAGTCTGTGCACAAAGGCCCAGCAAATTTTTGTAGTGATAGTACTGTCAGACAATGCGTGCTTGTTCTTTTTTCCCAGAGTGATTTTCCAGTGAGCAAGACTTCGCAGAAGGTCCAGAGCAACTGCTTGCTCCAGCTCCTACCTCACCAGAGCTTGGCAGCCTTTGAGAAGTGACTCCAAATGCCTGGTGCTGTTTAGCAGGCCATTGGAGATGGACAGAGGGAAGGAGGCAGGGAGTGACATTTGGCACAGGCCAGGGGCACCAGGATGTAAATGTCTCCCCTACATAGGCTACTAGCTAGGGCTTGTCCCAGGACCACTGGCTGACCACTGTTAGATAGCAGAGGACAAGAGGGTCCACAGTTCAGTAAGTCTTCATGTGAGTAATTGAATAGCACTTTCTCTCCCCTGAGTCCCCTGAGGGACTGGGAGAGAATCTGGCTTCTGGCTTCTATTAGAACAGGCCAGCAGATAGAAAGGGAGAACAGAAAGGAAAGTGAGCAGGCTATTTATTCAATCTGCCTACAAATTTACCTAGAATCCTGTAGCTGGTAATGACCTTGAGAATCAGCCCAATTCAACTTAAGAGGTATATCCTAGGCACTTAATACACACAGGCACAGCCAGGTAACACCACAAACCACTGTACACTGCCTTCAACAGCCACCCCACATATGTGGAGCAATGAGGTTAATGTCTCAAAGATGACCGCTTTTAAAAGAGGTGGGTAACTAAAGCTGTGACCCATCCCCAGTTCTCATCAGAAGAAAATTTCTTTCATTCAGAGATACAGGCGTAGAGACCACCTAGTCCAACCTTCACTTTAAAAATACAAAATCTGACACCTAAATGAATCATGTATGTGGCCTGATTGTTTCTTTTCCCTGGTGGCTTCTGTTTAGGGGATTGCCTTGTACTTTTTAACGTATGGAAAGGAAAAGGTGTTTATTCCTTTTAGTCCTATCAGCTTAGTAATCTTGCCAAACATTTCATGGTAATGTGAACAGTTCCCAGAATCTTGCCAATATGAAAATTCATGTATGTCCATCATTGTCGAGGGGCTAAAAATACATGCCATCCCAAAGGAAACTTTCAATACAGGAAACCAAGTGCTAAATGTGCCCCACACTGCCCATATCCCTTGCTCTTATCCCCAAGCTGCACCCTTTTT
>NW_011889260.1:19157-48929 GCF_000151845.1 Pteropus vampyrus
CCCGGCTCCACAGACCTCCAAACCACATTTCCCTGGATACAGTGATCATGAACTTACTGTGCCTTGGACAGAAAATCGGAGAAGCCGCCTCAGCTGCTATGGAAACAAGTTATCTGATTCACACTAGATATCAATAATAAAACTACCTGTTCAAGGAAACTGGCACTTGTGATGGCTTCCTCCATGTGCTCCTCATCAGACTTCAAAACGGATTTAATGTTTTCTACAAGTTCGTGGATGTCCGGGGTCATACTGCAGGAGGACTGCTCCAGGAACTTCGCCACCAGCAGCTTGGTGTCTATGTAAGATTTATAATCTACTAAAGAACGCGGTCTGCATCGTGAGGCTCTGGATCTCAAACCCCTCCTCAAGGTCACCGCAGCCAGATCCGGTCTTCCCTCAGTCTGAGTCGCAGCTTCACAGCTGAGCACAGGGGTGGCTGTGGGCAAAGATAAACAACACAGACCCATTGGCTATGCCCCTATGAAAACACGCCTGTATCTGAAACACCACAGACCACTAAACTCAGCATGGGAAGCATGTGACAAATGCTGACGGCCATGCACAGCTTGCTTTTTATTTTGCAAAAAGAAAACAAAACCAACCACTATGACACAAGCTTATTTCCTGACATGTAGTTCCAATAGGACATGTCCCCCAAACATTTTATTGTGCCACATAAAACACACCCCCAAGATAAAGACAGATGATAGAGAAGAGCATCCGGAATACAAACTATAACAGAGCGACAGTTTCACGGGGTAATGACCAATATATGGGGATGGATGGGGCAAACAGACCAAAAACACGATTGAACAATAAAAGAACATTCCAAGCAGGGAGGATGAAGGAGCCACTTAAAGAGAGGGACTGAGGAGACAAGACTTGCGGGATGGATGGAATGCTCCGTTCACTTTGTACCTTTGTCCTAAACATCCTCAAGGGCACTGTACTGATTTATATCATCAATGCTCACAGCATGGCTGCGAGGCAGCTCTACAGCTGGCTATTACAGAAAGAGAAATCTCGATGCAGAAAGATCACACATCATCTCAAAAGTCAACAGCAGGCCTGGGAAATCCACAGCAGGCTCTAATTTCCACAACTACCTACTTCAGCAAGGGCATAAGGACCGGCAGAACGTGACTACACTGTCCGATGGGTGAAGTGAAACTGAGGCCTGATCTCCACACGTTCATAGGCAGCCAGCAGCCTGCAGTGTGCACAATACTGGGGAGTTCGTCTGTGAAAGCCTGAGAAGCAGCAATTTGGATACTCAAGGGAGAAAGGAAGCGGGGGTGGGAGAACAGGTGGAGGAAGAGAAGCATCCTTTTCCTCTGAAGAAAGGTCAGCATGAGGCTCTCTAAACAAGGGTTAGCGGCGGTCCTCCTAGGCTGCCAGGTACATTTCGCAGAGCCGGAATCTTCTAGGAATACTCCCTACAGACACTCATGTATGAGGACAGAGTCAGGGACTGCACTCAGTCACTTGAAGGTGACCTGGTCCCTTCTACAACGGAGGGCTCCAACAGGTAAACACATGTCGTCCTCGCCCCTGGAGCACTGCAGAATGGGAAAGGGTTCTGGACAGATCTCTCTAAGCTGTGCAGACAGCAAAGTTCCTGTTGAAGCTGGCAGGAGGCCAGCTCGAGTCCTCAACGTGCCAGGTAGGGCAGAGACCCACAGTGAAGAAGGGTCTGGGGAGCTGAGGGGCCAGGCTGCCAGCCTGCTGGGGTTGCAGAAGCGTGCTCAGTCCCAGGCGGTGGGACTCCTCCCCACGCAGAAGCCACAGTAGAGACAGGAGTGTTCTCTCTGGCTCCCACACGGTCAATCCAGAGCTGCGGCAAACAACACAGGCTGTCAGAGGGACGGAACCAGACTGTAAGGGGGTGACACAGGGCCCCAGAGAGAGAAGGGTGAGAATAGTATTTGCACAGAGCATGAGGAGACCGTAGGCCACTCGTGAGAACAGGTCACCAAAAGAAGCCAGTGCTGGTAGGATTACAGGTTTTCTTTTTCTTCCTTTGGTTCCTTTATTTATTTATATTGTTTTACAGTTTTCTACAATGAGGACATATTTTGAGATATTCAGGTATTTATATATTCAGAAAAAATGACTCAATGTTATTTAAAATTTTTTTAATTAAAAAAAATTTTAATTAAATAACATCTTTACACAAACTCAAAACAGAGAGGAAGGGAGATGGAGTATAAGTTTCACTCTACCCAGAGTTCTTAAAACAAGGTCAGATTTAAATAATTCAATCTATTCATACATAGTAAAAAGATAACTAATATTAAATTATAGAAGAAGAGATTTAAAAATACATCCTTTTGATTTCTTCCTTGAGAGAGAATGCTTATTCCCATAGGATAGGGAGCATCTAGAAATGAGAACTAGATTTGCAAAATTTTCTTTGTACAGTACCTACCATACTATCACGTGCAACCAAATGCTTTTGATGAAAATGACGTAAAAAGGAAAAAAAAACCCTACCAGCTTTAAAAGATATGGCAGATGTATATTCCTAATGTGCATGTAGAATATCTTATTTTCCCAAGACCTCTTAACCTCCTTTGAGATATCTCTTGAACTGTTATGTAGGGCCTTGGGCAGCCAGAGCCACCTGCTTTCACCTGGCACCCTTAGGCAAATAAGTGCTCTGCCAGAAGCTTGGGGAATGACCTCACCTCTGTCCACGGAATGGTGGAGCACAGGGTCACTCTTCGATCTTGTCCTCAGGGGCTGCAGGGCTCTTCCGCTTCTCATGGGATGTAGCTGGTTTGGGTTGGGAGTTGAAGTGGATGCGTTTTCTTCTCCAGGTGTGTTAGGGGTGTCCCCACCTGATTTTTTTTTTTTTTAAAACAAGAGAAACAAAATTTATTTCACCAGCTGCAGCTTTCAGAATGTTGGGCAGGAAACACCTGTGAGCCCACACCTGCTGGGTACGAGTAATACAGTTTAACAACATTTGCTTAGGCTGCTGGCCCAGCAAGTTTGTATTTCCCAGCACTATGGGAAATGACTCCTCCCCAAACCACCCTCCAGCCCTAAAAAAAAAAAAACAAATAAAAACCTTTAAATCCAAGAACAAAATTTAAAAGCCCAGTCAAAATGTCAGTTTTTTTCTAAAGGCACTTAGCATCTTCTCTAGTGAAGCATCCTAGTACAGCTACAGTATTGGAAAGCTCCTAGCTATCTTATAGTTTCTAGCCATTCAGGATGAGCTTGATTGGGTGGAAGGTAATACCTGCACAGGTGAGGTGGCTGCCCTGAGGGCTGCAGACCAAATGCAGGCAGAGGAGACATCTGCAGGCCAGGCTGTGAAACTCCTAGAAAGCCAAGTTAAAGAGCCAGCAGCCACTAAATGAATCAGTAAAATCAGTCTGGAATTGGATGACTTTTACTCAGGAAAAGAAAATCACATAATTTGTGAGCCTGAGTTGTGGTCTGGGAAACTTTTTGAAGAAATAGAAGAATTACAAACATACGTAGGAAACGTATGTGTGCTGCACAATTCTACATAGGATGGAAGGTGAACAGAACAGGAACCCAATTCCAAATGGTGCTGCTGAAAAATTACCTCCACCTAAAATAGCTAAGTTGATCCATTATTTATCACCAAGGACAGATTTGTCCTGGTGGACAATTCTCTGGGTCATTTAAAACCTCTTCAAAGAGAGACAGCTATAACAACGTTCCTTTAAATTACAAGGATAAATATAAACTGACTCTAGTATTTAATGCGGGACTGGAAATCAGAAATCGGCACATGTTAAGGCAGAATGACCTGGGCCCTAGGTTATAAATGAGGGCGTAACCTCACAGCAAATCGTCCTGCAATAAATGAAACACATTTTTCCTTCAAAAGAGCTCATGTTATTTTAACAGGAGAAATCTTTGGTTGGAAAGCACAGGAATGCCAAATTAAACTCTGTAATCTATTTTTTAGGTCCAGAATAGTCTGGTTATTATGGTTAAAAGATTCTAAGGATATTTGTATTTCTGTTCACATGTTAACTCTCACTTGTAAGCCCTAATAGCTGATCGTATTTTCAAATCTGGAAAAGATGTAACTTAAATCATTTGCTCCAAGAACATCTGACCACCCCTCAACAAAATATCATAGAGATCATAATTTTATCATGTTTTAATTTACTGAATCACAAATTTGGGCAGGGATAATGGGTTTATCACCTTGAGTCACTGGTATGCAGATCGTTTCCAAAGGCCTTGTGGCAGCTTCTGATCCTTCTGGCATTTGGAATGAAGATCCCTGAATCACCGGAAAGAAGAGAGAGATTTGTTGATAATCAGCTCAAGCGTCATCTGGACTCAGCAAACTTCTTAAAAAGATCTGTAAGGCACGTTCTCCCATTGTTCTCTGTGCCACATGCTTGTGGTCAACGTACCGAAGAGAAACCCTATAAACAGTACCTGCTCCTGGTCGGTCTGATTCACCACAGCTTCATAGGGAGGTGGGGGGTCCAGCGGACAGAACACTTCCACGCCCTTGATTCGTGCTCCGTAGATATGCGGCAGTGGAATGACATCGGGACCAACCATCCTAGGAAAAGCACGCTGGCATCAGGCCATCTGACTGGCTACCTGACAGCAGCGGCTCCTGCACACTGGCCTTTGCCTCTAGAGGGTTATCTTTAGGCAAGTGACCATGTATAAAATGCAATGCCATCATTCCATGTATAAAATGCAATGCCATCATTCCTTTTAAATCCACTAGGCAAAAAGGAAACAATAATCCATAAGAGACTAAAAGCAGATTAGTGACTGCCAGGGGCTGGGGGGAATGGGGAGTGAGTGACTGCTTAACAGGCTCTCCTCGGAGGTGATGAAATGCTTTAGAACTAGATGGAAGTGATGGTGGCACCTCATCGTGAATGTACTAAATGCCACTCAACTGCACATTTTCAAATGGTTAATTTCATGTTATGTGAATTTCATCTCAAAGGAAAACACAAAACAAAACTAGGGACTCGGGGAAACTCAATTATTTCTTACATTAGTAAGCATGCGCCAAGTTTCTTGCCTGGGTTTCCCCCAATGTCTGGTTCACAGTAGAAACTCACTACACGTTAAAAAATATTTAAAAGGATAAATGAAAGTTTCAAATAAAGCGAACAATGCCATAGCTCAGAGGCAAAGACGCACAGTGCGGGAGAAATCACAAAGTGACCCCTATTAAAGGTAGCCATTCAGCAAACACTGACTGCTTGCCGCATGCCAGGCACCGCAGTTTTTGTCCTGTGGGACCCTTGGCAGCAAAAAACAAAAACAAAAAACCCACAAGATTTTCTGCCAATGTCCATAGAAAATTACACGCACACATGTTTCAGCCCTCAAACCTTCATTTTACTTTGCATTAGTGAAAATTCATCATAATTGCTGTTAAGATTGGGGGGAAAAAAAGAAAATTCCATACATACACACACGTACACAAATAATCTAGGTAACAAAGAAGCTAAATTCCAAAATAATAGTTAAAAATACATGGAAGTTTGTATTCTTTAGCAAAACTTCCAGTTATAAAATAAATGTCGTGGGGATGTAATACACAGCATAGTGACTATAGTTAATAATACTGTATTGTATGTTTGAAAGTTGCTATGAGAGTAGATCTTAACAGTTCTCATCACAAGAAATAACTTTTTCTTTTGTTTTTGGTTTTTGTTTTTTATTTATTTATTTTTTATTATGGTGACATTGGTTAACAAAATCCATTAAGTTTCAGGTGTACAATTTAGCATTAAGGCATATCTATACATTGCATTGTGTGAAGAAAAAAAAAACTTTTAAACTATGCGTAATGATAGATGATAGTCTTGCTGTGGTGGTCATTTTGCAATACAAACAAATAGCAAATCATTACGCTGTACACCTGAAACTGTATTCTATTTCAATTATATCTCAATTTAAAAACACACACACTCATGTGCGCACGCACACACAGAAGATATTTAAAAAAAACAGATTTCAGGCCACAAAGCAGTGGAGAAGGAGAAAAAATAAATAATAGCAAAATTTAACATCTGTTCTTGAAATGCAAAACAGGACATAAACTAAAAGACTAATGAAAGACATTCTGGAGCCAGTTGCACGCAGGAGACTGCTTTTTCAGAAAGTCAGTTCTGGACTGATGGCTGTTTCATTTTATTCCCCATGCTCGTTTACAAAACTGCAATTGGTGGAGGAAAAAAAGTTGAAAAAGCTGTGATGTTCTTTATTCCTAACAATTAAACGTCCAGAATTCTGGGATTTAGAAGAATGAGACTCCTGTGGGCTGAAGGAAACAAATGAAAAAGCTCTCCCCTGCCCCCTTTATCTTCTATCAAAAGGAAGACTCTCAGCCCCTGCCTCACCTGAAACGTAAGGGAGGTGATATTTTGACACCTAATGTGGGGATATCTGCAGGCTCAGAACATAGCATAAAACATGTCTAAATAAAAGTGCCGGCATGAAGGGTTTCTCTCAGGGGTGGCTGAGAGGGGTCCTTGTAAAGTTTTCAAAAAAGGGACATTCTCTTCTTAGAGCAGGACTTGCCCACAGGTTTCATACCAACTCTCCATTCCAGCTGGGGCTGTGTGAGAACTACAAACAGGGAGCGACTCCAGGAAGCCAGACTCTTCCTGGACCTGACCAATGAACAAGGTGACCTTTTTACTCAATGAGACCCAGGGACTCTTTCTGTCCTCTCCAGAGGGCCAGTTTTCAATCCTTAATCAGCATAACCTTCAAGAGCTATCTTTCTAGCACTTATAAACCCTGGGCTTTTCCCCCTTGGCCAACTCTGCCAGTATTTCTTCACTGCTTTGCCCTTGCCTGGAAAGTTAATATCCTTGTTTGTTTGCTAGCTCTGGCAGCGTTCGTTTTATATTCCCAGCCCAGTGGTTACCTATACAGTGCATTCACAGAGAAGAGAGGGCTTGCTTAGGGCCAAGGGGTCAGAGGAAAAAGCTTCAATTTTAGATCCTAAACTACTACAGAATCTCTTCGAGAAGAAAAACTGGAAGGGGGAAGGGCGACGCTCTTTATCTAAAATGATTGCAAAATGAAGCTTCTATGACCAGGAAAGCCTCATTTTGATGGAAGATGCTGCTAGAGTTAATGCAGCAGGAAAATTCCTTTCCTGTTGGGCAGCTTTTCCTTATTTTATCTCTTTGGGTAAATAAGGACCCTTGGAGAGAAATGAGTCTGGTAGCTCCTGGAAGGTTTTTCCTGATTGCACAGGGCTTGCAACCCTAGCTACAGAGTAGAATCGCCTGGGGTGGTTTCTCAACTTTGGATGACCCAGGTCTCACCTCCACAAATTCTCCTCTAATTGCCTGTTGCAGGACCCAGGTATCTGTAGGTGGTCAATGCCCCCAGGTGATTCTGATGCCCAGCTAGGACTGAGACCACTGCAAAAGGAAATGGATTATAGTGGCTGAAATTAAAGCCCTGTTATATCTGAGAAAGGTAATGGGATTTTTATTAAGAACCTGTGTCTTACGAAAACTGCTACCTGGTAAAGTAGGGGTAAGATTAAGGTCTACATGTGTCTTAAGTGTAAGATTCATGCCAAGAACACTTTAAACTGGGAAAGTAACATTGGTAGAGCTCAGTTTAAGCTTTTATTTTTAGAAGGATTTTTTTTTTTATGCCCATAATCTCTTAACTATCCTCTCGGCAGCCATGTAGCAATGCAGGTGAATAAGGAAACTGAGGCTCAGAAATGATAAGAGATAAGAGATCTACCAAGGGTCATCCTTTTAAGAGATTCCAGAGCCTGGGCTCTTTCAAGTTCATCCCAAAGTCTCCAGGAAACCTTCATTGGCTCATGTTCCTGAGCACTGAAGATGAAGAGGAAACCCAAATAGATCATGCATGTGTTCTGCTTTGATGCTACAAATAGGCCTTGAGAACTCACCCAAGAGTGATGCAGCAGCTAATATGCCCTTTCACTGGGCACACGGTGGTAGAGTTGCTGCCCGTGGAGCGGGCAGCAAGGGAGGGTGCCCCGCCCAACAGCTGAGCACTGCATCAACCTCTAGCACAGCCCCGCTCCACTTGAGTGTGGGTTTTGAAGCTTGTTAGGAAAGAAAATGGGTGGGATTTTTGACTTCACCTTCAAGAAATGCCCGGGTCAACCTGGCTCCCACCCCCTCCTCTTTAATATTCTATAGCAGGTATCATCCCCACAGTACAACCAGGCCCACCTTCATGAAAGGGTTTGGAGACTCTTCTTTTTGACTCCTGGCTCAAGCCAACTTCTGAGAATGGGGGGCTCCCTAGAGTAGTGGAGACGGGGTATGCAGAGCCCCTCCTGTACTTACAAATCGATTCACAAAGTAGATTAGCCATCTTTGGACAGAAGCCTTGACCTCAATCAGGCTTCAGTTTATGACAGTAACTTGAGAAACACTTTCTCAAGGAGATACCAATGCATGAAGTGGTTGTATTTATAGAAGTTAAATAAATAAACCTCTTCTGAGAGGTCATAATACTTTACAAGAAATGGGGAGCCTCTATTGTGTGAAAACACTTAGCATAACTGATTGTGGAAATTTTTTAAAAACATTCGTTAATATTTTGCCTACCTGCTTACAAGATAGAAAATTACCAACTAGGGTAAAACAGCTAGTATCTACAAAGTTCATTTATACTGAGAATCTAGCAAAGTCAGTGAAACTAAAAATATCTTTGATAGAATATGTATCTAAAGGTGAATAAATTTAGCCATTTTAAAAAGGAAAGTGGGCTGCACTTTCCGATATTGGTAGAATTTCAGAAAATAAGAGTATTTGCCCGTTGGAGATCTGATCTAGAACTCCGGGTATACATTTTAGGCTGAGTAGTGTCTTCTTTCTCACAAAGGTGTTTTGCTTTAACACCCTCCCCCATGTTCGTTCAAGAAAGTTTTGAATGGTAACGAGAAACACTTCTGTCTACTTCCAACCTAGATTTGGTCAGGGACTGTCTCAGGACTGGGGGACAAATCCAGGAAAGCACACAGATCAAGAGCAGAAATACCCACCCTGCTGAACATGACTGGGGAGGAGCAGATGGGGGAGGGGTTTCTACAGGACTCTGGGGACACATGACTCCTAAACCCACACGGGTCACTTTCCCTCTCTGCTTCCGCAGGAAATTAAGTCTGTTGCCTCCCCTTTGGTCAACCAAGTGCTCACCCACAACCACAGTGCCACGGAATTCTTTCTGAAGAGGGCATTTCCCGTCCCAGCCATGAAATAGCAGGTGTTTCTACAGTCCTCCCATGTGCCCTCTTCACCCAGCCTGAGACCAAGCCAAGGTTTTAGCAAACGTGTCCTAATGTACACAAACAGCATGAGTTTTGTTGCTCTGTCTCTCTGGCCCCTGTAATTATTGGCCCATTTCCTAAGAGACTAGGGAAGCTGTTCTGGCCCCTAAAGCTTTAAATTTTAGTACAGCACTCCCTGAACAACGGCGAAGCTGAGCTGTCTCCCAAGATGCCCCCAGCTCCATCTGCCCAGCCAGCTGATGCCCCCTCTGGCTTTGTGGTCATTTCGACGTGCCTCAGCGGGTGGGCATGGGACAGCATGGAGATGGGTCTAGGTATGACCCTGAGGGACAAGTCAGGAAGGTAACCCACTGAAAACATTTAGAGCATGTAGTGGTAGCTCCCACTGGCGAACTGTTTCCCAGTCACATAGCTGCCCTGAGCATTAGAAAATGGATTTCAAAAAACCCAAGCCTGGACCAAATTTGTTTGATAACTCTCTACGTGTATTAAAAAGTAAAAATTCCTGGCCCTCTAAATATCGAGCTAAAGACACTAGCCTTTCTGTAGAATTCAGAGATTCTCTTTTGGAAGCTTAAACATAGGCTTGCTTATCCTCTAAATTCAGCTTAAGATCACTTCGTCCAGGAAGCCAACACTGACTGGCTGACTCTTCATGTTTTCTATAGTCTGCCCACCTTTCCTGGTTGGGTGGTCCTCTGTGCACTCAAATTCTTTCTTCTGAGAACTGCTGTGATCCTAATAACACTCATTTTGAATGCCCTTGACTGTGAGCTCCCTGACAGAGGAAGAATGTGAGTCTAACTCATTTTGAATCTCAATAATGGAGCATAGTGACTAATAAGCAGCAGACTGATTAAATATTTGTTGCATGAATAAATGAAGTCATTCCTTAGAGAGTAACAATTCTAGAAGTCGCCAAAAATCAGGAGAAGGCATGCAGCATTTTGTTCTACAAAAAATAATGTTAAAAGTAAATGATTCCTAAGAGTTAAGAAACAGATGATCAAATTTTGAGCTAGAAAAATTTGACAAGAAAAATAAGCACGGTGACTATTTTTTCTAGACCAGGAAGATGTAATTAATAATTCATCTTTTTTTAATGGCTGGGAAGAATTTCATGATTTGGGGATCTGCTGATGGTGTTATAATGAACATCGATTGGCCTAACTGAGCACGTTTCCAAGGCAACAGCAGCTCTCAATCATGTCGAATTACAGCAGTTATCTCACTGAGTGTCAGTTTTCCTAAGAAGCTAATTGAAATTGAAAAAGTATAACCTTATATCAAGGTTTGACTTTTCTTTGGTTTCATGCAGTTTATCAGACAAAAAGAGGAGAGGGGGAGAGAACAAAAGAGAGGGGATGGGAAGGTAGGCAGGGATGGAGGGAGAAAGAGAGGAAGAAAGAGGAGAAAACAAAAAGTCCTAAAAATATAACACAACACAATAACACACACACACATACACACAAAATACAATAACACAGAATAACACAATCTGTCTAGATCTCAGAGAGAAGTCAGAGCTCATAGTGCGAGTTCCGGAGACCCTTCTGTCTTCAAAACTGAGAGCACCCGACAGAGAACTGGGTGGGAGGGGGCAGTCTGAGAAACCACACCTGCGGTTCATCCGGGGTGTGCACGAGTAAAATGTGGCGAAATAGGAAGGCGGGGGCACTGGCGGCACGAAATCGTCAGGATCTGGGATGCGTCCGTGTTCTTCCACTTCTTCAGCAGAAATCTGGGATTCATCCTAATTAAACAGCACCACCGTTAGTCACCAGCCCTTACTACAAAGGCTCGGGGAGAAAAGCAGTGGATTACACAGAAAGGTCCACGGGCCAGCTCAGTGAAAATACAGCCTTGGTGCCACCTTGCATGGACTTACGCTGCAGGATCTTCTGGCTGCAAATATCTGGAGGTAGCGAAGGGCGGCTGCCACCAAGCAGACGGTGGTGGTCAGGGCATTCAAGGCACACAGGGCGAAAAGGACTTTCTAGAACAAGGAACAATGACATCGAAGCAGATGACTGAAACACAATATCAAAACTTTAAAAAATTATTTTAAAATAATAATAATAATAATAATAATAATAAATAATGATAACAACAATAATAATAATATTGTCCCAATTCTCATGAGAAAAAATGCATTAAAGGACTTACATGGTAAGTGCCAAAATAAATGCTGGTGATTATTATCACTCTCATGCAATAGTGTATACTTCTTAATTTGCAAAACTTATCATAGAAGCTTTCTGTCCCAGAAAGACCTGATACTACAATATTTCTTTATGCAAGCATCAGAACACTGTCTGGAGATGTTTATTCCAGGAAAGTAATGAGATTCCCTCCTGAAGCTGGTGTCCCCAGTGACATCAATTCCCAGCCCTCCCGTCCCACAGCCTCGCACCAGGACAGCTTGCTGCTTAACTTGTGGCCACTGATTCTATTTCAGGAGCTATTGGCAGAGCTGCCGGGGGCACACAACTGGGACAACGGAGGGGGCAGGCCACCCGAGTGTAAACAGGGCTTTTCTCCTCCAAACACACATCTCAAAATAGCAGCAAAGGCCATTCCAAAAGTTTCTGTTGCCATAGCCCTGGCTCCTTCGTGGGGCTTTCCCCAAGCTAAGTCCTGGCTCAGAAAGTTTGGGGGTGACTCAGCTAACAAAAATCCAAAAGCCGAAGAAAGAAGGCCTTTTTTTTTTTATATCCCGCATAACCCAGAGAGCTGTCAGCTTCTCTCTGCTCAGAGGCTCCTCTTCCCCACAAAAAATGAACCCAAAACAAAGATCTAAAGACAGTCGTCAGTAGAGTAGACTTGGTTCACCAACTGATCTTGTCACTCACTGGTAAGATGGGCCTTAAGTCAGGATATAGTTTGTAACCAATTCTCTAATAAACGTTAATTTTGTATTTTTCTTTAACTGAGGTCATTTGTTTTTAATCTCTGTTGCTTATTATAGCTTTTGCCTATTAAACAAGAAGCAAAGTGCTTGCATTTCTCTTGTATTTTCTAGCCAATATCTCTCCTAAGTCTACGTGTCCTAGAATGGCAGCACTCAACAGCTCATTTACGCCAACAAAGGAGCATCAGAGCAATGACAAATGGGTGTGCAATTTAAAGGTTTTGCTAACAGCTACATCATATACGTGTAGCTATATTATATGTGCATGCATGTTAAGTACATGTATGTACATATATACACATATATACATATGTGTATATTTAATCTCCTTTACATTTTTACTATCTTATACTTCTTGAACACAAAGAAAGCCGTCCGTATATAATTTAAAAGACATACAATCTGTGCTCTTTCTGTATTCAGTTCTGTCTCTGAGCACTGATGAGGGGTCATTCATATGTTCTTCCAGCAGTGTAACTGTTTGAGGGGGGTAACAGGGTAGGGATATTTCAAGTAACTAAGCCTTCTCTGGGGGCTCTGCAGTGTATTTATTGCTGAGTGGTGGAATCCATTTGAGGTACCTTAAGTAGAAGGTGAACCGCACTACAAGGCTGAACTGGGAAGAGTTTCAAGGCATTTTCTTTGTCTGTGCATTTGGTTGGTTGAAATTCTTCACAACAGAAGCAAATCTTGCCTTCACCTAAGTCCACCTTAAGAGGGAAAAGACAGAAGAATAATTTAATTATTAAGAAAAAATAAACAGGCTACACTATGAAGCCCCAATCTTATGGACAAGATATGGCAGGGTTCAGTGTCAGACAGTGTCTATATCAGTCAGGATAGGCTAGGGTATGCTATGGTAACAACCAGCCCCAAACTTTCGATGGCTTAACCAACCAAAGTTATTTCTTAAATATCTGCATGTCCATTACAGGTCAGCAGGAGACTCTGCTCATCATATTTCCTTAGAGACCCAGGTTGATGGAGCATCTACCATCTCAGGATTGATAATCACTATGCCAGAGAGAGATGGAAAACACAAGATGAATTGCACATTGGCACTTAAAGTAGGGCTGCCAGATAAAATGCAGGATGACCAGTTAAATTTGAATTCAGATCAATAGCAGACCATTTTTTAGTATATGTCATAAATATTGCATGAGACATGTTTACAGTAAAAAACTATTGGCTGTTTATTTGAGAATCTGATTTAATTGGGTGTCCTGTGTTTTTATTTGCTAAATCTTGAGTAACTCTAGCTTAAATCTTCCTCTTGGAAATGACACTCATCACTTTAGCTCACATATCATTGCCAAACCAAATCATAATGCCCCACCAAACTCCAAGAGGGCAAGACAGTTCAATCTACCATGTGCCTGTTAAGAAGCATGAAGTATAATTAGTTGGTGAGAGTAGCCCTAAACCATGTAGGCTTGAAGAGATCTCTTAGTTCACATCTTCAATGCTCTCTCTTTTGAAGTGATAACATCACTGATGAGCAATCTCATATATATTTTAGTGAGATGCTTTGCAAACTTTTGGTCACTTTTCCAAGTTCCTCTTGAGTTAGGTTGTGAAAATATGTAACACCTGATTATGGCTCATCAAACCCATAATTTGGGGGCAGAGGTTTGTTCTTGCTTGCTCTGCTGCTTGAGCTGTTGAAATTGACTATTCCGTCTCAGCTAAAAAAAAAAAGGCCACGCCTCTTTCATACTTGTTAAATTAATCAGGCAGCTTTGACTTCACTAACTGCAAAATTCTTCAGTAATCTTTAAGAATGAACATCTACAATGCTTTAGTTACTAAACAGAAAAAAATTTTTTCTTACTAAGATTCTTACCTTCTAGTCATGGTAATAAGCTTCATGCATTTTTCCAAATTAGGAGAAAATTTAGTTCCTTATAATACAAACTGTCTAGGAAGCTAAAGGAAAAAAATTCCACTACTGGATTACACAACGGTTTTTGGTTTGGTTGTGGTTTTTCTTTTTTTGAGATGAAATTTACATACATACACATAAATTTTACATATACAAATCTTAAGCATACCGTTCAAGGAATTTTGAGCTACACATACGCCTGTATAACCCAAACCTTTACCAACATAGAAAACATTTCTATCACAAGAATTAATTTCTTCATGCTCCTTCTCCATCAATCCCTGTCCACACCCTCCTTGAGGCAACCATTGTTTTTGATTTTTTCCTACATAGATTAGTTTTACCTTTTCCAGAACTCCAAGGATTCTGTAACATTTTTTTATTCTTTGTCCTTAAACCACATTAAGAGATGCATTATCATATCAAACAGTGATGCCCATATTTTGATATAAATTCTGCCTGTGATACAAAGAATTGCAACTAGAGTTACTTTGCTGGACTCCATAGTCTACCAGTTCATTCCCATTTGGTCTCTGTCCTTTCCTGGTTTATTCATGGACATTACCTCAGCAATGTCCCCACACCTAGATCCACGACTCCCCTCCTCACGCACTGAACACAGACACAAAGCTGTTTGTATTTGAATTTTTCTTCCGTTGTCTCATATTTTTTAAGATGAATTCTGCTGCTCATATCTGTACTAGATTTTTGCCTTCTAAAGGAAAACTACTGTGGCCATTCAGACAGAATTTCTCTAGGCAGGGTCTAGGCAGGTAGGAAATTTTCCTTTCTCTTGGGGATCACTGACTTTCTCTTGGCCCCTCTTCCATAATTAATAACAGTCCTTACACTGGGCTAAATGCAGCAGGTAAATATTACTCCCAATGGGCTTCCTCCTTTAAAATCTCCAGCTTAGAACTTCCTGTTTCAATACTTAGAGCACTATTTAGCAGTAACAAAGAAGCAGCTAAGAGAGATAATACATTCTGCACATGTCTCCAGTCTGCTCATGTACACAAGGCCCCCTTCTACCCAAACAGGAACCAAGCTCAATTTTCTGACATGATGTAGTGTAATTTCTATTTCTTGTACTGTGTAAGCCTCAAGATTTTACCTGAGGAATTTATCTCCCTCAGGTAAGAAGAGGTGTCATCTTACAAAGTCTTCCTTCCCACAATGAGTCCATTCTTGATACAAGGCATTTCACTAGGGGAGAAACCAGGCCTGTGTGGGATGTATATACATGACTGTATTATTCACACAACACCAGACATCTAAATATATGAAATATCTTTGGGGTGAGCCAGTCTGGATGGCAAAATTTTCCAAATGAGTGAAGGTTAATCCCTTTAAACAAGACTGTTTGAAAGTTTAATCATTATGCAAATGATAATGAATATCAATTACTGTGCCCAGATGATACGAGAAGCCCTGAGGCTCTACAGAATTATTCTAGGCAACTATGTGTTTTGTGTTCATTGTAGTTCCTGTTTCTGATTATTCACCTCTCTTCTTAATCCTACCTCTGAGCAATGTTTCTTAAAATGTATTCTACTTTATCATCATTCTCTTTAACCTATCTGCAAACAAATCTGTTCAAGTCTGCCCAATCCTAAGTGAAAAACATCTATTCTTCAATCTTGACACTATTCCCTGAAACCGTCAGACCCTCTTGAGACTTCCTCTCATCAATACTCAGTATTATGGTTTTCAACCCGAGCTGCACATTAAAATCTTCTGAGAAATTTTCGAAAAAAATGGCAACGCCATCTTTAGCAATTAGGGGACTATAAACTAAAGTAAGGATGAGATCTCTCTTCAGCCCCATGAGAATGGCAAAAATTTAAAGAGAGAGAAACACTTGTTGCTGGTGGAGAGTGACGGGTGAAAATGTAAGTAGAAGCCATTTATTAAAGGAAATGGCAATACATTCTAAGATAAAAATATTTATTCCCCAAACACTTCGGAAAATTATTTAGTAGTTATTTATAAAGTTAGACATACAATTACCACATGACCCAGCAGTTCTACCAATATGTATTTACTCAAGAGAAATAAAAACATGCCCCCTCAAAAAAAACTATTACAAAAAAATAATACAAAAATATTTACAATAGCTTTGTTCATGATACACCCAAACTGGAAACAACCCAAATGTCCACCAACAGGAGAATGGATAAAATAAACTGTAGCATTTTTATACAGTGAAATACTGCTCTGCCAAAAAAAAAAAAAAAAAAGAGCAAATAACTGATATAAAAACAAAAACATAGATGAATCTCAAAAGCTTCATGCTGAGCAAAATAAGTCAGATGCAAAAAGGTACATACTATCTGACTCCATTTACATGAAGGTCAAGAAAAGGCAAAACTAATCTATGGTAAAAGCAACTGGAACAAGGGCTGCCTGTGAGAGAGTAGAAACTGCCTGAGAGGAAACACCAAAGGACTTTCTAAAGTGCTGAAAATGTTCTAGATCTTTTCTGGGGTGTACACATGAGTGTATTTGTCAAGATGAAAATATACATTGGTCAAAGCGGAATGAACTGCACATGCACACTTAAGATCTGTGCATTTCAATGTTTGTAAATTTAACCTCAATTTTAAAAAATAGAGTCATCAAATGGTTGAATGTGTAACAAAAATATAAGACAAGCTGAAGAGCAATCGCTGTCCTGGGAGCCGAACCCACTTAGGCAAAAGCCCACACGGGGACATGTAGGATGCTCTGCAGGCAGCATTGTTTCTAGTGGCCAAAACCCAAACCACCACAGAGAACAAGAAAATAGAGAACTAACCTGTGCAAAGAAATAGCTCTGTTACTGCTATAGCTTTAAGTAAGAGAAAAACAATATGCAGGGAACTAGACACAGTATATCCCATTTTTGAAAACTAAATTATGAATAACCCCACCCCATACACATTTATGTAAGATTGTATGAGTATGAGAACATGAACATGAACTTCCCAGCCTGTTACCATGGATTTGGGGTAACTAATGTGGGTAGACAGGGAAGAGGAAAGGAGAGCATCCCCTTTCCCCAAAAGACTTAATTTGTCAAATAGTCTCCCTAATGAAACACAATTATGATATGGTCCCATTGAGGGAAAATTATGTGTTTTTATGCATAAAGAAATGAGGTAAAAAATTGTCAAGTAGTTGACTGTGCTATCCCAGAATAGTAAGAATTCAAATGATTTTTAAAGTCTGTCCTATACTTTTATGGCTTGCCCAAATTTTTACAATTATATAATATGAATTTATCACAGAGTTGGTTTTATGGTGAGAAAAAAATTAATTAAAAATACACTTAAAAGCTTTGGGGGGAAAAAAAAACAACTCATGTCTAGGCCCCCACTCTAGAGAATTCTGAATGTGAGCCTGAGTTTGGGTATTTTTTTAAAAGTTCCTGTAGGTTATTCTATTGGGCAGCCAGGGTAGAAAACGACAGAATTTCTTAAAAAAGTTGATTATATTATACTCTTAGCCCCTGCAATCTGGCTTCTGTTTTATCCAGAGCTGCCAGTGATCTAACCACTAGGCTCACTCCCCACCACTATCCTCCAAATCCTCTGCTCTCTTGGTTTCTGTCCACTCCCTTCTTTACTCACTGTTCAAAGTGCATCTCAAATACCTATATTCCAGGCTTCCCCAGTCTTCCCCATCTTCCCATGGATACAGGCCCTTCTTCTGTGTCCCCTAGCTCTGTGTTTCACTCTAGTAGCTGATCAGTCTTCCTTACTCTGCAGCTGGGCTTTGTTTATTCATCCCCTCCATGAACTGATCAAGTGTTTGCCATGCATATCCTACTCCTCTTGCTACATGATAAGTTTCCAGGTCAGAAATGATGTCTGACTTTTCCTTCTACGCTCTGCAGCCTCTAGAACCATGTCTTGCATATAATTTTGACCAATTGTCTTTCCATATATTATGACTTTTCACTTCTAGCCTGTGTCTACTCAATTTGCCCCTTCTAACTTGCTGTGTGATTAGTAATTTGAAAACCAAACTTTGTTCACATTTTTTTTCTAGGAATTCTCTGTACATGAAGGAGTGTTTAGGGGGTTGCTGAAAAATCCCAAGATAATAGAGAACCAGACACTGTCCTCAGGGAGATCCCAGCCTGGAAGAAGAGGGAGGAAAGATATATAAATATCTTTAGCCCCAAAAAGAAAAGGATAAATGCCTAGGAGATGTACAGATAAAGCATTCTGGAAGATTATCTTCTGTGAGGATCAGGGACTATTTCCTGAAGGAGATAATCTTTGAAAGACTGATAACACTTGGATTAATAGGGAAGTAAGGGGTAGGGAATTCTGAGGGCAGAGACAGCATTGCTAAGAAAGTTAGGGCAGAAGCTTGGGTGATGACAAGCAGGCTTTGGCTCACTTACAGGCAGTGTCAGCTGCGGCAGTGAAAGGGTGGGACGAGGGTGAATCGCAGAGGGTCTTAAAAGCCAGAAAAGGTTCTAAGAACTGTGACTCCATAACTTCAGGCTGTTAAGTAATGAAATGATAAAAATCCAAAAATCCGTAAAAGGGTTGTTAAGAAAGAGCAACAGGTTTTAAGGAATCCATGAAGCATTTTCCTGTCTGGGAGGGTCCTTGAGTCCCACTGCAAGTGCTTTATCACGGCCTTCTTTGCCCTGCCGATTTCAAAAAGGTGAGACTGCTTCTTAACTGAGATCCAAATAGATGAGATTTAGTACAACTTCTAAAAAGTCCCTTTTTTAAAAAAAATTGTTTTTGTTTTGTTACACAGGGAGGTATTCGTTACTAAGAAACCCTTTAAAAAAGTTTAGAAATGGCCAGTAATTCCACTTGTGTGTATCTACCCCAAAGGATTATAAGCAGGGTCTCACAAAGATATTTTTAAACCTCTTTTCATAGCAGTATTATTCACTAGCCAAAAGAAAACAACACAACCGTCCATTGTTGGATGAATGGATAAACAAAATGTATCATATACATACAGTGGAATATCATTCAGCCTTAAAAAGGAAAGGAATTCTGACACACGCTACAATGTGAGTAAAATTTAAAGACGTGATGCTAAGTAAAATAAGCCAGTCACACACACACAAAAAAATGAACATCGTATGATTCTACTTATATGATGTACCTAAGGTAGTCAAATTCAAAGCGTCAGAAAGTAGAAGAGTGTTTTCCAGGGGCTGGGGGATGAGGAAATGGGGAGTTGTTGCTTAATATGTAGAGAGTTTCAGTTTTGCAAGATGAAAAGAGTTCTGGAGATTGGTTGCACAACAATGCAAATGTACTTAACACTACTGAATGGTTAGGATAAATTTTATGTTATATGTATTATACCACGATTAAAAATTAGAAAAAAAAAATTCAGAGGTGGTAAGGTCTACAACCTCATATACAATTCTAAAATCCCCAAACCTCTGGAAACCAACTTCCTATTATAGCTGCTATCCCAGACTCCACTGAGTGCTACAGAATGAATAGTATATACCTCACATTTATCTCCTAAATATCAGAAATACTCTGAATGCTGAATCACGGCTGGCCTCCCAAGGCTGAGGATAAAGGATAGCTGACCTGTATTCTGATAATATCCATTTTTCCTCTTTAAATGAGAGCAAACAAACACTGATTGTGGACACCTAACTCATCCATTCACTAACTGTACGTTACCATGGTTCTGGAGTTCTGCTGGTTGGCCCCAGCTTTGGAAAAAAATAATTGACAACTTGAGTAAAATAATTAGCAAGCAGCTTTCTTTTACTGACTTGAGGTTACACTTTAGGACTCTGCCTGGGGCTGGATGTTGCCAGCCACCTGCTGGCACCCCAGGAAAGCCACACAGTCCAGGGACGGCCTCAGTGTACAGTGATGTTTTAGGACGGCTTACCAGATCACACCTGGGCACGCTGGACACAAACTGGGCCCCTTGGCAGCCTAGGATAAATCCAGCTAAATTCAAGAGGACACACACCACAGAAAGCAGCACAAAGAGGTTTACCTGCAATAGCAAGAAAATGGCAGTGAGAAAAAGACAACAACTAAACTCAAGAGTTTTGTCTCAATAAAACAAACTCAAATTCTCTTCCTAGAGGGAACTTTTTTAAAAAAAAGTCAGAACCATGTTTTTAGTGTCCGAATTTTTTTTTTTTTTCACTGTTTAGAATTGTTTTAATGTGCTCAGGAATGCCATGTGATTTCAAGTCTTCTCAATAATTTCATGTCCCTATTTTTTTTTTTTCCTCTTTGCAAATAAGGGCGTTCTGACTTTATCTCTTACCTTTTACATTAAGCCGTGGCTATTTCCTCCTTAAGCCATTATTATTTTGTCTGAGTTTTGCAGGATTAATGGTAAGTAGACAAATGGAGAATTCTAGAATATAAGTGGAACCCGGGGAAGTCAAGGAGCTCAGAGCCATTACTAGCCAGAAATCACAGTATCCAAGTGAAAATAAAAATGAATCTTTTTATAGTTCTGAACACTTTAGGTACTCAAGAATAAGCGTATAATGATCTTCTGTGTACTTTTCTCCAAAGTTAAATATTACAAGTATTACCCTAAATTAAGAATTGACAGATATCAACTTAGAAGCCAATACTTGATGTAAATTAGACCCTATACAGGCTTTTCAATGTGGAAACTATGCTTACTACCAAAATCAAACCTTATCACAAATACAAAAGCAAATATAAAAGGTTGGAATTACCATTATCAGTGTTAGAACCAAGCAAAGCTTCAGTTAGATTGATATGTCAGAATTGGCTGACAAATGAGTTCATACATGAACTCTAACAGAGAAAGCTTGTTCTTTATTGCTAGTATTTCAAGAAGCCCTGAAAGCATCTCCCAGACCCATGTTATGAGTCAATATTTAATATCACATGATGCCACTTTTCCTAAGAGGAATTCTTTCTTCCTCTCCAAGAGGAGTCTGGCTTCTGCTTCTCTCCATTTTTTGTTAATATTTAAAAGGCTTATGTAACCTGTCATCAAATCTTGGGGAAAATGCTGGCAGCAGCTGCTGTATTACTGTTTCCCAGGCTTGATTCCTCAGTGTCTGTAGGACTTGACATGACCAGCATGTAGCATATGTCCCCTCTTACACTGTGTTATTCATAATCACGTCGAAGCTTTTTGGAAAATGAGAGTGCATAGCTGGCATAGGACAGAATGTTGTCTTCTTATATGAGCTTCTTCTGTGCACTGGCAGTTGCTACTCAAAGAGACCTTATATATCTGGAATCTCCACACCCAGCAACACAATTATTGTCACAATGAGGAAGCCTTCAACTTTTCTTTGGAAATTTTCTTTTAATGCAATATCAAATGCCTTGAAAAGAAAGTGTGTTTACAATCCTTATGCCCACCAGCATATCACTAATCTTCATAATGAAAACTTAGCAGAACGTGTGAAGGCCCATTACCAAACACCAGACCCCAAATCTCATCATTAAAATCTTAAATCCAGCTCATCAAATGACACCATTAGAAAAACCAATAGACAAGCCCCAGACTTGAAGAAAGTATTTCATGTATATATTAAACAAAGAACTTTTACCCAGAATATACAAAAAACTCAACTCAATAATAAAAAGACAATAACCCAAACTAAAAACTGAGCAAGAGAATCAAACATGTATTTCACAAAAGAAGATACAGCAATGGTCAATAAGCACATGAAAAGGTGTCAACATCATTAGTCATCATGAATGCAAATTAAAACCACAATGAGATATTACTTCACACCAACAAGAATGGTTAAAATTTAAAAGAATGACAACAGCAAGTATTGGTGAGGATGAGGAGCATGTGGATTCTCAGACATTGCCTGTCCAGGTATAAAATGGAACTACCGCTTTAGAAAACTGCTTTTTGGTTTCTTAAGAATTTTAATATAAACCTCCCATGCAGAGAAATTCAAAATAATTTATGGAAATACTCTACCCTCAACTCCCTACTCCTTAAGGGTAAACTGCGCAAGGTGAGTTCCTTCCAAAGAGCACAGTAAGAAAAAGGGAGGAAGACTAACCTTCTAGTGGAGAAACCTGACAAACACAACACCAACCAGGTGACCAAGGTCAACATCAGTGATAAGTCATGTTGATGGCATGTACACTTGATGTGATATGATGAAATGGCACTTTGCTTCTACAAAAAACTCAACTTGATGTGATATGATGTGATATGATGAAATGGCATTTTGATCTTCCTTCCCAATACTCATAATAACCTCAGTCTAATCATGAGAAAAACACAAACAATCCCAATTAAGGTACATTCTACAAAATACCTGACAAGAATTCAATGTCATCCAAAACAAAGAATGTCTGAAAAATGGTCACAGCTGAGAAGAGCCTAAGCAGACATGACAACTACATGTAATGTGGTATTCTAGGATGGGATCATGGACAGAAAAAGGACATTAGGTTAAAACTAAGGAAATCTGAAGAG
Organism: Pteropus vampyrus; assembly: GCF_000151845.1. Lineage (NCBI taxonomy): Eukaryota > Metazoa > Chordata > Mammalia > Chiroptera > Pteropodidae > Pteropus > Pteropus vampyrus. The sequence goes on from NW_011889260.1 coordinate 41,667, forward strand.
TATAGATTTTAGTTGATAATATATATCAATACTGGTTCATTAATTGTAACAAATGTACCATACTAATGTAAGATGTCAACAATAGGAGAAACTGGGTGTGAGGTATATAGGACCTCTCTGTACTATCTTTGTAATACTTCTGTGAATCTAAAACTATTCTAAAATAAAAATTTTATTTAAAAATGCAAAAAAGCCAAGGTCACCTACCCTATGACCTCAGTTCCACTCCTAGGAATAGACCCAAAAAAATAAGGGCAATTGCTGACAAAAAGACTTAGAGAAGAATGTTTACAGCAGCTTTATTCACATTAGTCCAAAAATGAAAAGAACTCGAATATCCAACAACAAGAAACTAAATAAACAAATTGTGGCATTTTCAAATAGTGGAATACTTCCAGGAATATAAAGGAACAAACTACTGATGCACAACAACATGAAGTTTGAAGACTTTGAGTAAAAAAAGCCAGATACTGTATGATTCCACCTACACGATGTTGAAGGATAGACTAAATAATCATAATGATAGAAATCAGAAGAGTGGTTGCCTGTTTTTTTTTTGTTTTAAGGAAACTGTGGAATGACTAGGGGATTGACTAGGAAGAGATAAGGAAATTTTCTAGAGTGATAAAAATGTTCTATGTCTCCTTTGGGATATTGACTACATGAGTATATCCAACTGACAAAACAGAGCTAACATATGATCTGGGATTTATATAAATTACATTTACTATATATATTTTTTTAAAGTAAAAAAGAAAATCCCAAGTCCAGCTGCCAGGGCAGGAGTGTGAGATCATACAGTGAATGGGGCTCCTTTGCCCTCTGGTCTCTAGTTAAGTTCAGCCAATGGGGAGCCCTCACAGAAGGTCAGAGGGATGAAGAAGAGCAAGGTTAGGGTAGGTATGTTTCTGGTTCCTTCTCTGACGCCTAAAGCTGGCTATGTCCCTCAGTGGAAAGTCACAGGCCCTCTCAAGGAAATTTGGACATGATTCCAACTTCTAGATTCTGCCTACTGCTTCTTCTTCTCAGATCAGGCCGAGGGATAGTAACGGCCTCAGTGTTCCCTACACCCTGTGCAACCTTTGTGAACATGCCCTAAGTCAACCTCTTGTCAAGTTGTAATTGTATTGTATCATCTGTGTCCTGCTGGGACCTTGACTAATACAACTTCTCTATTAAATTTTTCCTTATATTTAGCCTAAGTTTTTTCCTGCTCTTTAAGCCTAGTTCCTATTGCTCTCACTTCAAATTTATCATCACCTGCCCGGTGAGGTGAACATCATGGCTTACAGCTCCTGAATTCTACTGAGGTCAAGTCATCATTGGGATTTGACATCGAAAAACAGAAAAGCTCAGAGTTGATGGAGAAATGTCTTTCTATAAATTGCATTTTAGACATGAAAAATGGTAGGACCAAAAAAGTAGAGGGCTTGTCCCACTGCACCTTATGACTTTTAAGAGTAAGATGCAAAATCCAACTATTAAAGGGTGAGATGCAAAATCTAAGACCCAAAAAGCTGATCCTCTCACAAGGACTGGCACCATGAGTTAAGCCTTTCATGCTTTTGGTTTTATTGTTACTAACTTGAATCATGAGGATTTTATGATACTTATATACAGATGGCTTGATGCAAAAGGTATTATGTTATTCAATTCAGTATTTGGAATTCACCGCAGCTCTGATTCCTTGCAATCATGCCTTCAGTCCATTCCAGATCTCAATTAAATGACCCAAAAAAGAATATTTGGGGAATCTGAGGCTATCAAGAAGAAATATCACCTTCGATTTGCCTATTCCTACTTGCCGAAAGCCCCTCATAATCCCTATCACATAATATCATTAAATAATTATGCCTATCACAGCTTGGTATTGTTGAATGTCTTTTTTGATACAAGATTTCATTCTCTAAATAGGCTGACCTTTCCCTACTGCCTAACGACTTTTATTTTGCTTCTTACTTCCCTACTGCTCCAAGTTCAAGATGCAATGGAAACTCAACTACACATGTTTAAATAAATAAATAGTTCCAATAACTGTATGAAAATAGAGTAGCTTCAAACTGAATAGATTTTAAATGGTGAATTGAACATAAGCATTTTGTTCTATTTATTCCTGAAAACCTACTAAAATGCAGAAATCCATAAAGACAGAGAGAATGGGAAAACAGCAACAAAATTTTAGGAGCTAGAAAGCTGACGGGAAAGTGTGAATTGACTCAGTGGTCCTGAGAAAACTGAATCCTACAATAGCAATGAGGAAAGCCAAAACTCCACAGATTAACTCCTCAAAGTCTCCAAATGTTCAGAATGGGTGGCTGCAGATAAATCTGGAAACGATAGTGAGGCTAAAAACAGGACCGATTGAAAGTCTACGAAGTGATTAGAAAATGGTACGCCACTATTAGAAACTGGCAGTTTCTAATAAAGTTAAAAATATATTACTCTTAACATTTATAATTGTAATTTAGCTCGAGGAAGTATTTTAATACAAAAATGTAGAATCATGAGCAAAGATATCTGAACACAATGCAATGAACTGAAAAAAAATTGAAGACACCAAACTCAAACCTTTCTGAAGTAATTTAGCAAAATGAATGTTCTGATTGACCACCCAGCACCATAGCAACCAACAAAACATAATAAATCACAACCACTCACAAAGCCCAGACTCTTGCTGCTTTGAACCTGTTTCGGGAGCTCATACATGCTCTGACTTGGTTTGTCTGTGTGCCTTTAATCCTTAGATCCCAAGAGAACATACTCCCAGGCTTCACTCCCGTGACACCCTCTAAACCTCTCCCAGAAATTTGGCAGATGTGTTACTGACGTCCAGGCTGGTTCTCCTTGTCAACAAGCCAAACACAGGCCCATTGCTGTGAACAGAACCAGCTGTCTCTCTTTCCTCTCAAAGATGTTTAAGTGTCAGATTTACTCGTGTTATGGCTGTCCCCAGGTTTTCTTTATTTTATAGTGTTTAAAATATAATAACATTTATTTCCAATTCCTTTTTCAACAGGAGTGAAAAGATTCTTCCTCTCTTCACCAGAGTAAGTCACAATTTTTCCTCGGTTTGGAAAGAGCTTCAAGATGAGTAACTGAGAATTACTAATTCCTGATGAAAATATACAAATCTCAGAAGTGCTTTCAAGGCCCTTGCTTGTGAAAAAGAAATATGACCCTGCCAGGGGTCCTTTCCCCCATTCCCTTACAGATCCTCAGTCTCCCAGGGCTCCCTTTCAACACATTCGCTCCTCATTTCTCAAGAAAGTGACTTTTCTCATGACCCAAGCAATCAGGCATAATAATAAAAAAAAGGGGGGGGGGCGGGGGGATGCCCTCAGGATGTGTCTGGCTCCATAATTCCCCCATATAACTTAGACAGCTCTGCTACGTCTAAATTAACATGTTCTCACTAGAATGTGGCTACTACGAGGAGGGAAACATTCTAATGTGAATCTCAAAAGAAATAATCAGAGGATGACATGACACATGAGATTTGCTATTCAAACAAGGTGAAAGGGTCAGAAATGTGGTCTGCTATGCTCCTTGGGAATAAGGTGGCAAAAGTAAATTTGGATTTGAAGAAAGGCAGCAGAAAGTTAGTTTTAAATGAAATTGCAGATCTATGATTCTTGAGACTTCACTTTTCCTTACTCCATTATTCTTTTCTCCTTTCCTTTGTACTTCTCTAATTTGTGATCTTTTCTTGCTTCTGGCCTCTTCTCCACTGCTGTTAGATTCTCAAGGTTCAGCAAGTGAGAGTCAGATATCATGACTCCCCAGTAATGAAGATCACAGCTCTTGAGAAGAATCTGCTACTCAAAGAGAAGTCTCCAAAGATGGCCACCATCAAGTCCTTCCCTCTCTGTACTCACAGGCTGTTCCTCATATCAAGAGGTAAAGTCCACACACAATGGAATATTATCCAGCCTTAAAAGGAAGTACTGACACATACTATATCAGAAATGAACACTGAAAACATTATGCAAATTAAAATTAGCTAGTTATAAGAGGATGAATATTGTATGATTATACTTACATGAGGTTAATTTCATAGAGAGACAAAGTACAATGGTGTTTAATGGGGGGGGTGAGGATGGGGAGTTACTGTTAAATGGGTATAGATTTTTGTTTGGGATGATTAAAAAGTTCTGGAAATAGATAATGGTGATGGCTGTACAGTGTTATGAACATACTTAATGTCATTGAATTGTACACTTTAAAATGGTAAAAATAATAAATTCTACATGTATATTTTACCACAACTTTCACAAATCACAAACAAAAAAGAAAAGAAAGAAAGGAAAAGAGATGGAGTCCAATTCCTAATTTCTCTCCTCTTGATTTTAAGCTGGCTTCAGGAACTTATTTGACCAACAGAATGTGGCAGAAGTGACATTCTGGGGCATATAAGTCGAGGTTACAAGAAGCCTGGGCCACGTGGGCCTCTTGAACAGTTGTCTGAGACAATCCTTCTCAGAACCTACCCACCATGCCTGGGGGGATGTTACATGGGAAGATCACATATTCATGCTCTAGTCAACAACCCTTGCTGAGATCCCAGATGTGTCTTTTATAAATATATACTGAAATCTTTAAGGATGAAATGTTGTGAGGGCTGGGATTTATTTCAAAACAACCCAAAGGCAAGGGAAAAGAGAAATGGTTAGGGGTGTAGATGAGACAAGTCTGAACACGTGTTAATGATTATTGTAGCTGGGCAATGGGGACAAGGGGTTGTAGTATTTCTCTCAGATTAGGAGTATATTGGAAATTTACCACAAAAAAAGAAGAAGAGGAAGAGGAGGAAAGTAAAAAAAGGAAAAGAAAGAAAGGAATGAGAAGAAGAAGGAGAAAAGGAAGAAGAAAAGGAGGGAAGGAGATGGAGAGGGAAAAAGAGATAAAGGAGAGAGAGGAGAATAAGAAGGAGCACTAATTTGACTCATCTCTTCAAAAGTCGAATCCCGAAATAAGAAAAAAAAGTAGCAGGAAGCGTATTCCAGAATATAAAAGATTAATGAGACAATAATCAAATTAAATGACTAAACACTGATTAGGTCTTGGATTAAAATAAAGAACTAGGTTACACAGGTGTATTCACTTTTCGATAATGTATTAAACTGTACACTTAGAAATATCCACAAACATATAGAAATATCCACAAACCATATTTTGGTTGAAAAGCTTTTTGATTAAGCAAAAGTTATACAACATTTTGGAGTGATTGGGGAAAATTAAATATGAGCTGAATATTAGATGACATTAAGAAATTACTGGTCATTTTCTTAGTGATGATAATGTTATTATGGGTAGGTAGAAGAATGTCTTATTTTTAGGAGATTCCTCCTAAAGCATATAAAGTTAAAGTATCATGAAGTCTTTGAAATAGTTCAATATATCATATCTTATTTATGTATAGACGTAGCAAATATAGCAAAACATTAACAGCTACTGAATCCAAGTGGGAGGTACACAAGAATCTGTTGTATTATTTACTCAACTTTTCCATAAGTTTGAGAATTTCCATAATAAAACACTGAAAAAATACTGGAGATTTTTGAAGGCGCAAAAGTAACAAGGAATAGAAGCATTTGTCTACCAGCTAATCCTAGTAAACTTCTTTCTAAAATAGCGGGATAATCTGTGGGGGGTGCAAGCTTCCTTGTCGCAAAGTCAAGTCTTCTTTTTGGCAGAGTGGGGTCATCTGTCTGCCTCTTCTGAGCACACCCTAACATAAAGCCTATCCATCACTAAGGCCCACTCACCTGCACAGAGCTCCCAGCCTTCACAAACAAGGCTGCTGTGGAAACAGTCCCACACAAGCAATGTAGTGATTAAGCACATGGACTCTAGAGACAAACCATCTGAAATTGCACCCTAACTTTGCCACTTCTAGCTAGTGGCCTTGGGCAAATTACTTAGCCTCTCTGTGTCTCAGTTTCCTCAGAATGAGGATACTAATATCTCATAGGATTAGTGGGTTAATACATGCATCTTAGTTAAGTGTTTATTATTATTATTATTACAAATTATTGCAAACATTACAAATATTGCCAACCTAGTTCTTCAGTCATAACTAGAACGAGCAATCAAGGATCAATAGACATTCAAAAACCAAACAGCACAAAAAAACAAGGACTAAGATGTCAACCAGAACCACTTGTACCCCCAGGGAAAAAAACATAGATTACTCAGAAAATGCAAAAGAAAAATTTTAAAGTATCTAATATGTATCTTCAAAAAGATAGGGGAAATTACAAATACATAAAAGAAGAACAGCTGCTATGAAAAAGGATAAATGAAAGATCAAAACAGAATTCCTGAACATTAAAATACAAAATTCTCAAAATAAATACTTCAATAGAATGACAGGAGAAAAAGAATTTTTTAATACCTAGAATAGAAAAAAAAAGACAAAGATAGAAAATGTGAGACTCTGAAAAGTTAAGAAGCAAAGAGGCTCAATTCAAGAGATCCAATATCTCATTATTAGATGTTCTAGAAAAAAAGAGCAGAGGGAATTGAAGCAAGGAAAATCATCAAAGAAATGAAAAAAAATTTCTCACTGTCGAAGAAAGACATGTCTTCAAAATAAAAGAGATCAAATAATGGACCACAGACCTCGGTATAAGCTAAAACAATGAAACTCTTAGAAGAAAATATAGGAGTAAATCTTCACGATCTTGGTTTAGACCAGCTTTCTTTAATATTGTCTTATAATAAGACAATAATCACACTTAAAATTGGGCAAAGTATCTGAATAGATGTTTCTCCAAGGAAGACATGCAAATGCCAATAAGCACATGAAAAGATGCTCAACATCAAATTAAAAGCAGAATGAGATACCACTTCACACCCATAAAGATGGCCGTAACAAAAAATACAGACAGTAACACTTGTTAGCGAAGATATGGAGAAACTGAAACCTGCTTACGCTGCTGGAATATAAAATAACACAGCCACTTTGGAAAACGATTCCTCAAAATGTTAAACTCAGTTACCATATGACTCGGCAATTCTACTCTAAGCATACAGCCAAGAAAAATGAAAACATATCCACAAAAAAATCTTATACACTAATGTTCGTAGCAGCATTACTTATAGTAGCCCAAAAGTAGAAACGTTCATCAGCTGATGGACAGATAAATAAAATGTGGCATATCCATCAGTGGAATATTATTCAACAATCAAAAGGGGGAAAAGTACTGTTACATACTACAATATGGATAACCCTTTAAAATATGGTGCTAAAAATTATGCTAA
>NW_011889260.1:48979-51089 GCF_000151845.1 Pteropus vampyrus
ACTCTAGAGACAAACCATCTGAAATTGCACCCTAACTTTGCCACTTCTAGCTAGTGGCCTTGGGCAAATTACTTAGCCTCTCTGTGTCTCAGTTTCCTCAGAATGAGGATACTAATATCTCATAGGATTAGTGGGTTAATACATGCATCTTAGTTAAGTGTTTATTATTATTATTATTACAAATTATTGCAAACATTACAAATATTGCCAACCTAGTTCTTCAGTCATAACTAGAACGAGCAATCAAGGATCAATAGACATTCAAAAACCAAACAGCACAAAAAAACAAGGACTAAGATGTCAACCAGAACCACTTGTACCCCCAGGGAAAAAAACATAGATTACTCAGAAAATGCAAAAGAAAAATTTTAAAGTATCTAATATGTATCTTCAAAAAGATAAGGGAAATTACAAATACATAAAAGAAGAACAGCTGCTATGAAAAAGGATAAATGAAAGATCAAAACAGAATTCCTGAACATTAAAATACAAAATTCTCAAAATAAATACTTCAATGGAATGACAGGAGAAAAAAAAATTTTTAATACCTAGAATAGAAAAAAAAAGACAAAGATAGAAAATGTGAGACTTTGAAAAGTTAAGAAGCAAAGAGGCTCAATTCAAGAGGTCCAATATCTCATTATTAGATGTTCTAGAAAAAAAGAGCAGAGCAAATTGAGGCAAGGAAAATAATCAAAGAAATGAAAAAAAATTTCTCACTGTCAAAGAAAGACATGTCTTCAAAATAAAAGAGATCAAATAATGGACCACAGACCTCGGTATAAGCTAAAACAATGAAACTCTTAGAAGAAAATATAGGAGTAAATCTTCACGATCTTGGTTTAGACCAGCTTTCTTTAATATGATAGTATAGCAACAAAAGAAAAATAGACTGGACTTCATCAAAATTAAAAACCATTGCGCTTCAAAAGACATCATCAAAAAAATAAAAGGATAACCCACAGAATGAGGGAAAATATTTGCAAATCATTTATCTGAAAAGGGACTTATAATAAAGACAATAATCACACTTAAAATTGGGCAAAGTATCTGAATAGATGTTTCTCCAAGGAAGACATGCAAATGCCAATAAGCACATGAAAAGATGCTCAACATCAAATTAAAAGCAGAATGAGATACCACTTCACACCCATAAAGATGGCCGTAACAAAAAATACAGACAATAACACTTGCTAGCGAAGATATGGAGAAACTGAAACCTGCTTACGCTGCTGGAATATAAAATAACACAGCCACTTTGGAAAACGATTCCTCAAAATGTTAAACTCAGTTACCATATGACTCGGCAATTCTACTCTAAGCATACAGCCAAGAAAAATGAAAACATATCCACAAAAAAATCTTATACACTAATGTTCGTAGCAGCATTACTTATAGTAGCCCAAAAGTAGAAACGTTCATCAGCTGATGGACAGATAAATAAAATGTGGCATATCCATCAGTGGAATATTATTCAACAATCAAAAGGGGGAAAAGTACTGTTACATACTACAATATGGATAACCCTTTAAAATATGGTGCTAAAAATTATGCTAAATGAAAGAAGCAGTTACTTAGGATCACATATTATATTTTTATGAACTACCCAGAATAGGCAAATGTATAGAGACAGAGAGTGTATTAGAGGTTTCCTGGGCCTGGAAGTATTGGAAGGAAATCAGCAATGATTTCCAGTGGGTACACGGTTTCCTTTGGGAGTGACAAAATTGTTCTACAATAGATCGTGGTGACGTTTGCGGATGTCTGTGAACATGCTAACAACCATTGAACTGTACACTTTAAATAGATGAATGTTATGGTATGTCGATTTTATCTCAATAAAGCTGTTAAAAAAATAAGCAGCTAGATGATCTCTGAGATCAGGTATTTTTTTTGTCAGTAAGAAAAAGAGAAGAGTTATTTAGAAACTCTAGGAAAAATATAAATCTAGTTATCAGAGTAATGGTCCAAAGCTGAAGCAAATTAAAATGTGACATATTACTGAACAAATGATAGAGAATAAGAAAAAATAATAGATTTGACTTGGCTGCTCAAAATTGCCCTCCTTCGAGTGACACATAGTTACAGTTCCTTCTCTCTAGAGCTGACC
>NW_011889260.1:51139-51549 GCF_000151845.1 Pteropus vampyrus
GAGAATAAGAAAAAATAATAGATTTGACTTGGCTGCTCAAAATTGCCCTCCTTCGAGTGACACATAGTTACAGTTCCTTCTCTCTAGAGCTGACCGTTCTTCTGGATTCTACAGTAAATAATCCAGCTGATCCCTTGAACAAGCAGGACTCATGAGGATCAACAGAAAACCACTTTGTTCTATTCCTCAATGTTAATCAAGCCCACTTCATAGGGCTCATTTTTCCTGACCCCTTGGATGAAACTTGGGACTGTGCCTATGACTTCTCTGGTCAATGTCAGATACAAAAATCCTCCAGTCACTTCAAGTCACCCAAAGTCTCATTTCAGTAATTAAAATATCCATACCTGTGTCCCAGCCAAAACTGGGAACTTCATTTAAATTTCAGCTTCCTTTATCAGGCTGATTAC
>NW_011889260.1:51599-56787 GCF_000151845.1 Pteropus vampyrus
TCATTTCAGTAATTAAAATATCCATACCTGTGTCCCAGCCAAAACTGGGAACTTCATTTAAATTTCAGCTTCCTTTATCAGGCTGATTACTGTAGGGAGCAAGCAAGCCTGCAGTGAGAAAGGCAAAGGATTGATACAACCTTCTCAATTTCTCTACTTTTTGTGTCCACTTTTCCTGAGCCTGCTAGCCACAGCTCTGTCATTTAGGAGAGGAGGGAGTGAGGGAGAGGCTAGGGCATGACGGTAAATACGGTAAGGGGCAGCGAAGTTCGGCCTCAGCAAATGTTCACAGAGGACTCTCCACCGAATGGGGCCTCCACTGGCTCCTCCGAGATACTTATTGTTGAGTCTGCATTTCCCTTGACTTGGGCATCCAGCAGTGCAGGCCGTGGTCTCCTCACTCCTCTAAGGGGCTCTCCAGGGCAGGATCTAAGCTCACCCAGGTCTGCTTTCTCTTGCAGGGCCCATATGGTCAGCAGGAAGTTTGCATCTCGGGTTTGGTCTGTGAAAGCACTTATTTCTCAACTTCAGTCTTTAACTCTGAGGCCACAGGGCACTTCAACCAGCCTTTAAATTCCCCCAGGCATATGCCTGACACCAGTTCAGTCAAACACCACGGGCGGGGTCCATATCAGGTTCTCCAAATACTTATCTTTAAGCACCTCTCCCCTCCCTGTAGGGAGGTGGAATTCAAAATGCCACAGGGACTTAGTAACTTTCTTGAAAACATTTGTCTCTTTAATTCCAAATCTTTTTATAGACTGGGGACAGAGATTAGCTAAAGGTTGCAAAACTGGTTTTCACCCAGGAGCTCTGTAAGTCCTGCTTAGTCTAACACACACTGAAACGTGGGAGCTGTTGTCATCTGCTGTTTTGCAGCCTCAGGTAAATCTGGAAATAGAGAAACCAATTCTAACATCTTAGTACAATCACATTCACATAAATGCTTTTATTGATTTCCACTATTTTAGAAGCAATTTATAGACAAAGTTTGAATGGCATAATATAGTTAAAGAGCAAAATGTAAATACTGAAACACTGACAATATAAAAAATTGGGAGGTGGAAGGGAGAAAGACACAAAGTTAAGTCAAAAGATATTATCCAAAGTTGATGGATTAAGAAATAGAAGTTTATAATATTATTTCAAATTATAAAGCTATCAATAGGAGAAATAAAAATAATTTCAAAAATAAGAGGGGAGGATAGGTAGGGGAGCATCAGTGTAACAAATCCCTCACTTCAGCAAGATGGAGACAGCCACGAGGAGCATCAAAACTAGAAACAAGTTTAAAATGATTAATTTGGAGAGTGCAGTCAGGTTTGGATGCTGGAAGAAATGAACAAAGGTCTAATTATTATTTTTAATAAAAGTAAGAAGAGCCAATGAGCTCCCCTTTTTTAAATATAAAAAGATCTTTTTCCTCTTAAAAGGCATTTAGTAAATTATAAAATGTCACAATATTACAGTGACGTGTTTGAGATATATGACATATAGTGTGTGTGTGTATATATATATGCCATGTAGGTTTGAGGTATATGTCCATTGTATGTGTGTATATACATCATATGTAAATATATTTTATAGATATAGACATAAAATAAATGGGTAACAGTCTCAGAGAGGTGATTTATTTATTGTACCTCAAATTTTACAACTAATTAAGGGACTCCAATCATATCCAGGTGTGGCTCAAATCTACACTCTTTCCCCTCCATCGACATGCAGGAATTTGCTAATACACACTATCCGTTTATAAATTATTCTTTTTCTCTTCCTTAAAAAGCTCTATGAGGTGACCTTTTGGTATTCTCATTGAGAAATTACAACTAGTAAGACCCAATCCCACCACCATCCAGCCCAGACACCCACCCTCATCCCCATCTTCTTCCACCAACACTTTCCAAGTACTCACCACCACTAATCAATCCAACTTGAGCACTCACTGGATTTCTTGTTCTTCAAGTGAGTTACCATAAATGATCAAATGTTTAAAATGAATCTTTTTTATTTTTGAAGTCGTTTGTTAAAAATTGTCATAAAAGTAACATTTATGGAGGAAAAAAAATCACAGTCCTACAGCAGTTCTTATGTTGTGAACAACAGAAACCAAGTTGGGCTATTTAATCAGAAAAGGAATTTCTTGCAAGGCTATCAGATAGCTCGCAGAATCCACAGGGACCAGGCTCAGAAATCCAGGAAGGAGCCAAGGTAAGCTGGGTACTGGGACCTCTACCAAGGTCATGCCACTGGAGAAACAGGTGCCTGATTACCAGCCTTGGACACTGGTTGCCTCTTTATCCTAATGAATTCTAAGTTGTCCGGCTACTTTGCATCAATGGCTCCAGCCTGAGTCCTGGGCAGGAAGGTCAGTGGGTGGAGGTCACGGGTTCCCCCGCAGCTGGCATTCAGAAGTGCAAGCGTCTGGCCTCAGAAGCTTCCACAGCTGGAAGTGGGGCTCTGCCTCTCACCAAGACTCACAGAAAGGCAGATAAACCAACCCCCAAAAGAGTTTGAATACTGCAGGTACTGGTAGCCAAACCCAAACAAGAAACTAGAATAGCTTCCTCTTCACAAAATTCGACCTATGTACTCTCCAGATATAAAGTAGAAAAGCAAAGTCTCCCTCCTTCCCATTCCCACTGCACTCAATGGAATGCCTACTGTAAACAGTTTTCTATATATCTTTTCAGAAATTTTCTATGTAACTAGCAATATGTATGTATGATCCCCCAGGTTTTTAACACACACACACACACACACACACACACACACACACAGGTGCCATACATATTATTCTGCAACTTTTCGCATGACAATGCATCTATTTTAAGATGCTCTCTCATTCAAAATCTTCTCCCCTCTTGCTCCAAATCATTCATGGTTCATGCAGTTTTCTCGTAGTCACATTCAGAACTTGATCACTATAGCCTGTTGGGCCCAGATAGCCTGAATGCAGGACTGATCAGAGGGCTCCCTTCAGCAACCTGGATACTCACATATTACTATAGTGTACCTGTAATGAACTTCAAAATACTTCAACACAGATGGTGTGACATTATGTACATACTGGCTGGCCCAAGCTACAACCTCAGGACAATCAAGAATTCACAACATCCCAGCAACTTTGCTAAATTGGCATAGTGACAACTCAAAATGAAAACATCCTGCCTCTCAAAAGGTCCTGAAAAGACTAACCAGTCCCCTCCCAACCTCCACCACCAAAATGCTCCCTAACCACTCTGAAGTTAAAAAGGGAAGACTACAAATTTCTAGAGAATAAAAACAAGTAAGAGAAATTTAAGACAAAAATAAAAGAGAAACCATAAGAACTCATTCAGGACCTAGATTTCTTATTAAGCACAATGGCCAGGGGGATATAGGGTGAAGCAGACAGACAAAAACCCCATCCTCACAGAACTATCTACTGGGGTAGACACACAGGCTAACTACAGGCTGTGAAACCAATATTCAGTGCTGGCGCATGGCGAGGGGTAGGGATGAGGGACCACTGTAATCAGGGTGGTCAGGGAAGGCCTCTCTCAGGAGGTGACTGCTAAGCTGGCTCAGAGGAGAAGGAGCCAGCCAAGCAAACAACTAGAGAAAGAAGGTCCGAGTTTGTGTAAGACAGCCTGGCTGTGTCAGTGCCAAAAGGTACTCCTGTGGGCAGAGTATGGGACATGAAGGGGATAAGGGCCGGAACTCTGCCCAGCCAAGCCTGGCTCTACAAGAACACAGATCCACAGGGCTCCACTGGCTTCTCTCATGGAGCATGACCTCCCACCAAAAATCATCCATTGGTACATTCCCTAAACTCAGGAATGGGAGGGGGCAGGTAGGCAAAAAAAAAGGTAAAGAATCCAGTAAGTAGCGGGAGGGATGGTGGTAGAGCCAGCCCTTGGTGTCATGAGATTATCCCCTTTGTTCAGAAAAGAAAACTAGACTCAGAAAAGTTAAATGGTTTGCACAAGGTTATACAGCCTTTGCAGAATGAGCTAAGAGTCAAATTAGTAGTGTCTGAGTAGCCTGTCCAGTTTATTTCATTATATCACATGATTTTTTTCATTTTTTAAAACATCAAAAAAGCATTTGGCACAGGTTGGAATGGTATACTACTAAGATTCACATAAACTGAGGATTTTTCATTTATGATATTGACTAAGGCTCAAATGATCTATTGATGTACTCGGAAAGTTTTCTCCCATACAATTCTCATCAATTAATTTATCTTCTTTATAAATTGATGTAAATTAACATTTCAAAATAATCTCTGTCACCTTTTGCAGCAGTCAAAATACAGAAGCTCAAATACCCAACAGGTAATACAGAAATATGAAAGAAAGCTTCTTGGCAATTTTAAGTGACAGGTAGTGTAGGCTCCTCGTACGTGAAAAATTATTTACTGATATGAACTTAATTAAATTAATATTAAACAGAAAAAGCAGAGCGTAACATAGGATGTACAAACTGGTTACAACTTTGTGACCAAGAACATATACTTACCAACAAAAATGAGAGAGAAGTTTAAAAGAATATAATAAAGATACATTTTTATTAAGGTCACTTTCATTTAAAGTTGCTTGAGCTCATATAATAAATTTATAAGGCACCTTTCCAAAAGAAAACAATGTTTAAGAAATTAATGTCTTAAAAGGAGAGCTTTTTAAATATCTACCTACAAAATGAGTTCATAGTCACTTCACCATTTGGAATTTAAAAAGTACAAAAAGTATTAGAGATTTTCTGATTTTAATTTAATTTAAATACCTAGGGTTTGTATTACTGAGCATTTCAATATCAACCCAATGGAAAAAGATGACTCCTGTAACCAAATATTAGTATAAACATTGAAGACCATCCAAAATTCTTCTGCAGAGACTGTAAACCTAGAGACTTGTTGCAAAACAACCTCAGCCACTGGTAACACATGCCATAAAAGTCAACCAAAGTCTCATTTTTTCATATCTTGCTAACATTTTAAAATACTGCATCAGTAATTTGTTCCTTCCAGAAATATTAGCATAGTTTCACTAAATGCAATAATCAATGGACTGGTAAAATGTTGCCTAAATTGTCTTGTGGGCCTGAAATCTCTTTAGTTTTTCAAGACCATCTACACAGTATTAGGATCAATTTTTCTGACTACGCTACAATGTGCTTCTCCTTGTATTTAAGAATTTAACTAGTT
>NW_011889260.1:57332-59622 GCF_000151845.1 Pteropus vampyrus
AGACTGGCCATTAGTTAACACATAATCATTGAAGGCAGGTGATTGGTACAGGGAGTGCATTATATTATTCTCTCCACTTTGCATATTCTTTAAAACAGGGGTCCTGAACCCCCAGACCATGGACCAGTATCGGTCCATGACCTGTTAGGAACTGGGCTGCACAGCAGGAGGTGAGCAGTGAGCGAGCAAAGGTTCACCTGTATTTGCAGCCGCTCCCTAGCGCTAGCACCACTGCCTCAGCTCCACCTCAGATCATCAGGCATTAGATTCTCATAAGAGCACCAGTCCCTGGTACCAAAAACGTTGGAGACCCCTGCTTTAAAATGTCCACAGTAAATTGTTTTGTTTTGTTTGTTTTAATTATGTCTTTCTGATAGGTCTAATCCTGGAACGAGAAACGCATGTTTACCATTGGGTATATAAGAAACTTAAAGTGAATCAGAAAATAGGCAAAATTATCATCCTACTTTACTGTTATGAGGACATCTGACCTCTAATATTGTCCATTGTTAACTTCTTTTTTTAATGAACGAGGAAGCTTGAACATTTCTTCAATGGTTTATCTCGACGGACTTCATAAATAGCACATTTTACAACGAGTAACAATTTATAAGAATAGTACATACCAGGAGTATCATAGGCCGTTTCCAAGTTGTTAATCCTATGATTCCAGAGAGTATCACCTACAAGGATAAACAGTATCATAAATCTAGAAAAGGGACCAATTCCAATAAACCATGCCCCAGTCTCTAAATATTTTTTAAAATACTGACATTTCAAAGCCTTCTAACTCAAACACTTAATAGTTCCTGCTGATTACCACTTTGGACTATCCTTCATGTCCAAGGCCCCAAAGGTGTTTTTATTGACTGTGTGTGTTTTATTTGAGGGCCAATTAAGAATCCAAACAGAAATTAGCCTATCCTTCCGGTTAGTGAAGGAATCAGTGTTTCCGATCCAGGCTCCCTGCACCCAGTAGAACCTAATCTGTTGCCAGAGTCAGCTACATAAGATGCACATCTCTTTGCAACCTTACCTTCATTAGATGGATATCCATCTTTATGGAACAAGTAAATGCCTCAAAATAGTAAACAAGGCCCATAGGATCTTCTCCTGCCTACTTCTCAAGACTGGTTTCCACCTATCCCTGCCTCTCCCACCACACGCCTTCCTTCCAGGCACACCTGTCCTTCCTTAGACAAGCCAGGCTCTAGATATTTCGAGGCTTTGTGCTTTTTTTTGCTGCAGTGCCCTCTCCTCTCGATTTCCTCCGAGCTTCCTGAGAACTCTTATACATCCTGTAAGACCCCAACTAACAGTCACCCGCTCAGAGAAGCCTTCACCGATCTCACCAGCTCACACCCCTGGAAGTCTTCTAAATATAATTTTTTCCCAAAAAAAGCTTTCTTTTGCATCTCTGTCTTGCTCACTCTGAATCCTGTCTCATTTCTGTGAATTTCCAGCTCCTAGTACAGTGCCTGTCACATGATTGGCAACTAATAATTGTTCCTGAGTATTTACTGCACAAAGGGGAGGGGCTACAGTGAGAAGATCTCCTGTTGCAAAGTGATACTTCAATAAACAAGCTAAAATCCTCTGTAAAGAGGAACGAGCATTTTGTAAAAATATAAACTAGAAACCAACATCAATCAGCCTTCGAATAACACATTTCACTAAGCAGTTGGAGAAGAATAATCAAACTAATTATTCAGCTCAGGGACATTCTGATGCCATTTGAGCACATTTACCTTTGTGTGATAAAGTGCACCTGCTGAACGCAGTCATGAGGATTTTCTTTCAAGTGCACTTTTTACCAAAATCACTCAACTGCACCATTTCTCAATTACTATTTATTGACTACAAATCAGTAAGGATTTGGCAGTGTTCAAATTCAAATTCAAATTCAAAAAGCTCACAGGCTTGCTTGCAATAACTCTCCATTCTCCTTTTATCAAATGAAAGTAAATCACTCCACAACATCAAACCAGCAGAGGTCAAGGACCAAAAACCACGTATGGGTATATAAGCAACAATTTCTTTGTATCCCATCTACATTCAAACCTATCAGCTGTCTGCCCACGAGGTACTATACACTTGCAATCATCTTATATTCAATAGGATATTTCCTCATCCTAAACGATTTCTGCCTGGAGACACTCAGGGCATATGTGGCCCATCTAGAGGGTTTGGGCTGTACCAACTTTACAAATTGGGACTTGGTCTCCATGAGACCTTGGGGTCTAGGTTCCCCACTTGGCTTCTAAAAAATCAATCTGGCCTCAGCCAAGTC
>NW_011889260.1:61976-76187 GCF_000151845.1 Pteropus vampyrus
ACCTAATCTGTTGCCAGAGTCAGCTACATAAGATGCACATCTCTTTGCAACCTTACCTTCATTAGATGGATATCCATCTTTATGGAACAAGTAAATGCCTCAAAATAGTAAACAAGGCCCATAGGATCTTCTCCTGCCTACTCTGGAGACTGGTTTTCATGTATCCCTGCCCCTCCCACCACACACCTTCCTTTCAGGCACACCTGTCCTTCCTTAGACAAGCCAGGCTCTAGATATTTCGAGGCTTTGCGCTTTTTTTTTGCTGCAGTGCCCTCTCCTCTCGATTTCCTCCGATCTTCCCGAGAACTCCTATGCATCCTGTAAGACCCCAACTAACAGTCACTCCCTCAGAGAAGCCTTCACCGATCTCACCATCTCACACCCCTGGAAGCCTTCTAAATATAATTTTTTCCCAAAAAAGCTTTCTTTTGCATCTCTGTCTTGCTCACTCTGAATCCTGTCTCATTTCTGTGAATTTCCAGCTCCTAGTACAGTGCCTGTCACATGATTGGCAACTAATATTTGTTCCTGAGTATTTACTGCACAAAGGGGAGGGGTTACAGTGAGAAGATCTCCTGTTGCAAAGTGATACTTCAATAAACAAGCTAAAATCCTCTGTAAAGAGGAACGAGCATTTTGTAAAAATATAAACTAGAAACCAACATCAATCAGCCTTCGAATAACACATTTCACTAAGCAGTTGGAGAAGAATAATCAAACTAATTATTCAGCCCAGGGACATTCTGATGCCATTTGAGCACATTTACCTTTGTGTGATAAAGTGCACCTGCTGAACGCTGTCATGAGGATTTTCTTTCAAGTGCACTTTTTACCAAAATCACTCAACTGCACCATTTCTCAATTACTATTTATTGACTACAAATCAGTAAGGATTTGGCAGTGTTCAAATTCAAATTCAAATTCAAAAAGCTCACAGGCTTGCTTGCAATAACTCTCCATTCTCCTTTCATCAAATGAAAGTAAATCACTCCACAACATCAAACCAGCAGAGGTCAAGGACCAAAAACCACGTATGGGTATATAAGCAACAATTTCTTTGTATCCCATCTACATTCAAACCTATCAGCTGTCTGCCCACGAGGTACTATACACTTGCAATCATCTTATATTCAATAGGATATTTCCTCATCCTAAACGATTTCTGCCTGGAGACACTCAGGGCATATGTGGCCCATCTAGAGGGTTTGGGCTGTACCAACTTTACAAATTGGGACTTGGTCTCCATGAGACCTTGGGGTCTAGGTTCCCCACTTGGCTTCTAAAAAATCAATCTGGCCTCAGCCAAGTCGTTTCACCTTTGCGCTCCTCACTCTTGTTTCCTTAGAAATATGGTAAGTGAAGGAAACCATCTCTGGGTCTCTTCTAACTCAAAAGGTTTACCCTACTGTGATGATAGGGATTCCCTCAAAACTACATGATCTAGTGCTGGCTCCATCCTGCAGAAGTGTGTGCGGGCACTCATGCTTGTATGTGTATGTGCTCCCTGCCTGCCCACACTGCTGTTTACTGGGCTTTGCTGAGAAAAATGCAAGTATTTTTGTGAAAACATAACTGAAAATTGGGCTGCCCTTGAGGGAAACACAAACTGCCCACTTCACTAAAATATAAATATGATTTAAATGCCAGCAGTCTCCATTAATACAGAACACTGCAGTTCAGCTTTTTGGAACACATTTTTTCCATTAAAATGGTATTATTAAAGTGAAATGTCCAGCCCAGCCCATAAAAGCCCATAAAAATAGTGATTTGCCTAAGCTACACTTCCTACCTCCCCCACCAGCCATGTTATCCCATTCTCCTCCACGTTAACAATTTAGTAGGTTTACATATTTTACACATGTACATATTTTTCTCTAAATTTTTATCACTAGACACACATGTGTATGTGTACATATACATGCACAGGGGTGTAATTATAAAAAAATGGATCATAAAAGATACTTTTCCTTCTCTTCTTTTTCTCTCTCAATAAATACTTGATAGAAATCTCTTCATGTCCATGGAAATAGCTACATTCATTTCTATTTAATGGCTACATAATATTCCTTTGTGTGGTTGTACGTAATGTATTCAATCATTTCCATATTAATGGATATTCATTCTATTTCCAGTTTTTAAACCTTCACACACAATGCTGCAGTAAACATCCATGAACATTTACCCTTAAAAACTGCTTTTTATATCAGTTGTATAAGTTGAAAGAGATATATATATGTGCATATATATATACTTATATTTATAAATCACAACCTACAATTGTCATTTCAAATGAAGGGTCTCTGAGACAAAAGAATTAAGCTACTTTCTTTTTTTTGGAAGGAGTGGTTTGCATATATGAACAATAAACTAAATTTAAAACATAATTTAAAAATATGTATAAAATATATTTGACAGATAAGAAATATCAATAATATAAAAATACGACAAAGATACTTAAGACCTCAGTATAGAGAAATATAAAGCTTATTGAGCAATATGAAATGAAGACCCAAATAATTCGAGACATATTACGCTCATGGATTGGAAGACAAAATATTTAAAGGTGTCATTTCTATTTGAATTGTTTTATAGACTCAGTAAACACCCATGTTAAATCCCAACGAGATTTTCATAAACCACCTTTCTTTATAGGGATGTTTTAAGGAACTGCTTGCATTCCAGTTGAAGGTGGGAGTTGTAGTTACATCCACCTTAGTCCTGTACCCTGCAACAAAGGCACTCCCATTTCTTCTGCGGAGAGAGGTGGAATTCATGAATGGAGAGAAAGTTCAGGGAAGGGAGGGAAGAAGGTGGCATACTGCAAATTTGTACAGCCACTGTGGAAAACAGTATAGAGATTACTCCAAAAACTAAAAATAGATCTGCCATACAACCCAGCAATTCCATTTCTCAGTATTTACCCAAAGAAAACAAAAACACTAATTTGAAAAAGACATATGCAACTTTTGTTCATTGAAGGATTATTTACAATAGGGAAGATATGGAAGCAACTAGATGTCCATCAACAGATTAATGGTAAAAAGATGTTACACACACACACACAGAGCAATAAAAAAGAATGAAATCTTGCCATTTGTGACAACATAGATGAACCTAGAGGGTATTATGCTAAGTGAAATAAGTCAAACAGAAAAAGACAAATACTATATGGCTTCAATTATATGCGTAATCTTAAAAAAATAAATAAATGAAACAAAACAAAAACAGACTCATGGAAACACAGACCAGAGAGATGGTTACCAGAGGGGAATTGGTGGAGAGAAGGTAAAGGGAAATATATAGTCAATATATTGTCATAAGTTTGCACGGTGACAGATGATTACTAGAATTAGTGGGGCAATCATATTGTAAGGTATAAAAATGTTGAATCACTATATTGTACATCTGAAACTAATACAATATAATATTGTTTACCAACTATATTTAAATTTAAAAAGGACTGGAAAGAAACACATTAAAGATGTTTCCAGTGAGATTATAGGTGATTTAAGTTCTCTCTGTCTTTTCCTTTCTGAATTTCACAACATTTTACAACAAACATATTTCACTTTTATTTATTTATTTATTTATTTGTTTTAAAAAGGAAGAGGCAGAGTATGCTTTGCTTCTACCTCCCTTGGTGGCAGCAGTAGCTGGAGCTCCATCAGAAGGGAGTCAACAATCATCCTTTATGGCACCCATAACAAAATAATGCTGTTACTTGTTTAATTGTGTTTTATGCTCATTGGAAACTCATGAGGGCTTGAATCTGTGAATATTCACTCAAATATCACTAAAGGCTCCTCAAGGCACTCAGTTACAGCAAGAGTCAATGAATAAATGAACAGGTGATAAAGAAATGAATGAATGAAGATCAAAAATAAGAGATTAACTTGCTCAAAGATGACTGGAAACCTAAACGCATTTTTCACTTCTGTGCTTCTTAACAGAATACATCAACAGCAAAACCATCTCCATCAACATTCTTTCCACCCAATGCAAGATGCAACTTGCTCTGAATGAACAGGCGAGAATCTATTTCTAATTATCTCTATATTATTATGATGAGATTTATTACAATTTTGGTTTTACTCACTTGCAACCCATTCCTTGTAGCTTTTAGGAAAAAACAGAGGCCTTCTTTTTTCTGATATTGCAAAGAAGGGTTCTGAGATACTCCAGGCAGGAATCATTGTTACCCACTATATATGGTTAATGTGTCTTAATTTTTCAGCTTAAAAATCAAATCATTAAGATCAAAAACATAATTTTACTCTCCTATTTTTCTTTGTTAATCCATTAACATGCATTAGGGCAAAATGTCCTGGATTGTTTGTCAAAAATTGCTATATCTAAACATAGAGATAAAAAGAGCCACGTTATCTTGTAAATAAGCACAGAATAATCAAAGCTCTCAATAACCTATCTTGCCCTCTAGCTTTTACACTGAAAATTTTTTTAAAAAGTATGTGTGTGTACATATCATTCTTCCCTATCTGCCCAGCATGACTCATTTAAAAAAGTGAAGATGTGGGCAACTGGATATTTCTAATGTATATATGATGGTTACAAGCATGTCCCACAAAAAAAAAATAAATAAATAAAACCTGGCCTGTTCACCTTACTTTAATAAAATATTGCCTTAATGTTTAAAAATTATTGATAAAGATTCTAGTATGTGCCAGGCTTGGTGCCAGGGCGCAGCAGCAAAGCACTCTTAAACGTTCTCTAATTTCATCCTCACAAAATCAATTTTGAGAGAAGAATCATCCCAACCATTTTACAGATGAATAACTGAGGCTGAGAGGCTCAATGACCTGTTCAAGAACTTATCAATGTAACTCTGCTGTTGTGTAAAATAAAGGACCAAAGGAAATCAATAAAATTCATCATAAAAATTATATTTAAAATGTTTCTTAAATATTAAAGTAGTATTTGATAATTATGATAGAAAAAATATATTTACTCTTGTTTAACTTGCAGAGACTTTGTAATTTGTGCATTGGTTTCTCCTTTGGACTTTTCATTCCTTTTTACATTTTGTCATTTTTAAAAAATACATATCTACCTTAAGATTCACCAGTGTCTATTTCTTTATAAGGAACAAGAATCTTGCCAAAGAGTCACAGACTCAAAGGATGAGTGACCATGAGTGCAAGTCAGTGACTTCAAGCAGAGATTAGGACTCCCAAAGAAGGACCGAAAATAATAACCAACTCCTTACCACTTGCCTGAAATATCTCCCAAGGATCATATATGTCATCAGAGTCAGAAATTTTGTTTTTTGAAGGAGTCACAAATCAATGCAACTCTCTCTATTCTTTCATTAAATCTAACACAGTGTGGTAGGCTGGGTCTCCCATAATTTCAGTGGAATCTAATATTAATAAAATGCTTCCCCGAATCAGGAGCCAGGACAGCATGGCCTGAACATGGACATCGAGATCTCTCTGCCACCCGCCTGGAGTCAAACTTCAGGTTGTTTTTACAAGTGGCTAATCTCTTAGCTTCATGAACTTTGGTAATAATAGTAGATTGAGGCACCAACCAAGGACACCGTGAAGAAAATAAATGATCACAGAATGCTTAAAAACAATGAGAACATTAAAAACATTCCCTTCAATTTGCTGAAAATATGGAAAAGAATCTTTATAGGACTTGCCAACTTTTAAATATATATTCAAATAGATAAAATATACCTTCAAGGTTCAGATAAGTGAAGGAAGCCTCAAATTCTTAGGCTCAAGATGGGAACACTTACAGAGATGGAAAAATACTCTTGAACTATACTGTGTTTAATAAAACAGACTTTTCAAATGAAGATATTTGTCCTTTGATTTAAGTTTGTATCAAATATACAAGCAAAATATTTACTGAAGACAAAAGATTTGCCCACGTAGTTAATATAGCAGATTAAGGCACATAATGGTTATTCAAAACTTGAAATGTGAGGATATCCTTTTACTGTGTTCCTATGTGGATTTGGAGTAACCTTAGACTTAAGTTGGCACTGCCACTGAACCATCTAGTTTCATATGCCAAAAAAATTTCTGAGTAATAAATAAAATGTGATATATCCATACAATAAAATCTCATTTGGCAATAAACAGGAATGAAGTACTGGTACATGCCACAATATGGATGAGCCTTGAAAACATTATGCTAAATGAAAGAAGCCAGTCAGAAAGGACCACATATTGTATGATTGCACTTATATGAAATCTCCAAAATAACAAATCCATCGAGATAGAAAACAAATTAATCTGTGGTTGCCTAGGGATAAGGGGATGAGGGGAAAATGGGGAGTGACTGCTAATAGGTACAAGGTTTCTTTTAATTTTCTAAAATTGATCATGATGATGGTTGCACAACTCTGAATTTACTAAGTCACTGAATTACACACTTTAAAAGTGAACGTGAATTACATCTCAGTAAAGCCGTTATTTAAAAAAAAACATGCAATCTTCAAGTCATAATTTTTAAGCCTTTTTCATAAAAACCTTAGTTTAGCTCTCTTTAAATTAATTTGCAGTGTGCAAATAAGTCCCTTTCTTTTAACTATCAAGCCCTTTTCTCTTAGAAATACATACAGAAATATTTAATGGCTGAAACTATGATACCTGGGATTTGCTTTAAAATAATCCAGCGGATATTAAGAAAGAGGAGTGGCTGTGGGTATAAAGTGGCCATGTATTGAAGCTGGGTGATGGAAAAATGGTTCATTATACTATTCTTTTTGCATTTGCTGAAATTTAAAAATTTCATAATAAAAGGTTAAAAGTGGAAGGGAGTTCTCAAGACTCCTGGTCACTTCTGCGCTGTCTCCCTATTCTGTTTATATTTTGTTTTTAAAAATATACATATATTGAAGCATTTACACATGAAATGATATGATGTCTGATATTTGCTTCAAAACGATATAGGAAATTAATGTGACAAATGGACTAGAGAGCGTGATAGAGCTAATTCCTCCCCTGCTTGGAATACCCATCCTCCTGGAGTTATCAGAACACACAGAGCCAGCAGCAAATTTGCAACTGTTGTTATTGGGAGGCAGGCTGTGGAAAACATCACTACAGAAGAGAACTTAGGTCAAATCTTTCCCTGCTTCCCTGCTCTGCACTGCTCTGCACTGCTGCTGGGTCCTGGAGACAAAGACACACCCAGCCAGCCAGCCTCGGGGAATAGCCTGCATCTTCTGGCTGATGGCTTTTTTTTTTTTTTTTTTTTAATATTTCATCAACTCCAACTGTGGCTCGATTGACATCTAAGTCCATTTACCTCCAAAATAATTCACAATAGGACACTGATTTCAGGTTTAATTTTAGAAGGGCAAAAATAGTTTTCAATAATCCTAAATAGCTACCTTTGAGAAGACAAGAGATTATGATTTTACAAAGAGCAAATCCCTAAAAATGTATGCCAAGATTCACTTCTGGCCCACAGTATTTAGAGAAATGAAATTCACCCACCATTTGGCTCAATTTAGTCTGACAAGTGGACTAGAGATCATAATGGATCTAATTCCTACCCAGTCAGGAATACTCCTCCTCCTGGAGTTTTAAAGAACACTCAGGGAGGCCAGCAGGAGACCCCAAAGGCAGGGCCAAGAGCATGGGATTTCTTTTACATGACTCACAGACTGCAAACTTCAGTTACCAATGCGTGGGTTGTACCACAGTAAGGTCATCTAGCATCAAAATATTTCAAAAGAAGAGCAAATTGGCATCAATTTAAGTATAAAATGTCAGGCCACACTCTCTTAATGTTCTCTGCAAATGACTTCTTTGGATTCAATTAGTTCTCCCTATATTCTTAAAATTTGGTCTTGAATCTGGGTATGTGTGGATCTGCAAAAGGACAGTCTTCATGCATTCAGAACATATATTCATTACAGATCTTAGACACTGCCAGACTTTTAGATTTAATTAGTTCATGAAAAGGTCATTTACTTTAAAATAGTCATCTCCCACAATCCTTCCAAAAAGACCTGTTCCCAAATCTCTCAACCCCAGGCAAACCCAAGATGTTGGATACCCTGGAAGCTGTGAAATTGTTATGAGGCAGCTTTGGAAGACTAGCCACCCAGTGTCCACAGTCAATGGAGGGCAGCAGCCTTTCTTGGAGGCTAGGCACCTTTGCCCAAGATCAGCAATTTTCATTGGATGTCCCTGAGCCAGACAGACATCTCCACCTAGCTGTCCCAGCTCCCACCACTTTGGAGAGCACAATGATGGTTTGGGTTCTAGATAATTAAATTCTACACAGCAGCCTGTGTGGCTCCAGGAACCAAGTGGGGGCTTAGGGCCCTCCTTTAATGACCAGGTACAAGCAGGAGTTTACACACACCCTGCCATTACCTCAGCCCCAAATAGAGTGGAGCCAGACTACACCAGATATATTTCACATTTACGTGTTTTAAGGTAGAACAAAATGAGTGACGTGCCTCTGTCAAGCTGTCACTTCATACGTCCTACATACACACAAAAAAACCTACTATGTGCCAGACACTGTTGATACATCAGTGAACAAACATCAAAATCCTTGTCCTCCCCAAGTGGTGGTTGTCAACGAAGTAAATACTCAGTGGCAGAAAGAAGTTTGACCATTTTCCTCCCACTTTCCTGCCACCCACCCCCATCTTTCCAATCTCCCGCAGATCTGGGCATCTGTTTTATTCTATTAGCTTGACCGCGACAACAAAATACTTTAGCCTGCGAGGAACAGACACTGTCCAGATGCAACCCAATTAACCCCTGAACTCCACTCTCCTTAAGCCTTCTTTTCCAAAAACTTCACCTGACATGAGGGGCTGTGCTTTCCCACCTCCCGCCCTGGAGACCTAATCATGGCACAGTGGAGGGGACCGGCCAGAGCCCCCTGCTCCCTGGGTGGGCCTTGCCAAGGCGAGCGGGACGCGCGCGGCACTCACCGAGGAGCCAGCCCAGAACGGGCACGAGTTCTTCACCTGTGGGGAGCTGCTCAGCGACAGCGCCCCAAAGCTGAGCGCCACCATGCAGCAACCCAGGATTAGCTGCAGCAGCCCGAGGGACAACAGCGGGCGAGCAGGCAACAGCGCGGAGCCCGGGGCCGCGGCGGCGGCGGCGGCGGCGGCGGCCCGGCGGGAGGAGAGCGCAGGCGGTGCGGCCAGCACCCCGGTGGCGGTGGACGCGCAGCGAGGCCGCACCGGGGGCTGCAGCGTGCCCCGGGGCCACCGCGGCCGCAGCGGGGGCAGCGGTGGCTCCTGGGCGGCGGCGGCTGCGGCGCCCGGGCCCCCGGCCTGCGGCCCGCCGGAGAGCCCGGCCACTGGGCAGCAGGAGCCCGGGAGCACCACGGGCAGAGACATGGACAGGCGGGGAAGGGAGCGGCCGGTAGCTGCAGGGAGGGGACACAGAGCGGAGCCGCCGGCGCCGCGCACTGGGCACCGCGGGCGGGCTCCGAGGCCAAGGGGGAGGGAAGGAAATGCGCACGGCCCAACCACTTGCTGCTGCCGCCGCCGCCGCAGCTGCCCCGGCTCCCGCCGGCCGCACCCACCTGCCACCCAGAGGGTCCGCCTCCGGCCTGCGCCGGACGCACCCTCACTCCCACCCACACCCACCCGCGTTCGCCCTGCGCTCGCGCCGCGGGGCTGCTGCAGCCTTTGGGTCACGGCCGAACCCAAAGGGTACAGGAAAGGTGCCCAGCCCCAATTCTTTGAAATAGGTCCCTCGGGCTAGGAGGGACCCGGCGGTCAGCGCGCACGGGAGCTAACGGCCGGCAACCTAAAAGTCTGGACCCCGCCAGCCGAGCTGGGGCTGGACAGCAGCGCAGGAGAAGCACCGTGGACCCTTGCCCCCTTCCGGTCCTGCCAAGAGAGGACCCTGGCAACCTTTAACAAAGGGAGAGCCGAGTTTTAAACTTTCCTCCCGCAGGGAGAGGGGATGGTAGCAGGAGGAGGGGCTTTGGGTGACTTGGGGGGAAAAGTCTAAGCCGCAGGGCTTCGGGGAAGGACGAAGCAGAGCGAAGTCACCACTCGCGTGGGCTTCCTGACGCTGACATTGCGCTGCCGCCCAGAGTCCTGGAAGGCAGGGGCAGGAGAAGGGCGGGGTGGCAGCGGGGGTGCTTTCCCAGCACCGTGGTGGGAGCGAGCGTGAGCACGAGTTTACCTCGGAAGTATCCGGAATCCAGAAAGAAAACTGGTGGGGGGCCCAGAGAGCGTGGCTACGGTTACAATCAGTGTCCAACTCACCTTGACTCATGAGCTTTATTAGCTGGTAGAACGCAGAATCCCAATCTTCCAAAGAAATACCCTAATAAAATCTTATTGTTTTTGGTAACTTATAAGACAGATTTAGAGCTATTTTTTAAAAAGGATGATTTGCTTTTGTAAAATGATTTTTCTTAATAGTGTACCCTTCCTTCGGAAGAATTCTTATGTGGTGAAAAGTGTTCTTACACCTGAAACGATTATAATAGGTTTTTTCCCCCCAGGTAAAGAACCAGAGTAATGTCGCTTTCCAGTGAGTCAGTTTCAGTATTAGACAACTAATTTTATCAATAAGGTAGGGATATTTGACATCCTCCTGCCAAATAAACCAAGGAAAATGTCTAATTGTGCTTGCAAAGGCTGTATGTATTTCGGTCCTTACTTACTTCAACACACAATGTAATGCGTAGCCAGTGTGCATGTGTGTTTACGTACACACTTTTGAATTATTAAAGCATCTGTGATTAATAGACCCTAGGACTTCTTTTATGAACTCCTTTTGGAAATAAACTTCAAATTCAGGAGAAAGGAGCTCTGTCTTCTAAAATAAGTGGTGTTTTCAAGGGTGTTTCATCCACTTTAAAAGCACCTTACAGTAAATGTTCTTAAATTGCAGATGATGTTAAATTAAAAGCTTCTTGTATGCTGAATTTACACCTTTTATACACAAGCTTAAAGGTATTAAATTTTTTAGATTCTACTACACTGTGCAATATAAAAATCTGAGTCTTGAGAAATCCTGTCAGCTTAACAAATCTATTCCACTGGTCAATCCTTGACACCTGAAATGTACTATTAAAAATATATTCTTTGTGTCTAGTAATGTTGGTGCTAGATGTCAGATAGCCTCCTTCTCTTTGGATGGTGAATGACTAGAAAGGGAAAAGTTCCAGGGGAGCTGATAATCATCTGTTTCTTGCTGTGGGTACTAGTAAAATGGGTGAGGTTCATGGAGTCTTGAGAAAATTGATGGAGTTACACATTGAGCACTCCTTTGTATTTTATACTTAAATACTTTAAAGTATTTCTAAATGTATTACCCTTATTATTTTTTTTTTTAGTCTGTTTCCCTATAGAGAAACAGATGATAGCAGAGGTAATTAAAATGTATAGATAGTTTTATAGATACTTATTTTTCAGGCCTCTAAAACTTTTCCAAAGCTGCTAATTAAGAGTTGGTGTATTGTAATTTTCTTTTTTTGTTATTGGCCTCATTTATAGCTGTGAGTTTCATTTTCTGCTTATCAGAAACACAAATTGATGGAACATTGCCCCCAACCTTTCAGGTTATGCCAAATAACACTCTTGAGTATTTGAGCTTTGAATTTTGGATTTTGTAACTCTAGCTTGATTCTTCGCATCCTTCAAACACTTGCTTACAATAAATCTTTAGTTATACCTGATCGAGTGGATCTGTATGTAACTAAGCACATGGTGGATGATTCAGAGCCATTGATTTCAGATTGGTTTAAAAAAATAAAGTGAGAACACTGAAAACAATCTAGCAGTTCCTCAAAACCATAGAGTTATTATTTGATCCAGTAATTTCACTCCTAGGCATATACCCAAGAAAAATAAAATCATATGTCCGTACAAAAACTTGTATACAAATAGCAACACTCACAATAGCTGAAAAGTAGAAGCAATCAAATTGCAAATGAATGGATAAACAATGTGGTAATCCATGAAATGGAATATTTTTGGCAATAAAAAGGAATGAAGTACTGATACATGCTACAACCTGAATGAATCTTGAAAACATTGCGCTAATGCTAAGCCAAATAAGTCAGACGGGAAAGGACAAGACCCATATGATTTCACTCATATGTGGGATATAAAATAAAGCAGCAAATGAACAAACAAAACTAACAAGATCATAGACACAGACAACAGTATTGTGGTTACCAAATGGGAAGCGGGTGCAGAGGGAGGATGAAGAAGGTAAAAGAGGTCAAATATATTGTGACGAAAGTAGACTAGACTTTGGATGGTGAGCACACAATGCAATATACAGATGATATAGAATTGTACACCTGAAACTTACATTATGTTATTAACCAATGTCACCTCAATAGATTTAATTAAGAAAAGAAAACATTATGCTAAGCGAAAGAAGCCAAGCCCAAAAGACCACATATTTTGTGATCCCACTTATGCGAAATCTCCAGCATAGACAAATCAACAGAGACAGAAAGTAGGTTAATGGTTGTTTATGGTTAGGGGGATGGGGAGATTAAATAGGCTGAAAGTGATAGCTAAAGGGTGTGGAGTTACTTTCTGAGGTGATAAAATGTTCTAAAATCAATTGTGATGATTGCACAATTCTGTGAATATACTAAAAACCACTGAATTGTACACTTTAAATGAATGAATTGTATCTCAGTAAAGATACATGTGAATTATATCTCAATAAAGCCTTACCCAAAAAATTAAAAATAAAGTACGAAGAACATGCGGAAAAATGGACCCAAGCATTTCATCAATGTAGGTGAAAGCTCAAGAAAACAATTGTTCTAGTGTATTGTTTCGTGGAACCCAACTGCCAGCTTTCCTCAAGATCAAAGCCAAATAAATTCCAAGGAGAAATTTCTACCAGCTCTTCCCCTCTCTATATCTCATTTTCTTCTCCCCACAATCAAAGCCTTTACTGCTTAGGAGTTTGGGCTCTTTTACTCAGGTTTCACTGGACACCTTTAAACAAGCTCCTCAGTTCTCCTACTCTCTAAGGAGACCCAACCTGTCAGCTAATTACAGGAGGTTATTCCCTGTTAGAGTGGGAGCTGCTGCTGAAATTCCTTAAAATGTGTTCCCTGACACCTGCCTCTAATTCTTAAATTTTAGAAAGTAAGGAGTTTCTCTGAGTAGAGCACAGTGGACTCGAGAAGTCCTCATTTAATAGAATGGCCTTAAAGTAACTTCTCAAAGTGTGGTCCATGGACTACAGAAGTATTCGGAGAGCATGTCAAAATGCAGGTTCGTGGGCTTCTCCTAGATGTACAGAATCTGGATAAGAGGCCTGGGTACCCGCATTTTAACAAATTCCTAAAAGCAATAGTGGATGGTACTATTCGAACTCCAGAATTTTTATTTGGGAATTTTTATGTGGAAAGGGACTAGGAATAGCAAATTAGCTGGAAGGGGAAAGCAGAGGATTTGGCTTGAAAACAAATTTAGATGTAAATATGCTAGTGGGGAGGGACTTTGCTGGACCCCAATCAGGCACTGCTGCCTAGGTGTTTTATGTACAGGAAGGATTTAGATCACTGGATTCTAATGGAAGGGGCATCATATTAGAAGCCAAACATTCCAGGTCGTAGCCCCTCCTCCACTTAGTGATCTTGAGCCAGTTCCAAGCTTCTCTAGCCTCACTAGCTTCATCTGCCAAGCGCAAGTTTGTGATGTTTCAACTGCCTGAGGCTGGACCATGCAATCATTTGGGGTCTCTGAGGCCTGAAATTTTGAAGTTCAGCTGTTCTCATTGCCATGGTTTCTTAGATGACCAGCAAGAGAGCAGGAACCAAGAAAAGCAGGTGAATTTGGGTGTGGAATTGTTAAACTTGCAGACCCAGAGACCAAATTGGGTGTCCCTGCTTTGTGCTTCCCATCATAGTTTTCACCAAACCACATTGTTGTTGCCTGATTTCTTGTCTAGATTTCTGTCTAGATTCTGCAGGCAGGAGACACTCCATAAATGATAGCTTGTATTTTTTTGTGGCATGGTCAAGACAGGACCTTTTTTGAACCTCTTGAAGGCTCTTGTTTCTGTTCAGCCCTGACATTGATTGCTGATGAAAGCATGTACTTTGTTCTACAAAATAAAGAGCTGGCCATGTATGCCCTCCTTGCCAACTTGAATGAATGAATGAATGAATGGTCTTTGCTTTTTCTCTCACTTGCTTTGTGATCTTGGACAAGTCACATCACCTCAATGGGCTTCAGTCTTTTCCATTAATTAAGGGTGGGTG
>NW_011889260.1:76237-77041 GCF_000151845.1 Pteropus vampyrus
ATCTCAGAGTCTTTGCAGCTTAGGATATGACTAAGGATGAGCTTGCTGTGACACACTTCTGAGGAGACTGATGTAACTAACAACCAAACCATCTTTGCTGGGATTGGGTGGGTGTGTAAAGACCTGGGTGCTGGGGTGCTGGGCTCGGGGGCAGTGGTGCATTGTTTTCAGTGTTCTTGGAAGTAGTGGATGGATGCAGTCTGGGGAAAACCTCTGAAGACCCTGGAGGCCACTAACCATGAACCTTATAAACAGAAACTCCAATGTCGACATTGAAGTAGAGGGTTAGACAGTGAAAAATGCTGAGTGCACTTAACCGGAGTTAAATCTGAAACAGCTCCAAGAAGCAGTGGGCTATGGAGCAACCAGCCATGCAGAATATCAAGAAGCAGAGAGAGAAAAGACAGATATGTGATACGTATATGTTTCATAATGTTTGTATTAATCTTTCAGGCACATTATCTTACATTATTATCTTATATAATATCACCAGTAATTATACCAAGTAGTTATTTTTTACTCATTTAAAGATGAAGAACATAAGGTTCAGATATAGAGTGATTCTGTAAAGTCAAACTGCAAAGCCAAAGCAGAACACTAGGCCTCTGACTACTAATTCGGTTGCTTTCCTAGGACAAGACAGGAATATTTTGTACGCGACATTACTCATCATTCGGAAAAGCAGGAAAAAGGGCCTTCAAATGGCTGAATCAAAGAAGACATCTTCGATTCTGCCTGTCTGTCCCCATTTCCAGGGACTACACTTTCCCTTACTTCAACCATGTGGTGCCAGTTAGGGCCACC
>NW_011889260.1:77091-77393 GCF_000151845.1 Pteropus vampyrus
ATGGTCTTTGCTTTTTCTCTCACTTGCTTTGTGATCTTGGACAAGTCACATCACCTCAATGGGCTTCAGTCTTTTCCATTAATTAAGGGTGGGTGCGGAATGAATAGGGAGGGGTTTAGACTAGTTCATATGCACGGTTCTTTCCAGTTCTAACATAAAATTCTAAATACCAGCATTTAAAATTCTTCTCTTCTCAAGGTGCCTTGGTTTTCTTCGAATAGGAATATCCTGATTATGTATCATCTCAATAAGAAAGTAAAAAGAAAGGCGTGTGTGTGTGTGTGTGTGTGTGTGTGTGTGTG
>NW_011889260.1:77443-79907 GCF_000151845.1 Pteropus vampyrus
ATCAAAGAAGACATCTTCGATTCTGCCTGTCTGTCCCCATTTCCAGGGACTACACTTTCCCTTACTTCAACCATGTGGTGCCAGTTAGGGCCACCGCGTTCTTGCCTAACTCTGGATCAGGCATGATATGAAGGTCCGCCCCCCACAACCTTTCCTCTGGACCACAATTGGTTGGTCCATGTCAATAGAATGACTTCATCATTGTGACTGCAATGAGATGTCCAAATCAAAAAGGAGGACATCCTTTATAATATTTCCTTAAAAAATGTTTGATCAATTTCAGCACCCATTTCTCTGAAAGAAGCCTGTCACAGAGGACCACATATTACATGATTCCATTTCTAGTAAAAAAATGTCCAGAAAAGGCAAATTTATAGAGACAGAAAGTAGACTAGTGGTTGCTTAGCATTAGGAATGGGGATATAGCTAAAGGGTATGAGTTTCTTTTTGAGTTGATGAAAATGTTCTAAAATTGACTATGGCAATGGTTGTACACATCTGTGAATTCACTAAAAATTATTGAATGGTACACTTATAAATGAGTGAATTGTATAGTATGTGAACTATATCTCAATAAAACCGTTGAAAAATCCATTTCTGATTTTTAAAACCTCCTACAATAAATGACAGTTTCTTAAGATTATATCTACTCAAACCATCATTAAGAACATATAAAATAATTCCATTAAATGTAGGAATAAGTTAAGAATGTCTGTGTTCTCCACTTGAAATGTTGTTGTAGGCTTCTAATGAATAACAAATATTTGAAAGCAGAATAATTATTTTAATTTCAAATATATGACTTGTAATTGGAAAAAAGTATAATAACTCTAAATATCCAGAACATGAAAGAATCTGTCTAATTCAAATATCTTTAAAGTTAAATGAAAAAAAAAAGCATATTTAAATATCATAGGCTCCCATCTGTTTCAAAGTTAATTGGAAAAAACTCATTTAGATACACTAAAATCAGACAAGTGCAAATCCAATCAAGTGACCAATCAAGTGGTCCATAAGTGGGACTTATGAATTTCTTGAGAAGGCAAAGACTCAAGTATTTGGATAAACTGAATCTAGCTAGTGGGCTACAAAAGCCATAATTCTTTTTTAAGTTTCAAAGTCCTGTCACAGAAACCAAAAAAGGCAATCTCAATATGATAGTGGTGTCGGTGAGAAGGAATGCGCGGGACATCTGTAGCTCAGTTCTCACATCCAGCCTTAATTTCTAGTTTTAAGTAATCCCAGCTAACTGACATGATACCATATCTCTTCCAATTAAATTTAATTCAAGACAGCATTACGTTATGTATCACTAAGAAAGACTAAGTGCTACCAATTAAGGTGCCATTAATTGTAAGAAACATCTGAATTTCAGAGATGTCCAACTGATGGGGGAAGTAGAGGGGTAATACATCTTAGAATAGATGAAATTTCCTTAGTGAATGATCATCTTTTAATCCTGGAAGAATTTAGAATTAAATATTCTGAGCTCTCATGAATTCTACTAGTATTCCTTAGTGAGTACCAGGTTTTAATTCTGGGAAGACTTAAAATTAAACACTAAAAATTTTAAGGGGGTCAAAACCATGTATTAATATTTTGAGTGTTTAGAAAGACTCTGTACATATTTGATATTATATGTGTTCATAATATTGAAAAGAATTTGGTCTATTAGAGTGAGAGCCTCTAACTCCAGTTTAAAATGTACAATTGAATAACTAAGACTTATGATGTGATATTGAAACCCTACCTAGGTATTGGAACACCCAGAAGAAACTTAACTTTCAATTTTTTATAAGGTTAATTTATTGTATTTATAAGAGTTAGGTCCTTCAGGAAGATTTGTTTGGTCAAGCAAATGAAATAGTTAAGAAGCAAATCAAATATATCAAATTGATAAATTACGTTTGAAATGTTGAAGCACTTTAACTGAGTATTTTAACAGACCAAATAATGTTTAAATATCCCTTAAAAATAATTGTTAACAACTGCTAGATTTATAAGTAGAATAAAAAGTTCTTTAAGAACTAGAGCTATAATAAAATGAAACAACTTGCTTAAACCAAAAGTAAACTTCCTAAGTCTTTTCTGCAAATAAAACCCACCCTCGATGTTACCAGAAAGCTTGCATTAACACTCCAGAGGAGCACACGATCCCAATTTGCCAGTGAGAGACCTTGCCTAGAATTATTCAAACTGAATTTGGGGAAGAGTCTCTCTGGTGGTAAGCTTGGAGCCCAGGGTCTTGCGAGCTGTATCCTTGCCTTGGGCTATGTGGAGGAACCCAGCCTGCATGGAAAGTGGAGATTACAGACAAAGAGAAATAGAGGTCATACCCAGAGAAATAGAGGTGAGAGAGACACACAGAGAAAGAGAGAGAATGTGCCCTGGTGGTATTCAAGCCCAAATTCTAGCTGTTTCTCAGATTCAGCTACACTTCACACTTCCTGCCGTCCAGCTATTC
>NW_011889260.1:79957-82774 GCF_000151845.1 Pteropus vampyrus
TATGTGTTCATAATATTGAAAAGAATTTGGTCTATTAGAGTGAGAGCCTCTAACTCCAGTTTAAAATGTACAATTGAATAACTAAGACTTATGATGTGATATTGAAACCCTACCAAGTTCATGCACGGTATTGGAACACCTAGAAGAAACTTAACTTTCAATTTTTTATAAGGTTAATTTATTGTATTTATAAGAGTTAGGTCCTTCAGGAAGATTTGTTTGGTCAAGCAAATGAAATAGTTAAGAAGCAAATCAAATATATCAAATTGATAAATTACATTTGAAATATTGAAGCACTTTAACTGAGTATTTTAACAGACCAAATAATATTTAAATATCCCTTAAAAATAATTGTTAACAACTGCTAGATTTATAAGTAGAATAAAAAGTTCTTTAAGAACTAGAGCTATAATAAAATGAAACAACTTGCTTAAACCAAAAGTAAACTTCCTAAGTCTTTTCTGCAAATAAAACCCACCCTCGATGTTACCAGAAAGCTTGCATTAACAGCTCAGAGGAGCACGCAACCCCAATTTGCCAGTGAGAGACCTTGCCTAGAACTATTCAAACTGAATTTGGGGAAGAGTCTCTCTAGTGGTAAGCTTGGAGCCCAGGGTCTTGCGAGCTATATCCTTGCCTTGGGCTATGTGGAGGAACCCAGCCTGCATGGAAAGTAGAGCTTACAGACAAAGAGAAATAGAGGTCATACCCAGAGAAATAGAGGTGAGAGAGACACACAGAGAAAGAGAGAGAATGTGCCCTGGTGGTATTCAAGCCCAAATTCTAGCTGTTTCTCAGATTCAGCTACACTTCTCACTTCCTGCCGTCCAGCTATTCCGCTCTTCTCTGAGTTACATGAGATGCCTCGATATCTTTCTAACGAAACTCCCTTTCTGACTACTTTGATTTGGATTTCTGACTCTGACAACACAAA
Source organism: Pteropus vampyrus (assembly GCF_000151845.1). Taxonomy (NCBI): domain Eukaryota; kingdom Metazoa; phylum Chordata; class Mammalia; order Chiroptera; family Pteropodidae; genus Pteropus; species Pteropus vampyrus. The sequence continues at coordinate 80,892 of NW_011889260.1, forward strand.
CGTTTCAATATTCCCAGGTACCTGATAAATTCAAGTAAGATCTATAAAGTGGGAAAAACCTCAGCTCACAGAGGAAAAGTTGTGTCATAGTCAATATTATCAAGTTATTAATAATAAACAACCTTGGGAAATTCTGTGATAAGGAAACTTATATTCAAGCTGTTGTCATTTATGGAATATTCAACTTAAACAATACTCAATTAACTTATAAACATAAATGTAAGAGCTAAAACTATAAAATCCCTGAAAGAAAAAATAGGAGTAACTTTTCATGACCTTGAGTTAGGCAACAGTTTCTTAGATATAACACCAAAAGCACAAGCAACAAAAGAAAAAAATAAATGAATTAGATGTCATCAAAATTAAAAATTTTTGTGTTTCAAAGTACACCATGTAGAAAGACAATCAATAGTATGGGAGAAATTTTTTGCAAATAGTATGTCTAATAAAGTACTTGTATGCTAAAAAACTCTGACAAATCAATATTACAAAGACAACTAACTCAATTTAAAAACAGGTGAAGAATCAGAATAGACATATAAAAGATTTATAAATGGGCAATAAACACATGAAAAGATGCTCAACATCATTGTCATCAGGGGAAAATACCATAATGAGATACCACTTCACACCTACCAAAATGACTAGAATAAAAAAGACAGACAATAACAAGTATTGGAGAGAATGTGGAGAAAGGAGCACTGTCACACATGGCTGGTGAAAATATAAAATGGTGAAGCCCATGGGACATTCTCCAGAAAGAATGTATGCTGGCCAACAAAACAGATCTTAACAAATTTAAGAAGATTGTAATCATACGGAGTATCTTTTCTAACAACAATGATAATGAAACTAAGAATAAATAACAGAAGGAAAATTCACAAATGTATGGAAATTAAATAACACACTCCCGAATCAAAGACAAAATCAATGAATCAAAGACAAAATCAGTGAATCAAAGACAAAATCAAAGGGGGAAATCAAAAAATACCTTGAGACAAATGAAAATAGAAAACCAGATATCCGCATGCAAAAGAATGAAATTGGACCCTTATACCTTACAAAATTAACTTGAAATAGAGTAATGAATTAAATGTAAGACCTGAAACCATAAAACTACTAGAAGAAAACATAGGGGAAAAGCTTCTTGACATTGGTCTAGGCAATGATGTTTTAGGATATGACACCAAAAGCAGATGCAACCTATAGAATGGGAGAAAATATTTGCAAACCAGATAACTGACAAGGAGTTAATACCCAAAATATATAAAGAACTCATACGACTTAACAGCAAACAAACAACCTGACTTTTAAAGGAGCAAAGGACTTGAATAGACATTTTTCAAAGGAAGACATACAAATGGCCAAGAGGTATATAAAAAGGTGCCCATCATCACTACTTATCAGAGAAATGCAAATTAAAACAACAATAGAGATCACTTTACACCTGTAAGGATGATTATTATCAAAAAGACAAAAGATAACACTGTTGGAGAGGGTGTGGAGAAAAAGGAACTCTCATACACTGCAAGTGAGAATGTTAATTGGTACAGTCTCTATGGAAAATGGTATGGAGGTTCTTCAAAAAATTAAGACTAGAGCTACCACCATATGACCCACAATCCCTCTTCTGAGTACCTAACTGAAAAATTTGAAAATACTTGTTTATGTACTCTTATGTTTATTGCAGCATTACTGACAATAGCCAAGACATGGAAACAACCTAAGTATCCTTTGATGGATGAATGGATAAAGAAGATGTGGTACATATATAAATGAAATACTCTTCAACCACAAGAAAGGATAAAATACTGCCATTTGTGACAACATGGATGGATCTTGAGAGTATTATGCTAAGTGAAATAAGACAGATGGAAAAAAAA
>NW_011889260.1:82824-95754 GCF_000151845.1 Pteropus vampyrus
GCTAAAAAACTCTGACAAATCAATATTACAAAGACAACTAACTCAATTTAAAAACAGGTGAAGAATCAGAATAGACATATAAAAGATTTATAAATGGGCAATAAACACATGAAAAGATGCTCAACATCATTGTCATCAGGGGAAAATACCATAATGAGATACCACTTCACACCTACCAAAATGACTAGAATAAAAAAGACAGACAATAACAAGTATTGGAGAGAATGTGGAGAAAGGAGCACTGTCACACATGGCTGGTGAAAATATAAAATGGTGAAGCCCATGGGACATTCTCCAGAAAGAATGTATGCTGGCCAACAAAACAGATCTTAACAAATTTAAGAAGATTGTAATCATACGGAGTATCTTTTCTAACAACAATGATAATGAAACTAAGAATAAATAACAGAAGGAAAATTCACAAATGTATGGAAATTAAATAACACACTCCCGAATCAAAGACAAAATCAATGAATCAAAGACAAAATCAGTGAATCAAAGACAAAATCAAAGGGGGAAATCAAAAAATACCTTGAGACAAATGAAAATAGAAAACCAGATATCCGCATGCAAAAGAATGAAATTGGACCCTTATACCTTACAAAATTAACTTGAAATAGAGTAATGAATTAAATGTAAGACCTGAAACCATAAAACTACTAGAAGAAAACATAGGGGAAAAGCTTCTTGACATTGGTCTAGGCAATGATGTTTTAGGATATGACACCAAAAGCAGATGCAACCTATAGAATGGGAGAAAATATTTGCAAACCAGATAACTGACAAGGAGTTAATACCCAAAATATATAAAGAACTCATACGACTTAACAGCAAACAAACAACCTGACTTTTAAAGGAGCAAAGGACTTGAATAGACATTTTTCAAAGGAAGACATACAAATGGCCAAGAGGTATATAAAAAGGTGCCCATCATCACTACTTATCAGAGAAATGCAAATTAAAACAACAATAGAGATCACTTTACACCTGTAAGGATGATTATTATCAAAAAGACAAAAGATAACACTGTTGGAGAGGGTGTGGAGAAAAAGGAACTCTCATACACTGCAAGTGAGAATGTTAATTGGTACAGTCTCTATGGAAAATGGTATGGAGGTTCTTCAAAAAATTAAGACTAGAGCTACCACCATATGACCCACAATCCCTCTTCTGAGTACCTAACTGAAAAATTTGAAAATACTTGTTTATGTACTCTTATGTTTATTGCAGCATTACTGACAATAGCCAAGACATGGAAACAACCTAAGTATCCTTTGATGGATGAATGGATAAAGAAGATGTGGTACATATATAAATGAAATACTCTTCAACCACAAGAAAGGATAAAATACTGCCATTTGTGACAACATGGATGGATCTTGAGAGTATTATGCTAAGTGAAATAAGACAGATGGAAAAAAAAACAAGAATCATATGATTTCACTCATGTGGGATATAAAACAAAAAGCAATAAATGAACAAATAAAACAAACAAGATCATAGACAAAGACAGCAATATGGACGGCAAGAGAGATGAAGAGGGTAAAAGAGGTCAAACGTATGGTGACAGAAGAAAACTAGATTTTGGGTGGTGAATACACAATGCAGTATACAGATGGTGTATTATAGAATTGTACACTTGAAACTTATATAATGCTATTAACCAATAAATTTAATTTAAAAAAGAAAAACTGTCAAAAAAGTACATGAATTGAATATATGTTACAGGTGCCACCCAATAGGGCATATAAAAAAGACAGGAAATAAACCATCCCTATCTAGATAGTCCCATCCTCCTCTCTTTCATGTTAATAGTTTGTCCTAGGAGAATCCCAGAGCTAATCAGGTAGCCAGTGGCTCACTTTTTAATTTTTTAATAAAAAATTTCATTTTTTTAAATAAAAATATTTTAAATAAAAAGTGGGTTATATTGCCCATCCTATTGTTTGCTCCTTCCATATAAATGCCAATATGTTATAGTCTGCTCCAAATTCCACTACAAAGTGCATACACAGAATTAACTGTGTCAAAATAGTTCCTTCCTCACATCCTCATTTTTCTTGAATTTTAAGTGCCTGTAGAAGAGAACTATCTAGAGTGTCTATTTTCTGAAAACAAGTAAAGAGCAATCACCTTGCTTATCCAAAAAAGCCATACCATGTTTAGTTTTTCCATTCCAAAAATAACATAGAAATTTTTGGAGACAGTCACATGGCAAGGAACCAAGAGTTGGAATGCAAAGCCTTCCTGTCTCTTGTGGAAGGCCTCTTGAGTCCTTAAGTAGTTACATTCCAACATCACAAGGAAGCTGAAGGGGCAAATGCAGTGAGAAGAGTGTTAGAGGCAGCCCTGGCATTCCTCTCCTGGGAGATACCAAGTTTGGTCACGCCCTAGAAAAGTTAAGGTGCCCTGAAAGAGGTGTTGCCACCACTGTAGTCTTCAAGGCAACCTGGAGTAAAAATAATGTCTTCTCCAAGTTCTAATCAGCTGTGTATGACCTCTTCAAACACCCGCCTGGATGCCACTCTGTTTTACTCCTCACTCTTCAGAATTATATGACAGCCCGACGTTGCTACTTCACCCAGTGGCAAAGAGGCAGATCGGTTTCTTCCATTTTCTTTCCCATCAGTCTTTCTCCCCCTTAAAAATGGAAAATGCACAGGTCAAATGCTTCCCTACTTTCCTTAGTTTTTAATATCACATAACTCAGTTAATTTTTCCTTGAGCAATCCTTCTCTTACCTAATCATCATTTTTATCCCAGTATTCCTATCTGCCACAGCTCACACCCAATTAAAATTTCTGTCAGTCTCTCTCATTTGTGAATGAAAAATAAATGAAAGTAAGAAGTCTTTTAACAAATGATGCTGGAGCAATTGGATATCACAGGCAAAAAAAAAAAAAGTGTTAACCAAAACTTAACACCTTATGTAAAAATTAATTTAAAATTAATCACTTAAATGTAATATTAAAATTATAACTTTTTAGAAAAAATAGGAGAATATCTTTGGGATCTAGAGCTAGGCAAAAGTTATTATAATCACATAATACATAAAAGAAAAAATTGAAAACTGGACTTCATCAAAATTAAAACTTCTGCTCTGCAAAAGTCCTGTTAAGAGGATAAGAAGACAAGCTATGAATAGAGAAAAAATTTTACAAACCATATATCTGACAAAAGACTAATATCTATAATATATAAAGAACTTTCAAAACTCAACAATAAAAAGACATACAATCCAATTAGAACATGGGCAAAAGACATGAAGTGACATTTCACTGAAAAGGATATATAGCTGACCAATAAACACATGAAAAGCAGTTCAGAATAATTATCCATCAGAGAAATGCAAATTAAACTCACAATGAGATATCATTATACAACTATCAGAAAGACTAACAAAAAATAGTGACAACACCAAATTCTAACAAGGATGCAGTTAACTGGATCACTCCTAGCGGAAATGTAAAATGGTACAGGCTCTCTAGAAAACAGTTTGGCTGTTTCTGGAAAACTGAACATGTGATTGCCATGCAATTCAGCAATAGCAATAAAATCAGCAATAAAAAGGAATGAACTATTGATACACACAACAACTTGGATGAAGCTCACAGAAATCATACTGAGCGAAACAAGCCAATTCAAAGGCTGTATACTGTATGATTCTATTTATGTAGCATTCTTAAAATGATGAAATAATACAAGTGGTTGCCAGGGTTTAGGGATGGCGAAGGGATTAGATGCAGTTACAGAAGGGCAATAAGAGGGATCCTTGCAGTTATGGAACTGTTTTGTATCTTGACTGTGATGGTGGTTACTAGAATCTACGCGTGATAAAACTATACAGAATAAAATACACACACAAATACACACACACAGAGTGCATGAAAACACTGGGATGAAATCTCAATAAGGTGGATTAATTGTATAAATGTCAATTTCCTAGTTGTGATCACGTTCTGTAGTTATGCAAGATGTTACCTTGGGAGAACCCATAAAGGGCATAGTGGATCTCCGTATTATTTCTTAATAACTGCATACGAATCTCAAACCTAATGTTTAAAAAAACAAGCCTGATCATGGCTGCTAAGGATAGGATTAGGGTTAAGGAAACATTTGGATTAAGGAAAAGAAAAGGCCATAAATTGCTGAGGTAAAACTGGCCTCACTGGAGGGAAGCAGCATGGGAAGAAGTGTCCAGAATGAGCTTTACGGCATGGAGCAGAGCGGGGCAATACTCTGTCTGGAAGTCCCAAGATTTTCACTTACTAATTATTTACTTGAGATCAAGTCTTAACAGTTGGTAACTCTCTTTTTCCTACCCATGGGAAGAGGAAATGGAGAAAACTGCTCTGAAAGGACTGATGTTGCCTCCCACAAAGCCTGTTGCTGAGGCCGCTTCTCCATCCTTGGGTGAGTGATTTTGTTCCATCTAACCCAGGTTTTCCAAGCTGTCTCCTCATTCAGCTCCTTCAGCTCTGCACAGCCCTCCACATGCATCACTATATACTAGAAAGAGGGACCATCCACAGGCTGGGCAGCTGGCCGCATACAGTTCTCTCTGCCTCCCCATTTTCACTCCAGAGGAATTCAGGTATCTACTGCTGATTTGAAAGGTAAAAGGTGGTCCATCTCTCAGCCAGGCAAGCAAACATACATACAACCTTAAAAAATGTTCCATCAGTTATTTAGTTCAGGCTCAGATAATATAATCAAACCCATGTGAGCTGCAAGGCAGTGATGCCCCTTTCTATGGCTTTAACCTTGAGAAGTGCCAGGCTCAAGGAATGGGATGGAAAGCGGTAGGAAGGATAAACTAAATGACCACAATATAAATTACCATAAAGGGCTTTTAACAGGGGAATGGATGCACTGAGCAGAAAGTGTCAAAATATCTTAGGAAATTAAGTCGCATATCAAAGAGGTGACATCAACATGAAGGCAGACTAGGAGGTGTCAGGCTTCATTCCCCAGGATACAATAATTTAACAGTTTTTGTATGTGATTGAAGTTAAATTGTTATCGACTTAAAATAGATGGTTGTAACTACAAGATATTTTATGCAAACCTCAGGATAACGACAAAGAAAAAAAATCTATATCAGATGCATAAAAGATAAAGAGAATCAAAGCACATCATTACCAAAAATCAAATAGCAAAGGAAGACAGCAAAGGAGGAAGAGAGGGGCAGAACTGCAAAGCAGATAGAAAACAGCTAACGAAATGACAGTAGTAAGTCTTCATCTATTAATAATTACTTTAAATGTAAATGGATTACATTCCCCGATCAAAGGACATAGAATGGATGAATGGATTTTTAAAAAAGATTCAATGATATATTGCCTACAAGAGACGCACTTTAGATTTAAAGACATACGTAGGCTGAAAGTAAAGAGATGGAAAAAGATATTCTATGTAGATAGCAATCAAATTTTTTAAAAAAGCAGAGATGGCTACACTTATAAAAACAGAACAGACCTTAAGTCAAAAACTGTATCTAGAAATAAAGTAGGTTATTGTATAATGATAAAAGGGTCAATTCAGCAGGAAGATATAACAATTATAAATATACATGTATCTGACATTAGAACACTAAATGTATAAAGCAAATATTGACAGATCCAAAGGGAGAAATTGACAGCCATGCAAAGATAAGTGTTGGTAAGGATATGGGAAAAAAGGAACCCTGTGCACTGCTGATGAGAATATAGCTTGTTACAGCAATTATGGAAAACAGTCTGGAAGTTCTTCAAAACATTAAAATAGAACTACCTTATGATCTAGCAATCCCACTTCTAGGTATATGTCCAAAGGAAATGAAAACAGTATTTTGAAGAGATATCTGCAATCCCATGTTCATTACAATATTCACAAAGGCCAAAGTATAGAAACAATCTAAGTGTTCATTGAGGGATGAATGAATACACATTGTGTATATATTCTATAGATATGTAATGTATAGGTACAGACAGATAATGCATATTATCTTATAGATATCGCTATCTATATAATATATAGATATAATATATTATAAAATGTAAAGATTCCATATTATTATATATAATATTATATATATCGACTTAAAATAGCCTTAAAAAGCTTTAAAAAAGAAGGAAATCCTATTTGCGACAACATAGATGAACCTGAGGACTAAGTAAAATAAGCCAGATACAGAAAGACAAATACTGCATGATCTCATTTATATGTAGAATTTAAATTAGTCAAACTCATAGAGGCAGAGAGACGAATGGTGTTTTCCAGGGGCTGGTGGGAGAAAAAAATGAAGTTGGTCAAGGGGTACAAAGTTTCAGTTTTGTAAGCTGTTTGTGTTCTGGAGTTCTAACATACAGCAATGTTACTTTAATTAACAATACTGTATTACATACTTGAAATTGCTAAGAGGGTAAATCTTAAATGTGAGTGTATATATGTGTGCAGGGAGAGTGGGAGGGAGGGAGGGAAGGAAGAAAGGACGGAAGGAAGGAAACAGAAAATGCTAAGTATGTGAGGTGATGGATGTATTGATTAGCTTGATTGTGATGATTATTTCACAGCATATACATATATCAAAATATCAAGTTGTACAGCTAAATATGTACAATTTTTCTATATTAATTAAACCCAATAAAGATGGAAAAATAATAATAAAGTCACGTATCAAAAGTAAACTGTTTTTATTAAGCAACTTAATCAGAGTTGTACCAGTTTAAATGTACCAAAGGTTGTGACTACAGACTTTTTTAAACAAATGTACCAGAATTCTCACATGTTCAAGAAAATGTTTTTTTATTTCAAATTAGTGGTTTTGTGACATTACCACAATGAAAAGGTCTAAGTGATGGGTCCATGCACAGACTTACAGACCTATCTGCACACCTGCTTCCTGACTACCCCATCCCTACATCCCGAAGGACAAAGGGCCGTTCCCCATATACAAGTTCTGTGGGAAGGGGCTGAGAGGGGACCAACTATGTGGTTCCCACACTCCTCGTGAGGGACCCTCTTTGAGTCTATCACATTTGCCAGTAGCCAGTTGTATGTTCTTTCATTAGACTCAATATCTGTTGTGGGAGGCAAAGATCCCCTTTCAGACCTTCCCTTCAACTCTTGGAAGTCCCAAAAACAAGTTAATGCCTTATGATGAGTCTTCTCTGGACCGGGCTATTTAAAGCCCAGAATAGGGATCCTTTTGAGAAGATGCTCTACCTAGGTTATACCTGGTAACTCAGAAAGCCTTTGTTTTAAGAGCTTGCTAGTGACAGATGGTGACTGGGCATTCTTCTCCCATCCGCTTAGAGCCTACATGGGACACGCAGGATCAGGCCCATAAAAATAGCAAGCGTGCAGGGCAGAACAAAACCTGGCCCCACTCTGAGCTTTTGTTAACAATTACTGACGTATAAAACACTGATTAAACCAAAATTGAACACAAACATATGTTTATAGTCTGGATTTCACATGAAAACATTTTTGTGGTAGGTAAAAAAATTTCTATAGTTTTTCACTCCCATAAACACATCTGCTGTAGCCCTAAATCAGAATGCTTTGCTTTTATCACTTCCACTGCTGGGAAGATAATGAAGCAATTTAGAACCTAGGAGAGGAAGTAAATTTGACCTTGGCACAAACCTTTTTGTCAAGTCAACAGATACAGAGGCTGAACATTCTCTGGACAGTGTCTTTGAATATCTAGTCGACAGAAAGATCTGAGCATTGCAAGACCTGCCAGCCCCAGGACAACTACCAGGACAAGACTCTGGACTCAGGAGGGTTCACCCTACAGGGTATGGGTGGGCCTTCACCAGTACAGTGCACCAGAGAGAGAACCAAGTCACAAAAAATAAATTAAGTGCTTCTATACCCAGGGAAAGAGTCCAGACAAAGAGCAGGTACAAATTTCATAGACAAGTCCCTGAGACAATCAGATGGGTCTCTCTGTTGTCCAATTTTTCATCAACAGTATTACTATAGGAAAAAATAACTGTGGGATGTCACACTATTTGCAGTCCACTAGACAGTCTAAAACACTGTGTTCCAACTACATCTGGTCGTTAGGAAGCTTCTGGCCACCTCTGAAGTTTCTTTCGTGACATTCACTTTTTTGTCACACCTTTTTCACATTGAACAACACATTCGGAAAGAGCCCCTAGAAACTAGCTATTGTTTTCGTAAGGGTGATTACAAGGATATTGTCTGTTACATCATGCAGGGCCCCCAGGGAATTGTAGGAAAGAAAGTTCCAGGAAAAATCCTTCTTCTCCTGAATAGGTGGTTTATTTTGAACAATTGTGTGGTTCTTGTTATTGATGGCATTGCCCGCTTTGTTTTGACTGCTGAGAACTTCAGAGTCAAACCCGTGTGGAATCAGCAACAAAGAGCACAAAATCTTGTCGCATCTATGTGTATACCTGAGTCATCCCAGTGCCTTCTTATTTGCTACACCAGGCTTTCTTCATTGTGATGGCATCGCCTGCTTTTAAAATGCTATTTTACTCTACACATCTCTGCAAGCCATTTTAAATACTATGAGGGGAGGGACAATGTGTAAACAAGTGAACAAACAAATCAGACGAGTAATTGATAGAAACAAGTTGTTTTAAAATAATTTTACCTACCCCCCTTTTTTAAAATATAATCTTGCTTTGTTTGTCTTTAAATGGCTGTGTTTACAAACATCTTCCATGCTAAGGTATAAAATGTGTCTTTAAAAGACCATCGATATTTTTAATTTTGATAGATTTATTGCTACTATTGGACTCTTTCCAAATGATGTGCTATGAACTTCATAACACACTGAGTTTTTACAAGAGCATTCTAGGAGACTTTTCCAAGGCAAAACAGACTTATATATATAGTTCTAGGAGCACCGACAAACCTGGGCAGCGGTGAAAGTCAGCACAACCCAGTAGAAGAATCCAGGTCTGAAGTAACTTGTGTGAAGTGCAGAGAACAGAAGCAGATACAACAATCTGACCCTTCCCACTGGCCACAGCGAATGATCCATCTTCCTCCTTTGGGGCTCATGTTTCTTCTCAGAAAAATGAAGAGTTGCCTGATGGTTAGGTCTGGTTAGTAGGAGAGAGAAAGACAGGCAGAGCATGGAACACTCTCTGGGAGGGGTGGCTTTGGGACTGGAAACTCCTGAGAGAGCAATTAAGGGCTGACTGAGAGGCATAACAGAGAAGATTTTCACTTCACAGTTTTGTCTGTGACTGTTTCTATGAGGTACCTTAGCCCGTGACTCTGAAGCACAGGGACTTTGGAGGAAGAAAGTCAAGGCAAGAGAGTAAACCAGAGAATTTGTTTAAGGAAATGATATTATGTGTGAGGTTAGTAAAAACTACCATACTTTTTAAAGATCAAGCAATGTTTACCGCATTCACACATACTTTGAGTTTTTCTCTCTCTACTTCTCTCTCACTAGTACCATTTTTAAAAATTAGACATATCTTTCCAAAAAAAAAATTTTATTGTGGTAAAATATACGGAACACTTACCATTTTAACCATTTTTAAATGTACAATTAAGTGGACTAAGTACATTCACTCCATCTCCAGAGTTTTCTTCCCACACTGAAACTCTACACTCATTAAACAATAACTCCCATTCCCCTCCAGCCCTTGGCAACCACAATTCCACTTCCTGTCACTATGAATTTGACTACCCTAGGTACCCCTTATAAGTAGAATCATACAATTTGTCCTTCTGTGTCTGGCTTATTTCACTTAACATAGTATCTTCAAGGTTCATTCATGTTGTATCATGTATCAGAATTTCTTTCCTTTTCAAGGCTGAATTACATTCCTATATACATATAAATGTGTGTGTGTGTGTGTGTGTGTGTGTGTGTGTGTAAATTTTGTTTATCCATTCAACCATCAATGGACATTTGGGTTGCTTCCCTTTTTTGGCTATTGTGAATAATGCTGTTATAGGTGTACATAGTACATATGTGTTCAAATCTCCACTCTCAATGCTAGGTATATACCTAGAAATGGAATTGCTGAACCACAGACATATCTTTTTTTAATGTTTTTATTATGGAAAATTTCTAACATCCACAAAAGTAGAGAAGACAGTTTAAATAGCCCCATGTACTTATCACCCATCTTCAACCATCACAGACCTATAGCCATTCTTGTTGCATTCATACTCTTTTCTTCCTTCGCCACTGGAGTGCTTTAAAGCAAACCCCAGAAATATTCATAAATATTTCAGAGTCTACTTATAGCAAAAATGATGCATATATTTCTTAGGAAGTAATGAACATTGTGAGTACCTAATTATTAAACACCAAATACTTACTGGATATGAACCATAATATGGAATTTTGTTTAAAAGTGGCAGTCTTTTAAAGAAATGTTTTATTATAAAATTTTTCAAACATGCTACAAACTAGAGAATATTGAACAATGAGCCCCTATGCGCCCATCATCCAGCTTCAATGACTATCAATAGCCAAATGGTGCTTCTTTTAAAAATCTATACATTAGATTGCTCAAGTGACATTCTGACATTTTATTCCTCTGGAGAGAACCGGACTGGAATATAGCTGGCAACAGAAAGAATCCTTTTAATACTGGAAAGGTTTATTACACATCACTAAAAGCACATATTTTAAATTACTGAATATTTGCTATAAATGCTCATAAATATCAGTCTGAGTTCTCAGCCATAATGTGATTTGTGGTTTATCTGAGCTCACTTGTCTTTCCTCCCTGGACTGAGTCTGGGTGACTTTCAGCTTTCCAAACCTAGATGGTTATTTACAGAAAGAACAAGTTGACATTTAAATGATGCTGTACAAATATCTAACTTTTTACTTAATGAGGAATTTTAGAAACAGGTACATTTCCTTATTATGTTTATAAATGATTGTATCACTAAGTTTTTGTTGCCTAATAAATCACCCCCAAAATTTAGTGGTTTAAAACAACAACCATCAAGATGGAAAGATTTTTCCTCTTAGATATCAAAATTTATTATTGTCATTGATTCTAAGACATATTGTATTAACTTTGAAATTGAGCTGCAAGATCTAACAATCTATGACATTGTGTAATTACTCTTCACCAGGCAGCAGTCAAGACATATTTATCGTTGCCTTTACAAAACTGAACTTGGTCATAGCTGTTCACATTATTATCACATCAGTTGGTGTGCAATGGGGTATGCACGTGTTGAGTTAAGCGATCTTCAAAAAGATTACACTAGGATTCGGCAGCATGGAAATGAGAAGTTACTGTGTATCTAGAAATGTGCTGAAACAGAGCAGTTGGGTAGAAATTTGATATTAGTGAAACAAATTTTCCTTGTTGGAGAAATGGCCTTGATTAGATAGATATTCCCTTGCAGAGCTATGCTTCATGAGACCTAAGAAAGGATTAGATGACATTGTGCTATATTTTGTAACTGAAATGCATGCAAAAGAATTGCCCATCACATACTAAGAAACTTTTCAAAATTGGTGTCAGTAACTTGACCCGCCCCCCCCAAAATCCTATAATCAATAGTTGAGTACTTCTTTAAGAAGTACTACATCTTCAGTGCTCCTGACGGCTGACAGAAAATCTAAAATACCATTGGCTCAACAAACTATAAGTTTGTTTCTGTGAGATATAAAAGAATTCCAGAGGCAGACTGTAGGATTGGCAGATACCATCACAAAGTTATCAAGGCTGTAGGTTTGTTTTATCTTGCAATTCTACTCTTTTCAGCACATGACTCCAGCCTCATGGTATAACATAGCTGCTTCACATCCAGACATCTAGCCCGGAAAATCTGAGCACCTTTTTCAACTTAAAACCATTCCTTTTAGTTCCACTCCCTGCAGCATACCTGGCTGGTTCCTGACAGAAAAACACTCAGAATAGCTGTTTATCATTTAAGGATGACCCATTCCCTGTTCTCAGAACCTTTGGGTCTCAAATCTTGAAGACCTCCTCAATTTAACTATCTCTCCCTTACAACATAATAGTCCTAACATCGGTGCAAGAGTTAGAAACAAAATATGTCAGGGAGTCATTTCCTTATGCAAGTTCTCCATCTTTTCTCCTCATTATCTTTTGCCCCTGGAAAGTCTAAAGGGAGGAAAATGAATTAATGTATCTTTTCCCGTTATTACACGTATTTATTTAATGTGATCATTGCCATTGCCAAAGCTAAAATGGAAGAAAAAGAAAGCTCCTTCTCTCAAAGGGATTAGAGACTAGAGGAGAAAGATCTTCAAAGGGCAACATTCAGCATTTTTAACAATGTGATAAATGATTTATTAGAAGGGAAGCATAGCTTCTCTGGGATTCCATGGTAGGGCCATGTAACCCAGTCTTGGAAGGCTTCCTGGAGTAGGTGAAATTTAAGCTACCTAAAAAAGAAAGAACACTGCTAGTGGAAATGATCGAACTCCTGAGGAGAACTAGTTACATTGAAAAAGTAAGTGGAAATCTGGGAGTTTCTAGAAATCCTTTAGATGAAGAAGTAGGACAGGGCAGGGACAGAAAGAGAAAAACACAGAGAAGTCAAAGACCCTGGATAAATTGCTCTTTGACGGATTTAAGAAGACACTGAAAAGATCTTGTTACTTGACATATGTTTTATAAAGGAAATTTCCACGAGCATAGCACCAGTGGTCTGAGCACTAGTCCCTAGAATGTTTCCCACCCCTTTCTCGTACTTCCTCCCAAACCTCCAGAGACCATGATCCCATCATTACCGGCAGATGTGTGCACAGAATGTAGAAGTATATGTGGAAGTATCCACTTGGGTCTGGGCATGAAAGAGCGAGTGTGAACAGAAAGGCGTTTGATCCAAGAATCAAGGCAAGAAGCCTGACCAGGGAGAATACCTGGAAGAAGCTTCAGAACTGTGCAAGAGTCCTGCCTGAGCAATTTGAGACTCTATTCCTCACTGTGCAATTTTTTTACTTCTAGC
>NW_011889260.1:96854-102765 GCF_000151845.1 Pteropus vampyrus
ATGCAAATGTGGCAGACTGTATTTTCTAAAAACTATCAGAGCAAAATTTCCAGTCTCACATTCTTCTAGAACCTTGCCTCTCTCCCTTAAGAGGCAAATTCTATTTAGTCTTCCCTTGAACCTGAGCGGGACTTAAGACTGCTTGAATAAATAGAATGTGGTGGAAATAATGATACGTGACTTAATGAGGCTAGGTCATAGAAGGCGATATCTTTCTATTTCCCCCTGGCTCCCTCTCTTGGAGGGCTTGCCTTTGGAACTCAACTGCCATGCTGTGAGGAAGTCCAAACCAACTCCCACAGAGAAACCACTTGGGAAAGTTGAAGTGGAGAAGAACTGGGACTCAGGCCAACAGTTGGCATCAACACCTAGACATGGGTATGTATGAGCCCTCAGATGATTCCAGCCCCCAGCCTTCAAGATCTTCAGCTGAGACGCCAGACATCATGGAACACAGACAAGCTGTCTCTGCTGCATCCTTTCAAAATTCCTGATCCATGGTATCCATGAGCATTATAAATGGCTATTTCTACCACTCAATATTAGGGTAATTTATTAGATAGCCATAGTAACTAGAACAGAAAGCCAAGCAGAAAATGTGAACTCATCCAAGGTGCCTTCATTTCCTTGGCATCTGCAAACTTTTACTCATTCTCACTGTGCCACAGCAACAATGCAACTAAGATTGAAGGAATGAGCACAAGAATAGTTCTGCTACCACAGCCAGCTCAGCCAGGAGTGAAGCAAAGAAATGGAAAATGGGAAGAGACTTGCAGAAGCATAAGAATAATTGAGAATTGACTGTACAATGTGTAAAATGTAGTTTGCCCAACACTGACCATTTCTAACCCTTAAGCTATGTCTATTTGCTAGAATTCTATTTTTGGCATTTTATAGTCCCCTCTGCTTTTTTTGTTTTTTAATAAAGAAGAAATGTGGGGAATGAGAGTTTGAATCAGTACACTCTCCTGGGCCTTATCATCTGCAGCTTTCTGGCTTTCTTCAAGGCCTCTCTCCAGTTCACACACCTCCACTCCTTACTGCTGAACATGCTAAAATCAGAATTTGTGGGATTTAATGAGCTAATGTCCAATAGTAATGGCACCATCTGCAAGCCCCTCCCCCCAAATAATCCCAAATCAGCATAATTATTATCAACATTGTTGTCATCATAATCTTCGATATGAACAAATGCTGCTTACTCTTATGAAACGTGTGACTGCAAACCACTTCAGAATACTCGGCTGTTTTTATTCATTTGCAGCTCACTCTGGGTTCCCCCAAGTGGAGCCCACAACATGGATCTATGTGCAGGAAACCTATGTAGGGGGTGATCCCTAGGAGTCACAAGGAAGGAGAAGGGAGAATGAGACCTGGAATGTGGAAGAACCAATACAAGGGAGCATTTTTGAGGTTATTACTCTGGATCGTGGAGCAGGATTCCATGGGACTTAGAAGCATATGAAATTTCTCCTCCATAGGGTAATACTGGCTAGTATTTGTTGGGCACTGATAGTGCTATGTATTTCCAAACATTTAATCACCATGACAGTGTGAGGCAGGTTTTAATAACCCCTCATTTTACAGATGACAAAACTGAAGCTTAAAAAACTTAAGCTGTCCAAGGCTATAGAGCTAAGCAGAGATAGAACCCCACCCTCTAATTTTGAAATCTTGTTGCCACTTTACAACGGCGTCTACTGTGCAAAGAGGGCAGTTTCATTAGTTCTCTCAGAAGCTCTTGGAGAATACAAAACTTTGCATTTGCAAAACAAACAAACAAACAAAAACAAAAATGCTTCTCGTTTCGAATCAAAAACCTCTGAGGGAAAAAGTCCCCAAAAGTACAGTAGAGAATTGTCTGGCACACTTAGACCCAGGGCTCCCAGCTGGAAGCCTGGCTGAGAAGGGACATTCTCTGGGACCCTTGATAAGCTTCTCCAGCCCATATTATTTGTGTGATTATGCAGCTGACAAGAATTCACAGAAACATATGGAATAGCAAAACCACAAACCAATAGCATACCTAGGAGCAAAGAACAAAAGTGAATCTTAGGTCTTTTAAAGAAGACCTGGCAGAGAACAGTTTCTCGTGGACCCATCGCTGTCACTTTCCTTCATCAGTCAGAGTCCTATTCTTAGTTTGAGGTGTCTCAGCTGTCACTGAAGAGAACTCTCAACTGGCTGAATAATTACGGTGGCCCAGAATAGCACATATGAAGCAGGGAAGAGCAAGCCAGCAGGTGCTACTAAATTGTTAAGTGAAACTGGGCAGGTAGGAGTGAAATTCTGTGAATACTGAGGATCCCAGAGCCTGCCTGTAACAGGGCCTTCTTCTTTACTTAGGAAAAAGGCTGGACTAGCCGGTTTTGTTGCAAGAACAATGCTTTAGGGGAGGAAGCAAATTCAAAGTACAAAACTGTTATAAAACAACAAAAAGTCTTTATCCATTTATTTCCTTTTATTCATTTTGCCAAATTTAAAACCTAGAAATAGCTTTGTCGTCTTATAACTATAAAAAGAATATATTCTTGTTGTCTTACAATTATAAAAAGAAAATATTCTCACTGTAAAAAAAATCACATATAAAGTATAAAAAAGAAATTAATCCCATTATCCAAAGCTCAGAGATACAAACACTATTAACTTTTGGGTGTTTTTCTGTATGTAGCAACTGGTTATTGGTACATAGAGCTTTCCCGTCTTCCTCTAAGAAAAGTTCCCCCCAAAACTATCTTTGGGACATATTCTCTCTCCCTAGTTCTCAGTCAGCTGGCTTAGGGATTGCCTCATGCTCAGCTCCATTTCTGGGTCCTCAGTAGCTTATGCTAATCATTACAGTCCCACCCTAGCCAAGGAATTTTGTTCAGGAATGGTCACGTGACCCAAGCCAGTCCAATCAGACTAAAGTTCACATTGTTTGCTGGGACACTGAAAGGAAGGTACTCCCTACTTCCTACCAAACATGAATGAGGAACTGTTGGCAGCCATCTTGGAATCATGAGCAGTAAAGCAACTCCACTGAATGCAGGAGAAAGAGACAGAAAGAAACCAGACCCTATGGGATGTTATTGAGCCTCCTGGAAACCCTGCCTTTTAACTTATAGGAATCAATAACTTACTTTATTATTAAATCAGCTTTGAGTTGAATTTTCAGTTACTAACAGCTGAATAGAAGGTGATAGAAGGTAAAGCATTCTAATCAATATCGGTTCTTTCAGACTTCTTTCTAGCATATATCCTCCACACACCCTGACCCTACACGTATGGAAAATAGGGTTTGTAATATCTTTTCAGGTCAAGAAATATAAGCCTGCATAAGAATGATTTCTATTGTCCTTCTTCCATTTACATCTCTACTTAAATGTCACCACCTGAGTCAGGCTTTTCCAGACCTATGTAATCTAAAGCAGCCCCACCTTATTCACTCTTTCTCACACCACCCTTTACCTTTCATCATATCATTTACATGACTGGACTGCTAAAAATTTATTTATCTGTTTATTCTCTATAATCAACCCCTAAAATGTAAGCTCCATAAAAAGAGATAATCTGTATCCCTAGATTTTACAACAGTATTCTTACCAAGTAGGTGCTCAATAAATTTTTATTGGCTGAATGTCTGCATAACATTTCATGTATATACCAAAATTTATTTAAAACAAGTTACTATTGTTGACTATTCAGGTTGTTGCCAAGTTTTTCTCATAAAAACAGTTGTGACATCTTCATATATTAATGCAATTTATTATTTCCTTAGGATAAATTCTTAAAGTAGAACTGTGGATCAAAGGGAAACATGTTTTGAAGGGTTTCGCTTTATAATTCTGTTGTCCTGCAGAAATTGTATATCAATTTATATTCCAACTATAAAACATAAGACTCTAAGGATCTCCATATCTTTCTCCACAGAAGAAAAATAGTATCTCTTTGTTGTCTTATTTTTATGTCATTATTAGTTATTAGTGGAGTCGAGTATTTTTTTCATGTGTTCATTAGTTACATGTATTACTTTTGCAGGAAATCGTTTCCTTTGACCACTTTTCTGTTTGGCTTTCAGCTTGCCTCATTAATTTGAAGACAGTTTTTTTTTAAAGACTAGATTAGGGTATGAACCACACATTTACCTTATATCAATATTAAGACATCTGTCTATATCTGAGCCTTCAAACATTCATTTGAAGTTAGAAAGTTCAGCTGTAATTTCTGGTCCTTTCCTTGTTGGTGGGCCTCTTCAAGAGAAAAACGATGGAATCCTTGTGTAGGAGAGGCCCAGTGGCTGCCCTTGATTCTCAAAGACATGGTGGGTGTGGCTATAGTAATGGGCAGCAGAGGGGATCAGTAATCAGGAGTCTGACGCACAGACATCTTTGGTATAGGCTAGTTGATCATGGTGTCCCCAAAACTGGTATAGATGGCTAGTCTTCAAAAGCCTAATTTGGTTTGTAAAAGCCAAAAAGGTTTAGTTTGGTGAAGGAAAGTCTGACTTGAATCGTTGTAACGGAGGAGGCATGGCCCCTCGGTCAGTTTCCAGACATGAGGCAGTTCACACACCTAAAGCTCCTTGAGTGCGGGGGAGGCTGGGCCTATTGAGGAAGAAACTTGCCGTATCACCAGAAATTTATACCTCCCAGCCTTCCCCCAAGAAACCTGAGGCCATTTGCCAGGTGACTGTAGATTGATTAGAAAAGAGCAAATAATCAGAATTTGGGGGGGTTACTAGCCATTGGCTTTGAATTAACACTACTTTTTGGAGACCCCAAATGCCACTGTTGCCCACCAGTCAGAGAGGACTTATGTAGTTAAGGTGATCAGTGGGGCTTAGGTCTGTCTCATGATGTACCAGAACTCACCTATAGCTATAGTTATTTTCCCATTTGGGGAAAGCATTATTGGAATTGAGCTACACAGCAACTGAAAGAATCCCCAAAGGACTGTATCAATCTATAACTATGTACCTATATCCATATTTGTGTATCTATATTTGTATCTATATCTATCTCACTACTACTGCTTCTACTACTACTATAATTAACAGTCAGAAAATATCAAACAGGCACTGTGATAACAGTAATAACAGCTACCACTTGTCGAATACTATTTGACAGACAGTGGTCTAAGGATAAATTATGGCCCTTTAAATGAATTTACTCACTTGCTCCTCATGACAGAGAGATCACTAGGAATCTATCTCATTTTGTTCATTTTCGTGGCCCTAATAGCCAGGCACTCAATAAGTGTGTGTACTTTATAAGAAAGAACTATGACTGGTTTGTCTGGTTCTTGATGACATTCTTGTAAAAGGAACTTCCCCCCACCCCCAGGCAAGGACTTTTTGGCTGCTGTCCCTGAAATTTTCTCTCCCCTTTCACCGCTGATTGATTGTTTGTTGACCCACTTTGCCTCTTAAGTCAATACTCAGCACCTGCCTAAAGCCCGATTACTTGGAGAAATCCAGACACAGTTCTTCAGGCTGGTCCTCAGTATTCTCGTTCTTCAGCTGAGGGATTTGCTCTCCAGCCTTATAAACCATAGCTATGGGGAAGGAACACTCAGTCCCAACCTGTCCCTCTCAGTCTTCCCACCAGCAAGGCAGGCACATTTGGTCTGTCATTTGTGCCACTATGGGGCTGCAGCGACACAGGAACGGCTTTGTCTTCCACTTACCCCAAAATATCTGACACTCAAATATGCAGAGAAGGAAGTTCTACTTGTCCTATAAAAGCATTTTAACCATTAACTATTATTATTATTAATTATTATTATCATCATCATCTTATCTTCATTCCCAAAAAGGAATCTAATAATTCTGGAATGTTAGCCATAGGTGTTTAGAGAGTAGTAATAATCCAAAGAATGGCTTTTAAACCTTGAAATAATATGCCAAGTGAAAGAAGCCAGATACAGTCAC
>NW_011889260.1:102815-105970 GCF_000151845.1 Pteropus vampyrus
GCAAATAATCAGAATTTGGGGGGGTTACTAGCCATTGGCTTTGAATTAACACTACTTTTTGGAGACCCCAAATGCCACTGTTGCCCACCAGTCAGAGAGGACTTATGTGGTTAAGGTGATCAGTGGGGCTTAGGTCTGTCTCATGATGTACCAGAACTCACCTATAGCTATAGTTATTTTCCCATTTGGGGAAAGCATTATTGGAATTGAGCTACACAGCAACTGAAAGAATCCCCAAAGGACTGTATCAATCTATAACTATGTACCTATATCCATATTTGTGTATCTATATTTGTATCTATATCTATCTCACTACTACTGCTTCTACTACTACTATAATTAACAGTCAGAAAATATCAAACAGGCACTGTGATAACAGTAATAACAGCTACCACTTGTCGAATACTATTTGACAGACAGTGGTCTAAGGATAAATTATGGCCCTTTAAATGAATTTACTCACTTGCTCCTCATGACAGAGAGATCACTAGGAATCTATCTCATTTTGTTCATTTTCGTGGCCCTAATAGCCAGGCACTCAATAAGTGTGTGTACTTTATAAGAAAGAACTATGACTGGTTTGTCTGGTTCTTGATGACATTCTTGTAAAAGGAACTTCCCCCCACCCCCAGGCAAGGACTTTTTGGCTGCTGTCCCTGAAATTTTCTCTCCCCTTTCACCGCTGATTGATTGTTTGTTGACCCACTTTGCCTCTTAAGTCAATACTCAGCACCTGCCTAAAGCCCGATTACTTGGAGAAATCCAGACACAGTTCTTCAGGCTGGTCCTCAGTATTCTCGTTCTTCAGCTGAGGGATTTGCTCTCCAGCCTTATAAACCATAGCTATGGGGAAGGAACACTCAGTCCCAACCTGTCCCTCTCAGTCTTCCCACCAGCAAGGCAGGCACATTTGGTCTGTCATTTGTGCCACTATGGGGCTGCAGCGACACAGGAACGGCTTTGTCTTCCACTTACCCCAAAATATCTGACACTCAAATATGCAGAGAAGGAAGTTCTACTTGTCCTATAAAAGCATTTTAACCATTAACTATTATTATTATTAATTATTATTATCATCATCATCTTATCTTCATTCCCAAAAAGGAATCTAATAATTCTGGAATGTTAGCCATAGGTGTTTAGAGAGTAGTAATAATCCAAAGAATGGCTTTTAAACCTTGAAATAATATGCCAAGTGAAAGAAGCCAGATACAGTCACATAGTGTATGATTCCGTTTATGGTAAACATCCAGAATAGGCAAATTTATAGAGACGGAAAGCAGACTAATGGTTGCCAGGGGTTGGGGGAGAGGTGTATAGGGAATAATTGCCTCATGAGTATAGGTTTTCCTTTTAGGGTAATGAAAACGTCTTGGAACTAGACAGATGTGTTGCTTGCCCAACACTGTGAATGTACTGAATGCCACTAAATTGTACACTTTAAAATGGTTAATGGTTCACTTTATATTATCATGTGAATTTTACCTCAATTTTTGAAAAATTATAAACTTTTGTATCTAGCTAAAAAAAGAAAGGCTTAAATTTGTCGAGCACCTACTACAGTTGACCCTTGAACAGCACAGGTTTCCGTTCCTCTCTGTCATGCGCATATCTGTCGATGGCTAAATGTTGACTATTTTATGAAAGGTTAATTAATTTAAGCCTGAAGAGGAATACAGACACAAGAACAAGACTTGCAGCTGGGACTAAAACTATAGTCTAATCGCTCTTAATGTACTAGACAACATTACTTTTCTTTAGAGAATTTTTCAGAATGCATTTCCCCAGACTGGTTCCACAGTTCTGACCTTTGCAATCATCTTGCTAACGAAGATGGATAGCCATCCCTCAGAAACCCTAATTGGTCCTTATTCAGCTGAGCTTTGCAAGGTCATTTTCTAAGCTACAAAAATATATCTGCCGCCCTTCCCAAAATCTCTATTTCTTATTCACACCCATTTAAACTGTAGTAGCCACATAGAAAAGGACCCGAAAAGAAATACTCATGTTTCCATTTAGAGCCAGGTGAAATTTCTAGCCCATCATGTAGAGTAAGTTGCAGACCTGTTGGGGAGCAGCTGTGTGGATGCTGCATGCTGCTTAGGTCTGGGTCTGGTAGGGGAATGGGGAAACAGGGAAGAGGTGAGTGAGGTTTGCAAACATGCCCTCAGTAATCACGAAGGCCATGTTAGTAAATGAGGCTGGATGAGAGCTATCTGTATGAGGCAGCAGAGCCATCCAGCTCTAGCCTACAGTTGTCATGCAAAGATGTGGGCCCAGAACTGCCACATCTTTTCTTTTTTAAAGAAAAGCCCCAAATCTGGACTTGTATGTAAAATCTCCCAACTTTTAAATAAATAAAATTTCATCACCCTGTGTGGGCCAAACAATATGTTTGTGAAATAGATTAGTTCCATGAGTTCTGGCAATTTGCAGACTCAGTTCTAAAGTGCTATTAAAAAAAAAAAAATTGTAAGTAGAAAAGTATACAACACGATCAACAAACTATTTTGAGAGATTCTATAGAAGGGGCTTCTAGATGGAAAGAGAGGAAAACTGGACTTGAAGCATAAAACTGTTTTGAATCCAAACCATACTTGTGATTCATTAGCTGAAGGATTCTGGGCAAGTAAGTGGCATACCTGCCATTCTTACATTGCAGGGCTGTTACAAAGAACAAATTGGACAATTAAGTCTGGAAATTCTCATGCAAATAAAAGAATTTACAATTTACCAACTTTTGAAATGCAGAGAATAGGTCATATTCAGCACACTCAAGATTTTTAATTGACTTTGCTTGCCAAAATTCCTGCTATAATCCAAATTTAGAGAATTAATCTTTTTAATGATCTACAAAATAGTTTGTGTGACTATTAAGCATAATAATTCACATAGTGGCTGATTAGTGCTAAAGCTATTGATCACAGTTTTCAGAAATTACATGTTAATGTGTAGATTTTTGTCTGATAGAGATGCAAATTGTCTGGTGGAAAAGATATCTACAAAGGTTTTCATTATTCTTCTGTAGGATATGAACCAGTTTTGTATTTAACTCAGAATTTTTATTGTTGATTTGATACATTTATTCCTTAATATTCCTTAATTAGTTATGTAGACTTGATTCCTCAAATGCTCTTTAAATCAGTCTTAACATC